>NC_062262.1:24417765-24723606 GCF_916048215.2 Malus sylvestris
ACACCTTTGCACCACTGTTTGTTCTGTTTTTCTCGGTTTCTGTATATATTGGACTGTTCTTTTTAACTTAATTAAAGTTTTTGAGACTTAATTGAATGAAAGTTTAGTGTGTGTTTTGGACTAATGGTTTTGTGTTGTTATGTGGGTTTGTGAAGATGGATAGATGTGTGGCTCGGTTGCAGGAGCTGCAGTACACAGTTTCGGGCGGTACGAAGGTGATCTCAGGAGTGAGTCTCAGCCCTGGGAGTTCAAGAGGTTATCTCAGGGCTAGCCTCCGATGCAAACAAGAAACTGCAAGGTAATTGAGAATCTGATTTTAATTTGATTTGTACAAACCAGGAACAAAAAATCCCAGCTTTTGCTTGAATTTGAAGTTTTTGATTTTGATATTGGAACTGAAATGGGTCTTTTGATTTATGCAGGATTAAAGGCTCAGCCCCTAGAAAATCTCCTGTTGGCAAGTTTCCAGTAAAGGCAGGAGGTATCTCCCTCTCTCTCTCTCTCTCTCCCTAAAATCATAGACGTATGGCCAAATGTGTTTTTTGACAAGAAAGTTTATCCTTCACTTTTTTTCAAAGAACAAAATTGAGTTTAGATTCAAAATCTGAACCTTTTGTTTTTGAAAATACGACATTCTAAACAACAGAAGCTCATTACTTTTTGTTTTTTAATAAAGCCATTACCAGTTTCTGAATTGATTCTACATTTTACTCTGTTTTTATGCCTAATACCGTTTGTTTTCCATTGGGTAGCTGTATAAGTTTTCCATAAGCTTCGATCATCTCCCCAATAAACCCAGAGCCTCCTTCTCTCCCGCTAAGCAAAAGAAAATCAAGGAGGCCTGCAACTTCGTATGCAGTCCGCCACTGCAAATCAGTCTGGAAACTGGATTCAAAGGTAAAACACACCGATGTCTTTGATTTTGGTCTCTACTGCACAGTTTGACAGACAAATGATAAACCTAACACATGCATGCTTTGATTTCCTTGGTAGGTCATATTTTTCACTTTCTGGATGTGCAAAGTCTGGATAGTACACATCACCGGACCAAACCTTTATCAGGTAAGGAATTCCATCGCGTTTGTTGAAAATATTTGCTTCCTTTCCTCTCATGTATGTGTATGTATGATTGTATGTGTGTGATTTTAGATTGTAATGCATCACAAATTTGTGGCATAAAAATTGACATTTGTAGACTTACCCTTTGTTTGGTGACTGTGATAATTGAGAGAAAGGAAAATAAAATTTCGAAGATTGATGCTTTTATGTGATTTCTTGGCTCTTTTTTTTCATATGATTTTCATTGTATGTGTGCCGGTGTATGTCTCTTCTTGAAAAATACATGTTGAAAATGGGAGAATTTTGGACATGACACGTTTAGAAGTGAGGTTTTCTGAATGAAGACACTTTTATGATTTGTTTGTAATTTGTTTTGCAAATGGGTAGGAATGTCATTCTAAAAGGATATTGGCAGGAGAGGGTGGAATGTCATTCTAAAATATGTGTAATTCAATTCTCTCATTTTCTATAGCAGAATTGCGGATTTCTAAATCGAAAAGGAGAAATAAACACTATAGAAGTTTATGCAGAAGGAGCATGTAAAAGAGAAGCACAGGTAAAGGTTTATGAGGTCAGTTGGCTGTTTTCTTTTTAGTGTTTTCAATTTGTTCCTTTTAGTCTGGCTGCAATTTTTTAATCTCTGGTTATGCATCAATTTCTCTGCTTCTTTGTAAATCTTGCAGGTGAGGACAACACACTTATCAGGGCAATGTCGGGATGTTTAGGCTTGGGTGGAGACATGGACTTATGGAAGAGGTGAAGTAGCTTAGGTTTCTGTCATTAGCTTTATCTGTTCTATGCATCTCTGCAATCTTACAATGCTCCTTTATTTAATTGCAAGATGTTGGGGACCGGTTACTGGAATACAAGATTTGGAACAAAAGTGGTTGACAATGCAAGAGTCGAAAGCAAGTGTGAAATTCGCATTGAAAATGACAGGTGAGAATGCTAATCATATTCTAAAAAAATGTTGGGTTTCCTGATGAGTTCTCTAGCTGAATTCAAGAGGCTAATTTAGTGATTTGGAGTTAATTTTGTAAATTTATTGAATAAAGTTATTTGTTATTTAGCTTATCTTGCGTTTGGTTTGGTTTTAGGAGAGGGTTACGCATGATCCGTAGGTTCATTCAACCTCGCTGTTTTCGTTAGAATCACAATTAAGGTCAGTTTTTCCAACATTTTTTTTGCTTTTTGCTGCATGTTTGTGCATGTTTGGTCTCTGAGATTTTGTTTTTATTCACTGTTGATTTGTAGTTTATGTCTTCCTTTAGCTACATATTGACACATGTTTATTCTCAGCATTTTTTTGTTATGGCAAGTGGTTTGGGGAGTTCTGTATTATTATATAATCTTTGGGGCTATTTTAAGTAAAAATGAAATGTTGACATTGATATAGCATACGGCACACTTAATTCACACTCCTATATTCGGTTTTCATGTTTCCATTGCAACACTCTGCATTTCCGAGCCAATGAATTTTTTGATAAAGATGTACTTAAAGCAATTACATGCTCTATCAAGTATGTTTTATATGTGGTTGTGGTAGTTGCAAGGAAATGAAATATTTGTGCTGATAATTGGTAGTTTAAATATATAGAAATAGAGAAGAATTATAAATGGAGCACCTAGGATATTTAACATTGTTTTCTTTTCCATGTATTTTTTCTCATGTTTAATATCTGCTTTTGCTTATGCATATGATTCAAGTGCTATTTTTATTAGTGTTAATTTTGGGTTGCATATCAACAAACTAACCCAGTTAATTTTGCTTAGTGTTCATGTATAACGAGAACTCTCATTGCATCAACTTGAACAAACATTCTTCTACTTAGTTGCTTAGCTGCTGCAACCAGAACGAAACACTTTTTATGTTTTTTTGTTTAACTGCTAAAACAGGTGACTGGCCTCCAGGACATATATTTTGCCATCTTAACTTTAAAGGCAATACATATGTAAAATGCATGTTGCTTAGGGAAACAGAGCATTTTTTGCAACCACATCTTTTGTAATCAGCTCGGTTGAATGTATATAAAAGTTAAGCTACTTATCTTACCTACACCGATCACTCATCTATCCTTTTTGTTCGTTCATGATTATGTTGAATTTTTTTTCAGGTTAAATGTGTCTTATTCATGTAGTTAAGGCTGGTGCATTCAAGTCCCGTAGCAACGCGCGGGCATTTTTCTAGTGACTTCTAAGTTTGGGGTGATGCAAATGACTAAAGCTTATAGTTTTCTACTTGTTCCTTATCTCTATGTCATTTGTGATGGACCAACCTTATCAACTTTTAGGAGTAAAGACCTTCTGACAATCATCAAATATCAACGGTCAAGACTTGGTTAGTTTCTTATATGTTAGAGTCAATGTTATTAAAAGAATATGTTAGAGTTTGTTAACTTTGTTTAGCTGTGTTGTCTTCTAGTTAATCTATGTATATCTGAGTATTTAATCAGCTTTGTAACCATTATTCTCCCGTAATGTAAAAATCATCTATCTCACACGTTTTGACCAGTTGAGTTTAATATCAATAACTCGATCATCTCCCACCGAGGGACTGCTACATGGTTCAAATGAAGCATGTAATCTGAAAGAGATTGTTTAATCAGGAAACCCGAAGCCACCTATGCACGAGCGTACCGGAGCGTGCTCGTATGCAGAAGGTAAGGATTATGTATATGTAAAGTGTGATTAAGACTTAGTTGAGTTTATATTGCTTTTTATGTCTGCTACTTTCTGGGGGACTGATGATTTCATTTTTCCTCAAGTCCGGATAATAATATTTTATTTCCATAAATGGGGGTAAGGCTAGCCGACATTCACCTCTCCCAGACCCTGCGTAAAGCGGGAGCCTTGTGCACTGGGTACGACCTTTTTTATAAGATTTCTTGTGCATGTAATTCATGTTTTATAACTTCTATATGAATCTAATTGAAACATGTTGTGTTGTCACATAGGATGGCGGTAGTGTGAGTTCAAATGGACGACTCCAGAGGCGCCTTGAAGTTTCTAGGGCCCTTGGAGATTGCTAGTTCAAAAAGGCTCAATTTTCTCTTCTTTAACGCTTTCCCTCTCATTATTTGTTTCCTTTGTTTATTTGTTTCCTTTGTTTTGAATGTAACATAAAACAATTGTTTAAAAAGGTCGTACCCAGTGCACAAGGCTCCCGCTTTACGCAGGGTCTGTGAGAGGTGAATGTAACATAAAACAATTGTTTATAGCTATATATTGAAAAATATCAAATCTGCAAAACTTGTGCTATTATAAATAAATATAGCTCAAGTTATTATAAATTGGGAATTTTATTTTTAGAAAGAAAGCATGTGTAAATGGTTCATTTGTAATTACTAAATATGCTTAAGTTTATCCATCCACTTCTCTGGGGACAAAACCATATTACTTTACTATGCAAAAGATCGTTGAATTGGATGTTAATGTACTAGATGCTTTGATTGTATTATCTCTGTTTTTCCATTGAATGAACTGCTGAGTAACTTTAGCTGGATGCGTCGGGCTGTGACAACTATAAATTATCAACAACTACTAGAATGTTAAGCAAAGTAACATAGTTGTGCAATGTATTTGCTAACTATTATATAATACATAAACATGAGGACTATGTATCTATGTTATCTTGAGCGCTTACCATGTCCTAAACTATGTACCAAATATGTAAATACGCACTATATACATTGTATGTACACGACATGCATATGATATGCACACCATGTGTACTACATGCACATGATATATATACCATATATGCTCAGTTTCCTGTCAAAACATACGTTTTCAGTGATTCTGTTTTATTTTGGTTTACAATGTATAACTAACCTTTCAACTTCCATATACATGTTAGGTCTTGGATTTGTAACTTCAATTACATTCATATTTCTCGTTAGGGTGCATCTGTTCTGGGACTTGAAAAAATGATATTTTGTAACTTGATTATGTAATGTCCAATGTTGACTATTAAGTATGGTTACACTGGTAGAACGAGAACCTGCATTTAACAAGAAAACTTTGGGTGCATTTGTAGGGCAAGTATTTTTGCGAAGTGAGTGGTGGATTTGTCATTTTGTTTCTCTAGTGTATCTAACAAATTTTATTTGATTGCTGTAGGCAAACTATGATCCACAATATATGGGCAAGGCTTGTAGGTGTTGAGAGTGTTGGCAATAAATATTATGAGAAGCTTGACACTCAATATGCTTAGTGTTTTCTACGTTTCCCCCCCCTTCAAATTCAGTATAATTTCAATGACGTTCTTCTTCTTCAAATTCTATTGCAGCATTTGATGCTAAAACCAAAGAGGTACGACATAGAACACCGAGAAAATTTCACCGGGGAAGGTGATGAATTTATTTACCATTCCAAAGGGCAAGCCTCAATCCAAGGCAGAGGGGCTGGACCACGCACTAGCCTTGGGAACTAGCCAAGGAGTGAGTAGTTTCTATGACAATTGGATACATGTTTAATCTGGCCATAATTGTGGAAAGAACGAGTAACATTTGATTTTCTTAGAAAATGATCCCTTAGATGCAGTTGAACTTTGACGCAACACTTATAATGGATGAGGCAAATGTGCGAGTCATTCGAAAAATGAAAAACGCATTTTCCTTTAAAACTACTTTAGCAATGTATTTATTGATGTGAGGTATCAAATATGAGAGTTTCTAATTTGGTATTTATTTTGGTGGCACAAACGCAACTTACAAGTTCCCATAAATTGTTTAATTAATCTCAATAATCACATAGCTATTTATTATTTCGCACAAATATAACTTGTTTGCAAATTAATTCAATGACTAGTTTATTACAACAGAGTTTGCGAAAACCGTGAACGAAACTTGCATGTTGTGTTAGTGACTATCGTTGCGTGAAAAAGAGATGACAAGCAGGAAAAAGAAAATGACAAGCCATAATTGTTCTGCAGTAAATGAAGAAACATATTTCTCCAGCATTATTATTCCTACTATGTCAATATGAAAATTTGACGTAAGAGATTAAATTGGTTAAGAAGTGAAGAATTGTTGAAGTACAAAGTAAATGAGCACCTCTTTCTTGGTAAATTCATTTTAGCACAAATATTATGTCGCACCCTACTGCGTACGGTACAATACTTATGCCCCACACGCCCGAATATAACGTTAACAAGCTACAATTGCGTCAATAATAAGTTTCAAATCATTCAACAAATATTCAAGCTTTGGTTATTCAGACCAAAGAAAAAAAGGGTAAAAAAAAGAAAGAAAAAGATACGGAGAGGTGCGCAAAATGAACACACTTTTACAAAGTGTACCATGTTCATAACAACTTGAACAAAAAGGCCAATAGGAGTCAATCAACAGCCTTTAATAAGCCTATTTCAATATCGTTTTAAGAATTTTGCACAATATGGCATGGCAAAGTTTTCATCTTTCTCAACTTGGACCCGGAAACAATGAAGAAGACATGTATGACTGTTACTAGGAAGATCGTGATCATACAAGCAACGTAAGCTTCTAGAAAAATAAGCATTACACATCAATATGCAGTGTAGCTGCAATAACCAAACGGTATGCACATGTAAAGGTCAAACAAATGTAAAATTTATCTCTATTACTTACAATGTTTCACGAAGTTTTTTAAGTTGGTGTGGTAGTTGTTTTGTTACTATTGTTCATTCCTCAATCATTTAGATAATGTTTTACAACTCAAAGCAACAAAGTGAAGTCGTAACAAGGCATCAAGCAAATACATCGAAATTTTATTCTGACACATGAAATATCCCACAAATTTGTTAGCCCTAGACAAGTTCAATTCTTTGCTTAAGATAGCGAAGAATGAGGTGGGACGGAAGTTGCAATTATACAACGATTAAATACTCGGTCAGCTCTAGCTTGAATGGTAGTTCTGTTTCCGGTGTGCTCATAAGTAAAGGTGCTGTTCACGAAAACATTATGGCATGGTCTTCCCAATGCCATAAGGGCCCGGCAACTAAAGTCACCAATTTTCTACCCTTTGAAAACATAGTTGTACACGTCAAATGCATACTTTATGCTGAAATGTTTTTTGCACTCAACCACGGCCAGCGAGTCATCCAAATGCGCCAACGTTGGAAGTGCACAATTCGCCAAAAGCAAAATGACCATAATTGGAAACATGTTTAGTTCAGCCATAATGGGGGAAAGAATGACTAACTTTTGATTTTCTTAGAAAATGATCCCTTAGATGCAGTTATACTTTGACGCAAGGAGTTGTACATTTATAAGGGACAAGGCAAAGGTGCGGTCATTCGTAAAATGAAAAACGCATTTTCCTTTAAAACTACTTTAGCAACGTATTTACTGATGTGAGGTATCAAATACAAGAGTTTCTAATTTGATATATATTTTGGTACCATAAACGCAACTTACAAGTTCCCATAAATTGTTTAATTAATCTCAACAATCACATAGCTATTTATTATTTCACACAAAAATTATTTGTTTCAAATTAATACATAGACAAGTTTGTTACAATAAAGTTGCGAAAATCGTGAACTAAACTTTCATGTCGTGTTAGTGGATATCGTTGCGTGAAAATGAGATGTCAAGCAAGAAAAAGAGCGCGACTAGCCTTAATTGTTCTGCAGTAAATGGACAAACGTATTTCTCGGCATCATTATTCCTACTATATCAAAATGAAAATGTGGAGTAAGAGATTAATATGTTAAGAAGCGAAGAATTGTTGAAGTCCAATAGATTAAGTAAATGAGCAAGAAGCGAAGAATTGTTGAAGTCCAATAGATTAAGTAAATGAGCACCACTTTCTTGGTACTCATTTTAGCACAAATTAGTATTATATCGCACCCTACTGCGTATGGTACAATACTCATGCCCCACAAGCCCGAATATAATGGTAATGAGTTGCAGTTGCATCAATGATAAGTTTAAAATTATTCAACAAATGTTCTGGTTTTGGTTATTCAAACCAAAGAAAAAAAGAAGATACAGAGTTATAATAATTTTTATGACTGGAATTGTACCTCTTATATATATAAATAATTTCTTTGGAGTGGAGTTCCATAAAGCATTGTACATATTATTTTTCTTGCTTCCCTTTTTGCGGTGCAAAATGAACACACTTTTTATAAAGTGTGGCATGTCCATAACAACTTGAACCAAAGGGCTAATAAGAGTCAATCGAAAGTCTTTCATAAGCCTATTTCAACGTCGTTTTGTAAGAAGTTTGGGCAATACGCCATGGCGAAGAGCAAAATAAGTTTCTAGAAAAATAAGCATTACATGTCACATCCCGGCCCAAGCTCCCACCACATTCCGGGATTGACTCCACCGTAGCACGATATTGTCTGCTTTGGGCCCCGACCACGCCCTCACTATTTTTTTTTTCTGGGAACTCACATGAGAACTTCCCAGTGGGTCACCCATCATGGGATTGCTTTCGCACGAACTCACTTAACTTCGGAGTTCCGATGGAACCCGAAGACAGTGAGCTTCTAAAAGGCCTCGTGCTAGGTAGAGATGACAATATACATATAAGCCTTATAGGATCCTCTCCCTTGGGCGATGTGGGATGTTACATTACACATCAATATGCAGTGTAGCTGCAATAACCGAACGTAATGCACGAGTAAAGGACGAACAAATGTAAAACTAATCTCTATTACTTACAATGTTTCGTGACGTGTTTTTAAGTTGGCGTGGTAGTTGTTTTATTACTATCGTTCATTCCTCAATCATTTAGATAATGCTTTACAACTTAATGCGACAAAGTGAAGTTGTAACAAGGCATCAAAGCAAATACATCGAAATTTTATTCTGACTTAGGAAATATCCCACAAATTTGTTAGCCCTATAGAAGTTCAATTTTCTGCTTAAGATAGCGAAGAATGAGGTGGGACAGAAGTTACAATTATACAATGATTAAATACTCGGTCAGCTCTAGCTTGAATGGCAGTTCTGTTTCCGGTGTGCTCATAAGTAAAGGTGTTGTTCACGAAAACATTATGGCACGGTCTTCCCAACGTCACAAGGGCCCGGCAACTAAAGTCACCAATTTTCTTCCCTTTGAAAACATAGTTGTACACGTCGAATGCATACTTTATGCTGAAATGTTTTTTGCACTCAACCACGTCCGGCAAGTCATCCAAATACGCCAACGTTGGAAGTGCGCAATTCGCCAAAAGCAAAATGACCATAATTGGAAACATGTTTAGTCCGGCCATAATGGTAGAAAGAATGAGTAACTTTTGATTTTCTTAGAAAATGATCCCTTAGATGCAGTTGAACTTTGATGCTAGGAGTTGTGATGCGAAAATTAACTTAACACACAAATTAAACCCTATTGTTGTCAATTGTAGTAAAGAATGTAAGTAGGGATCGTTCTAGGCCGGGGATTAGGAGGGATTGCTAAAACACTTGAAACTGACTTAAATATGTGAAAACAAACTTAAAAGCATGAAATTAAACTTACAAGACTCAAAACAAAGCCACAAAACTCAAAACAAATTATAGAGACTCAAAACTGCCTAAAAACAACTCTAAGGCAGTTTCTGCCACTAACATAAAGTTTGGATGAAAATTGATGTTATCTTGATTTAAAACACTTAAAAACACAATCTAAAACAAGTACTAACTAATATGACTTTAATAAAATAAAGGGGATTTTGGTTTTGGACGAAAATAAGGAAAACAAAGCAAGAATAATTTAAACAGATTTTTAGGCAAATTTAGGTGAATTGATGGGTGATGGTTAAACTATGGATGATGGGCTAGCTAGAGGGTTCTTCTCCACACATGACACACTTGCACATAAAACGATTTCCAGTTGCTTTTCAATAAACCATGAACCTCAACACCCCAGATTAATTAGGTACGCTTAAATTAATCCTCAGATTTTCCTAATTTCATTGAATTGGATGATTGCATACAACAACCCAAAGCATTCCCCACAAGTTCCCTACATGAATTGCATAATAGAGATACAAGCAAGAATCATTAAGTTCTATGAAAATCATAAGCATTGACGAAACACTTGTAACTATGAATTGCATGAAACTTATGCCAAGAATTTACTTAACACGGTTGTGACGAACAACCTTTACTACTTGTGAATATAAGTTCATAACGATTAGGTGAAACTCCCTTATATCCTAGCATCATATTTATGCATGGAAATTAAGTGTGCACTCTCAACCAACATACACAAATCAATTTTAATTCAAATGGATAAGTAAATTGAATTCACAACTTATGAATCACAACTGAAAGTAATCAAATCATATTGTAAGAATGAACATGGTTTCAAATTCCCCACTAGCTAAGGGGGGTTTAGTTCCTCATACTCACAAAGTAAAGATAAACAAATTTAGACATTGAAAACAAAAGAAAGAAAATACCTAAACGCTCCAACGATCCAAGTTGGAAAGCAAGCACATCCAAGCACTTTCCTTCCATTCCTTTGCTATGGCACAAGGTGTTAGTGAGTGTTTGAATGTTTGTTTGTATGGAGGAATGGATGTGAGGATGAATGGAAGTGTTTGGATGAAGGTTGTAAGATATGAATGTAGTGTCTTTTGAATAGATCTCCGCCTCACATTATGGTGAAGGGTGGATGTATTTATAGGCTAGGGAGAGGAGTGTATGAAGTTGTAATGAGTGGATGTAATGGGTGTAGTGGGTGAGTGTTGTGGTAATGAGTGGATGTAATGGGTGTAGTGGGTGGATGTTTGGTAATGAGTGGATGTAATGGGTGTATTGGATGAGTGTTTGGTAATGAGTGGATGTAATGGGTGTAGTGGGTGAGTGTTGTGGTAATGAGTCGATGTAATGGGTGTAGTGGATGAGTGTTTGGTAATGAGTCGATGTAATGGGTGTAGTGGGTGGATGTTTGGTAATGAGTGGATGTCATGGGTCTAGTGGATGGATGTTTGGTAATGAGTGGATGTAATGGGTGTAGTGGATGGATGTTTGGAGTTGTAGGTCAACAGACTTGCACACACACATGCTGATTTCTGGCCTTCAAATCTTCAAAAACGTCCATCCTCATGTCTCCATGCTTGTACTATCCAACCTTGGCTCAAAAATGCTCTAAAATGCTCCAAAATGCACTTTCTTGCCAACTTTGTTATTATGACCTACAACACACGAAAATAGCTTAAAATACATAATTAACTAAGAAATAACAACACAAATGCACAAGAACAAGCTAACTAAGTTGCATAAATATGCTCCTATCAAATTCCCTTACACTTAGCTTTTACTAGTCCTCGAGCAATACAAAAGAAACAAAACAAACAAAACATAACCTAACCTTCCAACATTTGCCTCAGGGATTTTCAATGAAACATGACATGCCAAAGATCACCACTTACATAGAATTAAGCATTCCTTACCCTCGAGCATACTTAATCAAAGTCACCATTCAGTAGCTAACATTTAATCAATTAAAATAGCATTTTGAATATAGTAACATGCCTTAGAGAATTTCCTCAATTCCTTACTAGATACACTCTTATTTTCACACAAGAATTTATGACTACACTCCCTATACTAGGTATATGTGAGAAGATTGATGTAAACATGAAAACTGGTACTCACATATGGTTTTCAACAAAGAAGCAATTTCTGGAATTATTAATTCATGTATATATATGATCTCATGAATGGAATGCTACTACTTAGATGCGAGAACGAGTGACACCATATGCTCATATCAATTTCAAACTCCACAAATTGAAACACACAACACTCAAGATAGAAGTCAAAAGTTGTAACGGGGCTTGGGGTATTGGCTAATAAAGAAAGGATAGGAATAACAAATGTTCTTAAAGCGATAGTAAGCAAAGCAATGAAATAGACACTTTGGAATTCACTTTAGAATGCAGAATCAACTTTTAAATACAAAGGGAAGATTCATGCAACACTTAGGGCTATTTTTCACAACTTTTCTTCTTTTCATTCTATATATATGATCTCATGAATGGAATGCTACTACTTAGATGCGAGAACTAGTGACACCATATGCTCATATCAATTTCAAACTCCACAAATTGAAACACACAACACTCCATATTGAAGTCAAGGGTTGTAACAGGGCTTGGGGGTAATGGCTAACAAAGAAAGGATAAGAATAACAAACGTTCTTAAAGCGATAGCAAGCAAAGTAATGGAATCGACACTTGGAATTTACTTTAGAATGCAAAAATCAACATTGAAACACAAAGGGAAGATTCATGCAACACTAAGGGTCGAATTCAATGTTTTGGACCATTTCTTCAACAAACACTTTAGAGCTTTTTCTCATAAATTTTTCAACTCTTTTCACAACTTTTCTTCTTTTCATTATATTTTTCACGAATTTTTCTTTTTCTTTTCCTTTTCTACCCATGCCTTATGAAGGACTTTGGCACACATACACACAAGAATCACTTCCCCCACACTTGTTTTTCTGCAAGAGTTCAACAAAAGGAATTCCTTCTAAATTATGCTTTACTATGCTTCAAGAACAAGGGTATGGATGGTCCTAATCTAGGCTAGGTGAGGATAGTGTGGGTAACAAAGAACATAGGCAACACAAGGCTCAACGGGGTTAAACTTAAACACATAATGAACGGGATAGGCTTTTTGGCTCTTGGCTCAGTAAACAACTTCATCTTGAATATGTGTTATGCAAATCAATAACATGCTTTGAATGAAATAGGCATGAGTTCTAGCATTTGGAACTAAATGATGAAACGCCTTCTAAGTAGCAAAGAAGCAAAGAATAATAAGATCATGCAACGACTTTAGAAAACAAAAAAAATTGCACAGATTAATAATTCTCCAAATAAACGTTTAGGCCCAAGTCTCTCAAGGCTATGACGTTAGTTTGAGTTCCTTCTTTCAAGCATGTTACAAAAAAAAAACTGATTTTCCCTTTTATGATTGCATGTGAATTCATAAATTATAACCACAACCAAGCATACACCAAAGAGTAAATCAAATTTTCATCCATGTTTATAACTCTCTTTAACAGTCATGTAATTAAAAACCAAATCCTCATCATTGTGTTGGAAGGTACCCTAAGACACAAATAAACATACAAAAAACAACTCTTTTTGGGTTTTTCAAAACAGTTTTTCAAATTTTTAAGAGATTTTTGGATTTTTATGTCAAAACACACTGAAACACTCCAAAACAGCTTAAAACACTTAAAACAGCAAGGTACAACACTAGAAGTAATGGGTGATAAACTCCTACGAATTTCATGCAAAACAATGGTTACCCCCCCACACTTAAATCAAACATTGTCCTCAATGTTTCAAGCATAAACTCACAAAAAAAAAAAAAAAACAAGCAAACAAACAAACAACTAATAAACATGACAAGTATCGCATAGTAAAAACTAGACAGAGTAGAGTTTAAGAACGCAAATCTGGTTTTGGAGATAGATGATCTTATTGTCTTTCCACAGCTTTGATCTCGAATTGGTTTGGAATTCTGAGCGAGGAATATGAGAGTTCCTTAGTTTCAAATCAGACTCCTTCTGCTGGGTTGATTTGATTGTGCACTTTGCATTCTTCTCTGCTTGTTTCTTCTGCACGGTAGGCAGGCACGAGGTAGAGGTGTTGGTCTGTTTCTTTCTTCAATCTTTCCAAGTGCCCACCTCTTGCTTTCTTTCTCCTTGTCCCTAGCTGAGGATGAATTGGCAAATTGTCTCCACATGCTTTGAGGTATCATTTTCACTTTCCTTATTTGTTCCCCATGTAGATGTGGTAGACGAAGAGGAAGCATAAAATAATGAAGATGAGTACTCGAGAGCAAGGCTAGGTAAGCAATTAGGAAGGGGTTCTAGGCAGTCGGTTCCAGCTCGAAAGGTTGATACCAAGTGCTGGCTGATTGCTCTCTTTCTCCTTGTCCCAACACAACGACAAGGAGAAAGACAGGGAGAAAGCATGATATGAGATACTCTTGCTTTCAACCTTCATGATATGAAATACTTTTGCTTTGGATGAGTTGTTTGCAGAGGTACCCCAAGAAATAAGGAACACTGATTGACTCGAGAGGGTTTGTTGGAAAGGCATTCTCGGAGAAGAAGAAAGGTGATGTATGTTGATGCGAAAATTAACTTAACACACAAATTAAACCCTCTTGTTGTCAATTGTAGTAAAGAATGTAAGTAGGGATCGTTCTAGGCCGGGGATTAGGAGGGATTGTTAAAACACTTGAAACTGACTTAAATGTGTGAAAACAAACTTAAAAGCATGAAATTAAATTTACAAGACTTAAAACAAAGCCACAAGACTCAAAACAGATTATAGAGACTCAAAACTGTCTAAAAAAAACTCTAAGGCGGTTTTTGCCACTAACACAAAGTTTGGATGAAAATTTGTTTTAACTTAACTCAAAACACTTAAAAACACAACTAGGACATATTCTAACTAATTAAACACTCTAAAGTAAAGGGAGATTTGGTTTTGGATGGATTTAAGTAAAAACAAGTAACTAAAGACTTAAAACAGATTTTGGACGAATTTGGTGATTTGAATGCATGATGGGCTAGCTAGAAGGTCTTTCTCCACACATGACACACTTGCATATAAAACGATTTCCAGTTGCTTTTCAATAAACCATGAACCTCAACACCCCAGATTAATTAGGTACGCTTAAATTAATCCTCAGATTTTCCTAATTTCATTGAATTGGATGATTGCATACAACAACCCAAAGCATTCCCCACAAGTTCCCTATATGAATTGCATAATAGAGGTACAAGCAAGAGTCATTAAGTTCTATGAAAATCATAAGCATTGAGGAAACACTTGTAACTATGAATTGCATGAAACTTATGCCAAGAATTTATTTAACGCGATCGTTTATAAGCGACCTCCACTACTTGTGAATATAAGTTTGTAACTATTAGGTGAAACTCCCTTATACTCTAGCATCATATTCATGCATGCAAACTAAGTGTGCACTCTTAATAAACATACACGAATAAGTTATCAATCAAGCAGTTAAACAAATTGAATTCACAACTTATGAAATCATAACTGAAAGTAATCAAATCATATTGCAAGCATGAACATGGTTTCGAATTCCCCCTAGCTAAGAGGGGTTTAGTTCCTCATACTTACAAAGCAAAGATAAACAAATTTAGACATTGAAAACAAAAGAAAGAAAACACTTAAAAACGCTCCAACAATCCAACTTGAATGGCAAGCACGTCCAAGGGTCCTCATTCTTCTTTTTGTTGCGGCACAAGGTGTGGTTTGATGGATGAGAGGTAAATTATGGTGGTGGATGGATATAGGTGAGTTATGGTGAAGGGTGGATGGGTGGAAGTGTATGGAGTTGTGAGATGTGAATGTAGTGTCTTTCGATAGATCTCCCCCAAATTATGGTGAAGGGTGGATGTATTTATAGGCTAGGGAGAGGAGTGTATAAAGTTGTAATGAGTGGATGTAATGGGTGTAGTGGGTGAGTGTTGTGGTAATGTGTGGATGTAATGGGTGTAGTGGGTGGATGTTTGGTAATGAGTGGATGCAATGGGTGTAGTGGATGGATGTTTGGTAATGAGTGGATGTAATGGGTGTGGTGGATGAATGTTTGGTAATGAGTGGATGTAATGGGTGTAGTGGATGAGTGTTTGGTAATGAGTGGATGTAATGGGTGTAGTGGGTGGATGTTTGGTAATGAGTGGATGTAATGGGTGTAGTGGATGGATGTTTGGAGTTGTAGGTCAACAAACTTGCACACACACATGTTGATTTCTAGCCTTCAAATCTTCAAAAACGTCCATCCTCATGTCTCCATGCTTGCACTATCCAATCTTGGCTCAAAAATGCTCTAAAATGCTCCAAAATGCACTTTCTTGCCAACTTTGTTATTATGACCTACAAACACACGAAAATAGCTTAAAATACATAATTAACTAAGAAATAACAACACAAATGCACAAGAACAAGCTAACTAAGTCGCATAAATATGCTCCTATCAAATTCCCCCACGCTTAGCTTTTGCTAGTCCTTGAGCAAAACAAAAGAAACAAAACGAAACAAAACAAACAAAACATAACCTAACCTTCCAACATTTGCCTTAGGGATTTTCAATGAAACATGACATGCCAAAGATCACCACTTACATAGAAGTAAGCATTCCTTACGCTCGAGCATACTTAATCATAGTCACCATTCACTAGCTCACATTTAATAAATTAAAACAGCATTTTGAATATAGTAACATGCCTTAGAGAATTTCCTTCTTTCAAGCATGTTAGGCCCAAGTCTCTCAAGGATGTAACGTTAGTTTGAGTTCCTTCTTTCAAGCATGTTACAAAAAAAAAAAACTGAATTTTCCTTTTATGATTGCATGTGAGTTCATAAATTATAACCACAACCAAGCATACACCAAAGAGTAAATCAAATTTTCTTCCATGTTTATAATTCTCTTTAACAGTCATGTAATTAAAAACCAAATCCTCATCCTTGTGTTGGAAGATACCCTAAGACACAAATAAACATACCAAAATAACTCTTTTTGGGGTTTTGAAAACAATTTTTCAAATTTTTATGAGATTTTCAGATTTTTATGTCAAAACACATTGAAACACTCCAAAACAGCTTAAAAACACTTAAAATAGCAAGGAACAACACTAGAAGTAACGGGTGATAAACTCCTACGAATTTCATGCAAAACAATGGTTACCTCCCCCACACTTAAATCAAACATTGTCCTCAATGTTTCAAGCATAAACTCACACAAACATACAACGAATAAACATGACAAGTATGGCAAAGTAAAAATTAGACAGAGTAGAGTTTAAGAACGTAAATCTGGTTTTGGAGATAGATGATCTTGTTATCTTTCCATAGCTGTGATCTCGAACTGGTTTGGAATTCTGAGCGACGAATATGAGAGTTCATTGGTTTCAAATCAGACTCCTTCTGCTGGGTTGATTTGATTGTGCAGTCTGCATTCTTCTTTGCTTGTTTCTTCTGCATGGCGGGCAGGCACTAGGTAGAGGTGTTGGTCTGTTTCTTTCTTCAGTCTTTCCAAGTGCCCACCTCTTGCTTTCTTTCTCCTTGTCCCAAAACAAAGACAAGGAGAAGGACAGGGAGAAAGCATGATATGAGATACTCTTGCTTTCAACCTTCATGATAAGAAATACTTTTGCTTTGGATGAGTTGTTTGCAAAGGTACCCCAAGGAATAAGGAACACTGAGTGACTCGAGAGGGTTTGTTGGAAAGGCATTCTCGGAGAAGAAGAAAGGTTATGTATGTCTGCCTTGCAATGGAGGGTGAAAGGTGACATTTATAGGAATTAATAACCGATACTATTCTTTCACTCTAGTCAGCAACCGTTGGATGATTTAATAGTAAACTTCACGTGCTTTCTACTTCACAAGAGATATTTGACAGATTGCCCGTAATTTTCGCAAAGCTGACTGTGCATGTGACAGGTGCTGACACATCTGAAAAAACAAATGCCTCTTTGATATCTGGAAACGACGCTTTGACAAACTACCCGTGATTTCCGCAAAGCTGACTCTGCATGTGACAGATGTTGACACGTCTGGAAAAACGCTTCGAAAAACCACCCGTGATTTTCACAAAGCTGACTCTGCATGTGACAGATGTTGACACGTCTCGGAATCGGCGCTTCGACAAACTGCCCGTGATTTCTGCAAAGCTTACTCTGTATGTGACAGATGCTGACACGTCTGGAAAAGCATATGCCTTTCCGATATCTGGAATTGCCTTTTCAATCTTTGAAATCCCGTCGAGTGCAGAGGTTGCATGTGACAAGTGCAGACAAATCTGGAAAATAAGATTGGCCGTGGTTTCTAAGCAAGCCCAACTTTTGAGAAAGCTAGCGCCTCTTTGATTTTTGAGTTGGTCTCTTCGATTTCTGAGCTCGCCTTTTCGATCTCTAAAAAAGCACACTTGAATTTCTGCCTGTAGAAACTCCCTTCTTGCACTTCTACGATCTTGACTTGTCCGACCTCTTCTTTCTTTAACACCTCTGAAAGTGTCTGGCCTCTCCGACCGTCATTTTGACTTGAACCTGGGTGAAGAGGTAGTCCCGCCTTCTCCAGACAACATATGGCGCCCATCCTTCATATCCCCTACTGGTCCCCTTACCGTTGGGGATTCGGTGATGAAGAATGATATGACAGCTGCGGTGGTGGCCAGGAACCTTGTCACTCCCAAAGATAACAGACTACTTGCCAAACGGTCTGATGAGTTGGTTGTTAAGGATTCTCTGGCTCTCAGTGTGCAGTGCGCAGGTTCTGTGTCTAATATGGCCCAACGCCTATTTGCCCGAACCTGTCAAGTTGAATCATTGGCGGCTGAAGTGATGAGTCTCCAGCAGGAGATTAAAGGGCTTAAGCATGAGAATAAATAGTTACATAGGCTCGCACATAACTATGCTACAAACATGAAGAGGAAGATTGACCAGATGCAGGAATCTAATGGTCAGATCTTACTTGATCATCAGAGGTTTGTGGGTTTGTTCCAACAGCATTTGCCTTCGTCTTTTGGGGCTGTACCGCGTACTGAAGCTCCAAATGATCAACCTCCGTTGCCTCCTCCTTCTGGGGCTCCGCCGACTGCTGAGGCTCCGCCAACTGCTGAGGCTCCGCCGACTACTGAGACTTCTCCTAAGCAGCCTTTGTGAAAGTTCCCTCTTGTAATTTTCTGCTTAATGTTCCTTTTTTTCATGAAAATGAATGTAAGAATACCTTGCATATATGTCAATGTTTCAAAAATAAACCCACACCCAAAAATAATTAAATAAAAAAAAAAATGACAATCATGGCAAAATAGAAATGCAGAAAAGGGAAGGTTTTTAGAAACGCAAAACTGATTGTCAAGCGATTCAAAAATCTTCCTTATTTGAATACATGGGTTGCCTCCCAAGAAGTGCTGGCTTTAATATCCTTCAGCCGGACGAAACTTCCTTCTAAACTTAGATAGGGCCCATAGCATGGAATTAATCCTTGAATGGAAGGTGATACTTGACGTGATCCGGCAATGGTTTAAATTCTAGTTTAGGTGCCTGAATCATTAAAATCAGCAAGTTAGTATAAAATAAAATCGAAGTTGGAGAAGATGGCTTACTTTCTTGCTCCAACACAAACTCAATTACGAACACCACATCTTTAAAGGTTGCAGGGATATGGGACTTGGCCAGATTTGGTGTTTTGAGAGTTAGGACTTTTCCCGTGTCATAAAATCCAACTTCTTTGGGAATTTTCGTCTCAAGTGTATCTTCTTTGATGAATTCTAGACATTCCCCATCCATTTCTTGCTCTTGATTCTTTGGAAATGTTTCGAAGATGCCTTTCTCACCTTTTTCTTCCTTAGATTGCATGATCCTGCAAGGAATAAGGACAATTAGTGAAACGGGGTCAGTACGAATTTAATTTAGGCTTACCTTGGTTGTAGTGGACGGCATAGAGGCCATATGGGGCTGTGGCAAGGGTGGTTTTTTCCTTGTCGTGGCCTTGTTACTCTCCTCCTCTTCGAGCAGCAGCTGTTCATCCATGTTTTGGCTTGGTTTGGATGTCTTCGGTTCACCTCCAACCTCCATAGCACTTCCTAAAGTGATAGCATTATGGATTTCAAAATCTTCCTTCAAATTTTCAACAGTTGAGTTGGAGAATTCACTTTGCTCTTGAATTTGTGCCGTGAACTCCATAATTTGCCCAAATTGCTTTTCCAATTCACCCGTCTTCTTGGCTTGATTTTGCACCTCTTTGTTTCGGTTTTCTACATCCTGGTTCAAAGAGGTGAGTAACTTATTAAACATATCATTATCCAAAGATGTACCTGAATTGAATTGGGCAGATTGTTGTGGTGGCTGTGATGGTTCATATGGCCAGTGATAGAACTCATCTTCTTGCTGCTAATATCCATCTTGTTGGAATTGTTGCGGTTCTCCACACATGTAATTTGAATAATCTCTCCAATCCGAATTGTAAGCGTTGGAAAACATGTTGTCCCCTGATTGGCCATGGCCTTGATAACCCCAAGCATCTTCATTCGCTGCGAATTGAGAACATTGATGAGTTGGATATCCTTGCACATAGGACACACCATCTGTAGGGACACTTTGCATTGTGGTCCCTTCGGCATATTGTAACAATTGAGAAGTAAGTTTCGCCAATTGAGCTTGAATGGTACCAAAATCCATGTCTTCCTTCTCTAGTACTTGAAATCAAGGAAACAAAACTAAATCAAATATCATAAGTAAAAACAAAAGACACAAATAGAAACAAAATCAGTAACTAAAAAAAAAAATGAAAAAGAAACAACGGGGGATTAGCAAAGTGGCTAATCCCCGACAACGGCGCCAAAAATTTGATGCGAAAATTAACTTAACACACAAATTAAACCCTCTTGTTGTCAATTGTAGTAAAGAATGTAAGTAGGGATCGTTCTAGGCCGGGGATTATGAGGGATTGCTAAAACACTTGAAACTGACTTAAATGTGTGAAAACAAACTTAAAAGCATGAAATTAAACTTACAAGACTCAAAACAAAGCCACAAGACTCAAAACAGATTATAGAGACTCAAAACTGCCTAAAAACAACTTTAGGGCGGTTTCTGCCACTAACACAAAGTTTGGACGAAAATTGGTTTTAACTTAACTCAAAACACTTAAAAACACAACTAGGACATATTCTAACTAATTAAACACTCTAAAGTAAAGGGGGATTTGGTTTTGCATGAATTTAAGTAAAAACAAGTAACTAAAGACTTAAAACAGATTTTGGACGAATTTGGTGATTTGAATGGATGATGGGCTAGCTAGAAGGTCTTTCTCCACACATGACACACTTGCATATAAAACGATTTCCAGTTGCTTTTCAATAAACCATGAACCTCAACACCCCAGATTAATTAGGTACGCTTAAATTAATCCTCAGATTTTCCTAATTTCATTGAATTGGATGATTGCATACAACAACCCAAAGCA
Organism: Malus sylvestris; assembly: GCF_916048215.2. NCBI lineage: Eukaryota > Viridiplantae > Streptophyta > Magnoliopsida > Rosales > Rosaceae > Malus > Malus sylvestris. The sequence goes on from NC_062262.1 coordinate 24,438,773, forward strand.
TTCCCCAAAAGTTCCTTATATGAATTGCAAAATAGAGGTACAAGCAAAAATCATTAAGTTCTATGAAAATCATAAGCATTGACGAAACATTTGTAACTATGAATTGCATGAAACTTATGCCAAGAATTTATTTAACGCGATTGTTTATAAGCGACCTCCACTACTTGTGAATATAAGTTTGTAACTATTAGGTGAAACTCCCTTATACTCTAGCATCATATTCATGCATGCAAACTAAGTGTGCACTCTTAATAAACATACACGAATATGTTATCAACCAAGCAGTTAAACAAATTGAATTCACAACTTATGAAATCATAACTGAAAGTAATCAAATCATATTGCAAGCATGAACATGGTTTCGAATTCCCCCTAGCTAAGAGGGGTTTAGTTCCTCATACTTACAAAGCAAAGATAAACAAATTTAGACATTGAAAACAAAAGAAAGAAAATACTTAAAAACGCTCCAACAATCCAACTTGAATGGCAAGCACGTCCAAGGGTACTCCTTCTTCTCTTTGTTAAGGCACAAGGTGTGGTTTGATGGATGAGTGGTAAATTATGATGGTGGATGGATATAGGTGAGTTATGGTGAAGGGTGGATGGGTGGAAGTGTATGGAGTTGTGAGATGTGAATGTTGTGTCTTTGGATAGATCTCCCCCAAATTATGGTGAAGGGTGGATGTATTTATAGGCTAGGGAGAGGAGTGTATGGAGTTGTAATGAGTGGATGTAATGGGTGTAGTGGGTGAGTGTTGTGGTAATGAGTGGATGTAATGGGTGTAGTTGGTGGATGTTTGGTAATGAGTGGATGCAATGGGTGTAGTGGATAGATGTTTGGTAATGAGTGGATGTAATAGGTGTGGTGGATGAATGTTTGGTAATGAGTGGATGTAATGGGTGTAGTGGATGAGTGTTTGGTAATGAGTGGATGTAATGGGGGTAGTGGATGAGTGTTTGGTAATGAGTGGATGTAATGGGTGTAGTGGATGGATGTTTGGTAATGAGTGGATGTAATGGGTGTAGTGGATGGATGTTTGGAGTTGTAGGTCAACAGACTTGCACACACACATGTTGATTTCTAGCCTTCAAATCTTCAAAAACGTCCATCCTCATGTCTCCATGCTTGCACTATCCAATCTTGGCTAAAAAATGCTCTAAAATGCTCCAAAATGCACTTTCTTGCCAACTTTGTTATTATGACCTACAAACACACGAAAATAGCTTAAAATACATAATTAACTAAGAAATAACAACACAAATGCACAAGAACAAGCTAACTAAGTCACATAAATATGCTCTTATCATATGTCTGCCTTGCAATGGAGGGTGAAGGGTGACATTTATAGGAATTAATAACCGGAACTATTCTTTTACTCTTGTCAGCAACCGTTGAATGATTTAATAGTAGACTTCACGTGCTTTCTACTTCACAAGAGATCTTTGACAGATTGCCCGTAATTTCTGCGAGGCAGAGTGTGCATGTGACAGGCGCTGCCACGTCTGGAAAAATAAGTGCCTCTTCGATATCTGGAATCGGCGCTTCGACAAACTGCCTGTGATTTCCGCAAAGCTGACTCTGCATGTGAGAGATGTTGACACGTCTGGAAAAACGCTTCGACAAATTACCCGTGATTTTCGCAAAGCTGACTCTGCATGTGACAGATGTTGACACGTCTCGAAAAGCAAATGGTTAGAATCGGTGTTTCGATAAACTACCCGTGATGTCCGCAAAGCTTACTCTACATGTGACAGATGCTGACACGTCTGGAAAAGCAGATGCCTCTCTGATATCTGGAATTGTCTCTTCGATCTCTGAAATCCCGTCTAGTGCAGATGTTGCATGTGGCAAGTGCGGACAAATCTGGAAAAGAAGATTGGCCGTGGTTTCTAAGCAAGCCCAGCTTTTGAGAAAGCTAGTGCCTTTTTTATTTTTGAGTTGGCTTCTTCGATTTCTAAGCTCGCCTCTTTGATCTCTGAAATCCCATCGAGTGCTTATTTTTATAGAGGTACGCAGGACATTCAAAGCATACTTGAATTTCTGCCTGTAGAAACTCCCTTCTTGTACTTCTACGATCTTGACTTGTCTGACCTCTTCTTTCTTTAACACTCTGAAAATGTCTGGCCCCTCCGACTGTCGTTTTGACTTGAACCTTGGTGAAGAGGCAGTCCCGCCTTCTCTAGACAACATATGGCGCCCATCCTTCATATCCCCTACTGGTGCTCTTACTGTTGGGGATTCGGTGATAAAGAATGACATGACCGCTGCGGTGGTGGCCCGGAACCTTGTCACTCCCAAAGATAACAGACTACTTTCCAAACGGTTTAATGAGTTGGTTGTTAAGGATTCTCTGGCTCTCAGTATGCAGTGTGCAGGTTCTGTGTCTAATATGGCCCAACGCCTATTTGCTCGAACCCGTCAAGTTGAATCATTGACGGCTGAAGTGATGAGTCTCAAGCAGGAGATTAGAGGGCTCAAGCATGAGAATAAACAGTTGCACAAGCTCACACATAACTATACTACAAACATGAAGAGGAAGATTGACCATATGCAGGAATCTGATGGTCAGATTTTACTTGATCATCAGAGGTTTGTGGGTTTGTTCCAACAGCATTTGCCTTCATCTTCTGGGGCTGTACCGCGTACTGAAGCTCCAAATTATCGACCTCCGCTGCCTCATCCTTCTGGTGCTTCGCCGACTGCTGAGGCTCCGCCGACTACTGAGACTTCTCCTAAGCAGCCTTTGTAAAGGCTCCCTCTTGTAATTTTCTGCTTAATGTTCCTTTTTTCATGAAAATGAATGTAAGAATACCTTGCATATCTGTCAATGTTTCAAAAATAAACCCACACCCAAAAATAATTAAATAAACAACAAAAATAAAAAATGACAATCATGGCAAAATAGAAATGCAGAAAAGGGAAGGTTTTTAGAAACGCAAAACTGATTGTGGAGCGATTAAAAAATCTTCCTTATTTGAATACATGGGTTGCCTCCCAAGAAGCGCTTGCTTTAACGTCTTGCAGCCAGACGATACCTCATGTTAAGCTTGAAGAGGACCCACGGTATGGAGGGGTATGTCCTCCACAGCATGCTCCTTAAAATACTTATACATTGGCTCTCTGAATGGAAGGGAATAATAATCCTTCCTGATTGGGGCGTTGAGCATCCTAAAGTCAATATATTCATTCCCACCAACTCAGATTCGATTGGGGACCTGCACCATACAAGGTAACAACCTATTAGTGGAAATGGGAATCGAAATTGAAATAGGTGGCTTACCAATGTGTTGCAATGAAGTGGCAGCACTGTCAACATATTTTCCAAATGTGCCTTCGGCCAAATTATGCATTTGGAGGTCAGTGGTGTGTTCTTTGTGCTCCACTCCAATTCCCTCTTCGTTGGTGGTTGGAAATTCATCCTTCTTGGTTGGTGCTGAAGGTTCTTGCCCTATATCTTTAATTACATCAATGGCAAAACAAGAACGAACATCAGTAAGATTCACATTAGATTCAGGAATTTTAAAGGGAATCATATCACCACCAAATGCCATTGTTAATGCTCCCTTAGCCACATCAATCTTGGTTTGAGCTGTTTTCATGAAAGGTCGTCCAAGCAAGATTGATGATGGTGAAGAGTGGGCTGCATCCTCCATGTCCAGCAAATAGAAATCTGCAGGAAAAATTAAGTGGTCTACTTGCACCAACACATCTTCCAAAACTCCTTTCGGGTAGGCATTAGATCTATTGGCTAGTTGAATAACAACACCATCATGTTTATGCTCTCCTAGATTCATAGATGCATAAACAGAATATGGCATGACATTAATTGATGCACCTAGATCTAGCATAGCATGTTCAAACCTTGTATTACCAATTACACAAGGAATTGTAAAACTACCCGGATCTTTGCATTTGGGTGGCAGCTTTCTTTGTAACATTGCAGAGACATTCTCGTTTACATGTACCACTTCTTTCTCCCGAATACGTTTCCTTGTTGTACAAAGCTTCTTAAAAAACTTGGCATACTTCGGGATTTGCTTTATAGCATGAAGGAGTGGGATATTGACATGCACCTTTCTAAACGTCTCCAGAACATCTTTTTCCTCCTCTTCGTTCTTGGCTTGCAAAAATCTGCTAGGAAAGGGTACATTGGGTGGAATATGGTTAGTATTAACCAAAATTGGAACTTCCTTACCTTTGTTGGCCGAATTGGATGGTTTAAGAGCATTTGGGGCCTGCGGCAAAGGTGTTTCCACCCTTTCCGTGGGGGTGCTTTGTTTCTTCTCTTCAATTATCAACTCTTCAACCTCATTGGAACGTGATTTGGAAGGTTGGGGATCATATCCAACTTGTTTTCCACTCGCAAACTCATGGCTTTGGCAAATTGGAATCCTCCCTTTGGGTTGACAACGGTTGAACTAGGCAACTTACCTGGCTCTCTGAATTGTCTTACAAACTCCGCAATCTGCCCAATTTGCTTCTCCATTTGGTCCACCCTTTTGTCTTGTTTTTGCATTGCTTTGGCTTGATTTTCTTGCCCCTGAGACAAATTGGTGAGTAACTTAAGAAGTGTCTCATTATCTAAAGATATACCTGAGGTGTTTTGGGCAGGTTGTTATGGGGCTTGTGTTGGTGCTTATTGCTTGGTATAGAAGCCCGGAGGTTGTTGCCTAAAGCCTCCTTGTTGTTGGGGTTGTTGGGGCTCCCTCCACCTGAAATTTGGATGGTCTCTTCAACCTGGATTGTATGTATTAGAATATGGATCGTTCCTTGGCTGGTTTTGGCCTTGAAATCCAATTACATTGGCGCTTTCCCATCCACCATTTTTAATCAATTGAGGGCACTTTTCAGAGGCATGTCCTTGGATAGAACAAACACCACATACACTTGGTTCTTTCATCCTCATTCCTTCGGCCATCTAAGACACAATGGAAGTAAGATTAGCTAATTGCAATTGAATGTCGGATGTGGAACTTACCTCATTCACTTGTTGCCGTGGGGTGTCCCTTTGACCAACGCCTTCATATTGTTGAGCATTCAATGCTCGATTAGGAATTAAGGTCTTGGCAGCCATAGGTGTTTTGTCCACCAAAGCTCCTACCGCTTCTCCCGCTGAGGCGTCTAGCATTTGGCGTTCAATTGGTAAAAGCCCTTTGTAGAAATATTGAAGAAGAAGCTCCTCCTTCATCTGGTGCTGTGGACATAAAGCAACAAGGGTTTTAAAACGCTCATAGTACGTGGGAAATGATTCACCTTGGTTTTGCTGAATGCCACTAATCCTTTTGCGTAGTAGAATGACTCGAGAAGTTGGGAAAAACTTCTCAAAAAATGCCCGTTTCATACTCTCCCATGATGTGACAGTTCCGGGGGCTAGCTCATACAACCAATCCTTAGCCTTTTCTAAGAGAGAAAAGGGAAAGGCCTTCATCTTCAAAATGCTCCCATCAACATTCACGGGAGTCATACTCTAACAAACAACCTCAAACTCCTTCAAGTGTTTATTAGGATCTTCCATGGACATCTCGTGGAACTTAGGAATGTGATGCAACAAACTTGATTTCAATTCGAACTCGTCCGTCTTCCCTAGGGCAGCCATGGGGTATTGGATGCATAGGGGAGCGGCATTGTCCAATCCTGAAGCGGAAAGCTCCTTGATTGTTTGATTATCCGCTGCCATGTTGGGATGTTCCTCTACAACCTGTGCCGTGGGCTCCTCTTGCTCTTCTACTTTGTCTTCTCCAAGATCTAGTGCAGGTTGAGATGGTTGGGGTTCTTGTTGATTCCTTGCTCGTCTCAAAGTTCATTCAAAATCGTCGTCAAAGTCACGGATGTGCTTATGAATAGGTTGAGAACTTCGAGTCATAAACCACAAAAAACAAGAAAACAAGTTAAGTCATCAACTAGGAACAAAAATACATAAAAATAAACAAAAAGAAATAACAAGGGATTAGCAAAATTGCTAATCCCCGGCAATGGCGCCAAAAATTTGATGCGAAAATTAACTTAACACACAAATTAAACCCCCTTGTTGTCAATTGTAGTAAAGAATGTAAGTAGGGATCGTTATAGGCCGGGGATTAGGAGGGATTGCTAAAACACTTGAAACTGACTTAAATATGTGAAAACAAACTTAAAAGCATGAAATTAAACTTACAAGACTCAAAACAAAGCCACAAAACTCAAAACAGATTATAGAGACTCAAAACTGCCTAAAAACAACTCTAAGGTAGTTTCTGCCACTAACACAAAGTTTGGATGAAAATTGATGTTATCTTGATTTAAAACACTTAAAAACACAATCCAAAACAAGTACTAACTAATATGACTTTAATAAAATAAAGGGGATTTTGGTTTTGGACGAAAATAAGGAAAACAATGCAAGAATAATTTAAACAGATTCTTAGACAAATTTAGGTGAATTGATGGGTGATGGGTTAAACTATGGATGATGGGCTAGCTAGAGGGTTCTTCTCCACACATGACACACTTGCACATAAAACGATTTCCATTTGCTTTTCAATAAACCATGAACCTCAACACCCCAGATTAATTAGGTACGCTTAAATTAATCCTCAGATTTTCCTAATTTCATTGAATTGGATGATTGCATACAACAACCCAAAGCATTCCCCACAAGTTCCCTACATGAATTGCATAATAGAGATACAAGCAAGAATCATTAAGTTCTATGAAAATCATAAGCATTGAGGAAACACTTGTAACTATGAATTGCATGAAACTTATGCCAAGAATTTACTTAACACGGTTGTGACGAACAACCTTTACTACTTGTGAATATAAGTTCATAACGATTAGGTGAAACTCCCTTATATCCTAGCATCATATTTATGCATGGAAATTAAGCGTGCACTCTCAACCAACATACACAAATCAGTTTTAATTCAAATGGATAAGTAAATTGAATTCACAACTTATGAATCACAACTGAAACTAATCAAATCATATTCCAAGCATGAACATGGTTTCAAATTCCCCCTAGCTAAGGGGGGTTTAGTTCCTCACACTCACAAAGCAAAGATAAACAAATTTAGACATTAAAAACAAAAGAAAGAAAACACCTAAACGCTCCAACGATCCAAGTTGGACAACAAGCACATCCAAGCACTTTCCTTCCCTTCCTTTGCTATGGCACAAGGTGTTGGTGAGTGTTTGAAGGTTTTTTTGTATGGAGGAATGGATGTGAGGATGAATGGAAGTGTTTGGATGAAGGTTGTAAGATATGAATGTAGTGTCTTTTGAATAGATCTCCCCCCCCCCCACATTATGGTGAAGGGTGGATGTATTTATAGGCTAGGGAGAGGAGTGTATGGAGTTGTAATGAGTGGATGTAATGGGTGTAGTGGGTGAGTGTTGTGGTAATGAGTGGATGTATGTAATGAGTGTAGTGGATGAGTGTTTGGTAATGAGTGGATGTAATGGGTGTAGTGGATGAGTGTTTGGTAATGAGTGGATGTAATGGGTGTAGTGGGTGAGTGTTGTGGTAATGAGTGGATGCAATGGGTGTAGTGGATGAGTGTTTGGTAATGAGTGGATGTAATGGGTGTAGTGGGTGGATGTTTGGTAATGAGTGGATGTCATGGGTGTAGTGGATGGATGTTTGGAGTTGTAGGTCAACACACTTGCACACACACATGCTGATTTCTAGCCTTCAAATCTTCAAAAACGTCCATCCTCATGTCTCCATGCTTGCACTATCCAACCTTGGCTCAACAATGCTCTAAAATGCTCCAAAATGCACTTTCTTGCCAACTTTGTTATTATGACCTACAAAAACACGAAAATAGCTTAAAATACATAATTAACTAAGAAATAAAAACACAAATGCACAAGAACAAGCTAACTAAGTCGCATAAATATTCTCCTATCAAATTCCCCCACTTATAAGGGATGAGGCAAAGGTGCGAGTCATTCGTAAAATGAAAAACACATTTTCCTTAAAACTACTTTAGCAATGTATTTACTGATGTGAGGTATCAAATACGAGAGTTTCTAATTTGATATTTATTTTGGTATGATAAACGAAGCTTACAAGTTCCCATAAATTGTTTAATTAATCTCAACAATCACATAGCTATTTATTATTTCACACAAAAATTACTTGTTTCAAATTAATACACAGACAAGTTTGTTACAATAGAGTTGCGAAAACCGTGAACTAAACTTTCATGTCGTGTTAGTGGCTATCGTTGCGTGAAAATGAGATGTCAAGCAAGAAAAAGAGCACAACTAGGCTTAATTGTTCTGCAGTAAATGGACAAACGTATTTCCCGGCATCATTATTCCTACTATATCAAAATGAAAATATGGAGTAAGAGACTAATATGTTAAGAAGCAAAGAATTGTTGAAGTCCAATAGATTAAGTAAATGAGCACCCCTTTCTTGGTAAACTCATTTTAGCACAAATTTGTATTATATCACACCCTACTGTGTATGGTACAATACTCATGCCCTACAAGCCCGAATATAATGGTAATGAGCTGCAGTTGCGTCAATGATAAGTTTAAAATCATTCAACAAATATTCTAGTTTTGGTTATTCAGACCAAAGGAAAAAAGATGAAAAAAAAGAAGATACGGAGATATAATAATTTTTATGATTGGAATTGTACCTCTTATATATATAAATAATTTCTTTAGAGTGGAGTTCCATAAAGCATTGTACATATTATTTTGCTTGCATCCCTTTTTGCGATGCAAAATGAACACACTTTTTACAAAGTGTAGAATGTCCATAACAACTTGAACCTAAGGGCCAATAAAAGTCAATCAAAAGTCTTTCATAAGCCTATTTCAACGTCGTTTCGTAAGAAGTTTGGGCAATACGCCATGGCAAAGAGGAACATAAGTTTCTAGAAAAAATAAGCATTACATGTCACATCTCGGCCCAGGTTCCCACCATATCCCGAACTCGACTCCACCGTAGCACGATATTGTATGCTTTCGGCCCCGACCACGCCCTCACAGTTTTGTTTCTTGGAACTCACACGAGAACTTTCCAGTGGGTCACCCATCATTGGATTGCTCTCGCACGAACTCACTTAACTTCGGAGTTCCGATGGAACCCTAAGCCAGTGAGCTCCCAAAAGGCCTCATGCTAGGTAGCGATGGGAATATGCATATACGACTTACAGGATCCACTCCATTGGGCGATGTGGGATGTTACATTACACATCAATATGCAGTGTAGCTGCAGTAACCGAACGTAATGCACGGGTAAAGGCCGAACAAATGTAAAACTAATCTCTATTACTTACAATGTTTCGCGAAGTTTTTTAAGTTGGCGTGGTAGTTGTTTTATTACTATTGTTCATTCCTCTACCATTTAGATAATGGTTTACAACTCAAAGCGATAAAGTGAAGGTGTAACAAGGCATCAAAGCAAATACATCGAAATTTTATTCTGACTTAGGAAATATCCCACAAATTTCTTAGCCCTATAAAAGTTCAATTCGCTGCTTCAGATAGCGAAGAATGAGGTGGGACGGATGTTACAATTATACAATGATTAAATACTTGGTCAGCTCTAGCTTGAATGGCTGTTCTGTTTCCGGTGTGCTCATAAGTAAAAGTGTTGTTCACGAAAACATTATGGCACGGTCTTCCCAAAGCCACAAGGGCCCGGCAACTAAAGTCACCAATTTTTTTCCCTTTGAAAACATAGTTGTACACGACGAATGCATACTTTATGCTGAAATGCTTTTTGCACTCAACCACGGCCGGTGAATCGTCCAAATGCGCCAATGTTAGAAGTGCGCAATTCGCCAAAAGCAAAGTGACCATAATTGGAAACATGTTTAGTCTGGCCATAATGGTGGAAAGAATGAGTAACTTTTGATTTTCTTAGAAAATGATCCCTTAGATGCAGTTGAACTTTGACGCAAGGAGTTGTACACTTATAAGGGACGAGGCAAAGGTGCGAGTCATTAGTAAAATGAAAAACGCATGTTCCTTTAAAACTACTTTAGCAACGTATTTACTAATGTGAGGTATCAAATACGAGAGTTTCTAATTTGATATTTATTTTGGTAGCATAAACGCAACTTACAAGTTCCCATAAATTGTTTAATTAATCTCAACAATCAAATAGCTATTTATTATTTCACATAAAAATTACTTGTTTCAAATTAATACACTGACTAGTTTGTTACAATAGAGTTGCGAAAGCCGTGAACTAAACTTTCATGTCGTGTTAGTGGCTATCGTTGCGTGAAAATGAGATGACAAGCAGGAAAAAGAGCGCGACTAGCCTTAATTGTTCTGCAGTAAATGGACAAACGTATTTCTCGTCATCATTATTCCTACTATATGAAAATGAAAATGTGGAGTAAGAGATGAATTTGTTAAGAAGTGAAGAATTGTTGAAGTCCAATAGATTAAGTAAATGAGCACATGTTTCTTGGTAAACTCATTTTAGCACAAATTAGTATTATATCGCACGCTACTGTGTATGGTACAATACTCATGCCTCACAAGCCCGAATAGAATGTTAATGAGTTGCAGTTGCGTCAATGATAAGTTTCAAATCATTCAACCAATATTCTAGTTTTGGTTATTCAGACCAAAGAAAAAAAGATGGGAAAAAAGAAGATACGGAGGTATAATAATTTTTATGACTGGAATTGTACCTCTTATATATATAAATAATTTCTTTCGAGTGGAGTTCCATAAAGCATTGTACATATTATTTTGCTTGCCTCCCTTTTTGCAGTGCAAAATGAACACACTTTTTACAAAGTGTAGAATGTCCATAACAACCTGCACCCAAGGGCCAATAAGAGTCAATCAAAAGTCTTTCATAAGCCTATTTCAACTTCGTTTTGTAAGAAGTTTGGGCAATACGCCATGGCGAAGAGCAACATAAGTTTCTAGAAGAAATAAGCCTTACATGTCACATCCCGGCCCATGCTTCCACCACATCCCGAACTCGACTCCACCGTAGCACGATATTGTTCGCTTTAGGCCCCGACCACGCCTTCACAATTTTTTTTCAGGGAACTCACACGAGAGCTTCCCAGTGGGTCACGCATCATGGGATTGCTCTCGCACGAACTCAATCAACTTCAGAGTTCCGATGGAACACAAAGCCAGTGAGTTCCTAAAAGGTCTCATGCAAGGTAAAGATGGGAATATGCATATAAAGCTTACAGGATCAACTCCCTTGGGCGATGTGGGATGTTACATTACACATCAATATGCAGTGTAGCTCCAATAACCGAACGTAATGCACGGGTAAAGGCCGAACAAATGTAAAACTAATCTCTATCACTTACAATGTTTCCCGAAGTTTTTTAAGTTGGCGTGGTAGTTGTTTTATTACTATTGTTCATTCCTTTATCATATGTTTCACGAAGTTTTCTAAGTTGGCGTGGTAGTGGTTTTATTACTATTGTTCATTCCACTATCATTCAGATAATGCTTTACAACTCCAAGCGATAAAGTGAAGTCGTAACAAGGCATCAAAGCAAATACATCGAAATTTTATTCTGACGTAGGAAATATCCCACAAATTTTTTAGCCCTATAGAAGTTCAATTCTCTGCTTAAGATAGCGAAGAATGAGGTGGGACGGATGTTACAATTATACAATGATTAAATACTCGGTCAGCTCTAGCTTGAATGGCAGTTCTGTTTCCGGTGTGCTCATATGTAAAGGTGTTGTTCACGAAAACATTATGGCACGGTTTTCCCAACGCCACAAGGGCCCGGCAACTAAAGTCACCAATTTTCTTCCCTTTGAAAATATAGTTGTACACGTCGAATGCATACTTTATGCTGAAATGCTTTTTGCACTCAACCACGGTCGGCGAATCATCCAAATGCGCCAACGTTGGAATTGCGCAATTCGCCAAAAGCAAAATGACCATAATTGGAAACATGTTTAGTCTGGCCATAATGGTGGAAAGAATGAGTAACTTTTGATTTTCTTAGAAAATGATCCCTTAGATGCAGTTGAACTTTGACGCAAAGAGTTGCACACTTATAGGGGACGAGGCAAAGGTGCGAGTCATTCGTAAAATGAAAAACACATTTTCCTTTAAAACTACTTTAGCAACGTATTTACTGATGTGAGGTATCAAATAAAAGAGTTTTTAATTTGATATTTATTTTGGTACCATAAACGCAACTTACAAGTTCCCATAAATTGTTTAATTAATCTCAACAATCAAATAGCTATTTATTATTTCACATAAAAATTACTTGTTTCAAATTAATACACTGACTAGTTTGTTACAATAGAGTTGTGAAAGCCGTGAACTGAACTTTCATGTCGTCTTACTGGCTATCGTTGCATGAAAATGAGATGACAAGCAGGAAAAAGAACGCGACTAGCCTTAATTGTTCTGAACGTATTTCTCGTCATTGTTATTCCTACTATATGAAAATGAAAATGTGGAGTAAGAGATGAATTTGTTAAGAAGTGAAGAATTGTTGAAGTCTAATAGATTAAGTAAATGAGCACACGTTTCTTGGTAAACTCATTTTAGCACAAATTAGTATTATATCGCACGCTACTGTGTATGGTACAATACTCATGCCTCACAAGCCCGAATATAATGTTAATGAGTTGCAGTAGCGTCAATGATAAGTTTCAAATCATTCAACCAATATTCTAGTTTTGGTTATTCAGACCAAAGAAAAAAAGATGGAAAAAAAGAAGATACAGAGGTATAATAATTTTTATGACTGGAATTGTACCTTTTATATATATAAATAATTTCTTTGGAGTGGAGTTCCATAAAGCATTGTACATATTATTTTGCTTGCTTCCCTTTTTGCGGTGCAAAATGAACACACTTTTTACAAAGTGTAGAATGTCCATAACAACCTGCACCAAAGGGCCAATAAGAGTCAATCAAAAGTCTTTCATAAGAATATTTCAACTTCGTTTTGTAAGAAGTTTGGGCAATACGCCATAGCGAAGAGCAACATAAGTTTCTAGAAGAAATAAGCATTACATGTCACATCCCGGCCCATGCTCCCACCACATCCCGAACTCGACTCCATCGTAGCACGATATTGTCCGATTTGGGCCCCGACCATGCCGTCACAATTTCTTTTCAGGGAACTCACACGAGAGCTTCCCAGTGGGTCACCCATCATGGGATTCCTCTCGCACGAACTCAATCAATTTCAGAGTTCCGATGGAACACAAAGCCAGTGAGCACCCAAAAGGTCTCGTGCAAGGTAGAGATGGAAATATGCATATAAGGCTTACAGGATCCACTCCCATGGGCGATGTGGGATGTTACATTACACATCAATGTGCAGAGTAGTTGCAATAACCGAACGTAATGCATGGGTAAAGGCCGAACAAATGTAAAACTAATCTCTATTACTTACAATGTTTCGCGAAGTTTTTTCAGTTGGCGTGGTAGTTGTTTAATTACTATTGTTCATTCCTTTATCATATGTTTCGCGAAGTTTTTTAAGTTGTTGTGGTAGTTGTTTTATTACTATTGTTCATTCCACTATCATTTAGATAATGCTTTACAACTCAAAGCGATAAAGTGAAGTCGTAACAAGGCATCAAAGCAAATACATCGAAATTTTATTCTGACGTAGGAAATATCCCACAAATTTTTTAGCCCTATAGAAGTTCAATTCTCTGCTTAACATAGCGAAGAATGAGGTGGGATGGATGTTACAATTATACAATGATTTAATACTCGGTCAGCTCTAGCTTGAATGGCAGTTCTGTTTCCGGTGTGCTCATATGTAAAGGTGCTGTTCACAAAAACATTATGGCATGGTTTTCCCAACGCCACAAGGGCCCGGCAACTAAAGTCACCAATTTTCTTCCCTTTGAAAACATAGTTGTACACGTCGAATGCATACTTTATGCTGAAATGCTTTTTGCACTCAACCACGGCCGACGAATCATCCAAATGCGCCAACGTTGGAAGTGCGCAATTCGCCAATAGCAAAATGACCATAATTGAAAACATGTTTAGTCTGGCAATAATGGTGGAAAGAATGAGTAACTTTTGATTTTCTTAGAGAATGATCCCTTAGATGCAGTTGAACTTTGACGCAAGGAGTTGTACACTTATAAGGGACGAGGCAAAGGTGCGAGTCATTCGTAAAATGAAAAGCGTATTTTCCTTTAAAACAACTTTAGCAACGTATTTACTGATGTGAGGTATCAAATACGAGAGTTTCTAATTTGATATTTATTTTGGTACCATAAACGCAACTTACAAGTTCCCATAAATTGTTTAATCAATCTCAACAATCAAATAGCTATTTATTATTTCACATAAAAATTACTTGTTTCAAATTATACACTAACTAGTTTGTTACATTAGAGTTGCAAAAACCGTGAACTGAACTTTCATGTCGTGTTAGTGGCTATCGTTGAGTGAAAATGAGATGACAAGCAGGAAAAAGAGCGCGACTAGCCTTAATTGTTCTGCAATAAATGGACAAACGTATTTCTCGTCATCATTATTCCTACTATATGAAAATGAAAATTTGGAGTAAGAGATGAATTTGTTAAGAAGTGAAGAATTGTTGAAGTCCAATAGATTAAGTAAATGAGCACACGTTTCTTGGTAAACTCATTTTAGCACAAATTAGTATTATATTGCACCCTACTGTATATGGTACAATACTTATGCCTAACAAGCCCGAATATAATGTTAATGAGTTGGAGTTGCATCAATGATAAGTGTCAAATCATTCAACCAATATTCTAGTTTTGGTTATTCAGACCAAAGAAAAAAAGATGGAAAAAAAGAAGATACGGAGGTATAATAATTTTTATGACTGGAATTGTACCTCTTTTATATATAAATAATTTCTTTGGAGTGGAGTTCCATAAAGCATTGTACATATTATTTTGCTTGCTTCCCTTTTTGCGGTACAAAATGAACACACTTTTTAGAAAGTGTAGAATGTCCATAACAACCTGCACCAAAGGGCCAATAAGAGTCAATCAAAAGTCTTTCATAAGCCTATTTCAACTTCGTCTTGTAAGAAGTTTGGGCAATACGCCATGGCGAAGAGCAACATAAGTTTCTAGAAGAAAGAAGCATTACATGTCACATCCCGGCCCATGCTCCCATTGATAGGAGCATATTTATGCGCCTTAGTTGAGCTTGTTCTTGTACATTTATAGTGTTTTTGCTTTGTAAAATAGTCTTTTAAGCTAGTTTTATGTGTTTTCAGGTTCTAAGGGCAAAATATGAAAAAGGATGCATTTTGGAGCCTTTTGGAGCAAAGTTAAGCTTGGAATGGATGTCATATGCTTGGAGCCAAGAGGATGGACGAAATTGAAGATTTGAAGATGATGTTTCCTACTTGAACAAGGTTTCCTAGTCGAAGTAGGAAAGCGCCTAAGTGAAGATGGAATCCTAGTTGAATTAGGATTCCTAGTCAAAATGGGTTTCCTAGTTGAATTAGGATTCCTTGAAGATGAAGATTCCTACTCAAACAAGGTTTCCTACTTGATGTAGGAAAGTCAAAATCCAAATGGTCTCGAGTGAAGCAACAAAGAAGTTTTCCAAGTCCAAGAAGGAAAAGGAGTCCAAGATGAAGAAGGAATGACAAAAAACAAGGTTTCCTAATCCTAATAGGCAAAGTTTCCAAGTGCAATGAGGAATCCTTATCCATTTAGGGCACCTTATCCATTTAGGACACCTCATCCTTGTTCTAGAAACCTTATCCATCCTTGCCGTGAGTTTTCCTTGCATTAGAAGGTTTCTAGAAGCCCAAATCTGCCCTATCCTCTAATGCCGCACCCTAGGCCTTCTAGAAAACTGATTTCCTTGCCTTGCAAGGCCATCTAGAAGCCTTATCCCTCTAATCCATTCCTGCCGCACCTAGGAGGACCTTTCCTACCCAAAATCTGATTGTTTTAAGCCCTTTCCTGATGGGATTTAATCCTCCAAGTCCTAATCTGATTTGCTAGACTTTTAGGACCCTATAAATACATGGTGCCGCACCCATTCATTCACACCACCTCTCATACACATTCATTCATTCCACAAAGTCAGAAATTCGTCCAAGCACCTCTCCACACCTTTGCCGCACCATCCCCATCCCCTAAACACTATTACATCCATCCATACCCATGCATCCATACACCTAAGGTCCTAAACTAGTCCCTAAGTCCTTTGCCGCACCAAGGAGGAGGAGAAGGAAGCTCGGAAGTTCATGCAATTCAAGTTCGCGTCGCTGGAATTTCTAGGTGTTTCTTTTCCTTTGATTTCAATGTTTAAATTCAATTCTCTTTGTTTTGTGCGTATGAGGAACTAAACCCCCCCTTGGCTAGGGGGGGATTCGAAATACATGTTTATGCTTGTGTTATGATTTGATTACTTCTAATTGCGTTTCATAAGTTGTGAATTCAATTTACTTATCTATGAGAATTACATTGAGTTGTGTGTGTTGGTTGAGAGTGCACGCTTAATTATCATGCATAAATTGAATGCTAGGATATAAGGAAATTTCACCTAATCGTTATGGAATTATATTCACAAGTAGTAAAGGTTGATGATCTCAATCGCGTTAAGTAAATTCTTGGCATAAGTTTCATGCAATCATAGTAACAAGTGCTTCGTCAATGCTTATGGTTTTCATAGAACTTAATGATTCTTGCTTGTATCTCTATTATGCAATCATGTAGGGGACTTGTGGGGAATGTTTTGGGTTGTCGTATGCAATCATCCAATTCAATAACGTTAGGAAAATCTGAAGGTTAATTTAAGCGGACCTAATTAACTTGGGGCATTGAGAATTCATGGTTTATTGAAAAGCAATTGGAAATCGTTTTGTATGCAAGTATAACATGTGTGGAGATGAACCCCTTAGCTAGCCTTCCATTCACCCATTTAAATCAAATTCGTTTTTACAATCTGTTCTAATTACAAAGTTTGTTTTGTTTTAAATTCGTCCAAAACCAATCCCCCTTTGTTTTAAAGTGTCAAATTAGTTAGTAAGTGTGTTACTTTGTGTTTTTAAGTGTTTTGATTCAAGTTAAAACCCAAATTCGTCCAATTTGGTGCTTAGTGTCCAAAACTGCCCAGATTGTGTTTTTAAGGCAGTTTTGAGTGTTTTGGTGCTGTTTTGAGTCTTTTGGTTTGTTTTGGTGTTTTAAAGTTTAGTTTTGCATTCTTTGAGTCTATTTTAGTGTTTTAAACTTGTTTTTACGTTTTTGAGTCAATTCCAAGTGATTTTGCAATCCCTCCTAATCCCCGGTCTAGAACGATCCCTACTTACATATATTGCTACAATTGATAAAAAGAGGGTTTAATTTGAGTGCTTATATATTTCACATCACCCATCACATCCCGAACTCTACTCCACCGTAGCACAATATTGTCCGCTTTGGGCCCCGACCATGCCCTCACCATTTTGTTTCAGGGAACTCACACGAAAGCTTCCCAGTGGGTCACCCATCATGGGATTGCTCTCGCACGAACTCAATCAATTTCAGAGTTCCGATGGAACACAATGCCAATGAGCACCCAAAAGGTCTCGTGCACGGTAGAGATGGAAATATGCATATAAGGCTTACATGATCCACTCCCTTGGGCGATGTGGGATTGTTGGAAATATGCCCTGAAAGTCAATCTTTGGAAGAAACCTTTCTGGACAAATGAATCGATGTATAGATGACTCTTATACATCAAATGACAAAGATACTATTTAAGACTATCTCAATAAACGATATATGTCCTAAATAATGAATCCATGGACAATGGATCGATTGAAGAAGTAATCTAGTGATGTTAGACTACAGAGACCTTCTTCATATAACCATAATGTCCAAAAAGGTTCCTGGTCATTGGATTGTCGGAGGGATACTGACAATGCTTAGACCGGTACATACTGTGTCCGCTTCAAATGGAAGAATGGAAAGTCTCATCCCATTTGTGTAGTGACACTAAGACAAGTATGTAGGTGCTCATTAAGGGAATGAGTTCACTGAACACAATGAGAGTACTTGCATGGAGGTCTACACACATGTCAAGCAAGTAACTCTAATGGTTGGAATAATGTAAGTAGTCATTTGACCTGAGGCATCGTCGTTGTCTTGTGGCTAAGTACTTAATCTTTGATTATGTCAAAGTCACCCCATTCGTGGGTGTCCACGGCATAATTGGGGTTAAGCCACTTAGTCATGAAGGCAAGTGAATACGCAACAAGGAATCTCTAATCCTCGATAAGAGAGGAAGAATACTCTAAGATATGATTCGGGAACCTTCGGCCGAAGTATCGAGCGTAATAAAGGAAAGCGTTCCTATACGACTCAATAGAATCATATAAGAAGGAATAATCACATTAGGGGTTTGACATAATATATCCATACCCTAGTAATGTGATTGAGAGTATTGTTTTAGAGAATGATCGAATTACATTGTAATTCCAACTGAATGGGTTCTCCGAACAACTTCTACATTAGCTTGGGTAGCTATGACATATGGTTAGATGTCACTCATAGCTTGTGAGTTCTTCTAGATGATTAAATGTAGTCATCAAAGAAGAAAGGTGAATTAAAAGGAAGTTTTAATTCACTAAGTGATTGGATTAAATATGATCAATTGGATTGATGTCAATCACCTCACTGCCTTGCTAATTAGAACCTAAAATGATTGTACACCGATACACTCTTGTAGTGAGTAATTAATGGATGATGGAAATAATTAATTGGATTAATTAAGTGTTGTGATTAATTTAGAAAGTCTAAAGAAATCATAAAAGCGATAAAAGATCGTTTTGGGCTTAAAGAAACGTTCGGGTTTAATTGGGCCCATTGGGCCTAAACCCATTGGGCTTTTATTCAAGCATTGGATGACTTGAAATAAATAAAAGCCCAAAGCCCAAACAACACAAAGGGGGCCGGCCACATTAAGTGAAAAGGAGAGATATGAAGTCAATTTGTTGAATAGGTTCCCTTTTGTCTATATAAGGAACTTTATAGAGATTTATTCCTTAGGGTTTTTGTGTGTTTTAAAACAACAAAGAGGCAAAAGAAACATCTCTCTAAAAACACCAAAGGCCGGCCACCTTGAGGGTGATTTAGCTAACAATCTTTCACCATTTTGGTTATTCCTCCATCCATCTCACTACACTAGTGGGTGTGGATATTTAGAGGTCTTCTCCTTTGGAGACTAAAGGAGAACCTTGGAGCACTCTTACTAACAAAGTGGAGGAGGCAAGGAGGGAGGCTAGGCTCAAAGCCTTCAAGGAGCAAAGGACTTGGAGGTGGTCCATCCTTGGTCTAAAATCAAGATCAAGAGGTATAGATCTATTCCTTCACATAGTTCTTAACTTGAATGTTTTAGATGCATTATATATAAACCTATGAACCTTGAAGGGGATTTGCAAGACTATAGCTTTGATATTATTCGATAACATGCTTCCGTTGCTTATGTATATAAATTTTTTAATTGTATATGCATGCTAGTCATTTCAAAATCCCATGTCTTAAACTCATAGTTTTCCCTTCAGGGATGTTACATTACACATCAATATGCAGTGTAGCTACAATAACCGAACGTAATGCTAGGGTAAAGGCCGAACAAATGTAAAACTAATCTCTATTATTTACAATATTTTGCGAAGTTTTTAAAGTTGGCGTGGTAGTTGTTTTATTACTATTGTTCATTCCACTATCATTTAGATAATGCTTTACAACTCAAAGCGATAAAGTGAAGTCGTAACAAGGCATCAAAGCAAATACATTGAAATTTTATTCTGACGTAGGAAATATCCCACAAATTTTTTAGCCCTATAGAAGTTCAATTCTCTGCTTAAGATAGCGAAGAATGAGGTGGGACAGATGTTACAATTATACAATGATTAAATACTCGGTCAGCTCTAGCTTAAATGGCAGTTCTGTTTCCAGTGTGCTCATATGTAAAGGTGTTGTTAACAAAAACATTATGGCATGGTTTTCCCAACGCCACAAGGGCCCGGCAACTAAAGTCCCCAATTTTCTTCCCTTTGAAAACATAGTTGTACACGTCGAATGCATACTTTATACTGAAATGTTTTTTGCACTCAACCACGGCCGGCGAATCATCCAAATGTGCCAGCGTTGGAAGTGCGCAATTCGCCAATAGCAAAATGACCATAATTGGAAACATGTTTAGTCTGGCCATAATGGTGGAAAGAATGAGTAACTTTTGATTTTCTTAGAAAATGATCCCTTAGACGCAGTTGAACTTTGACGCAATGAGTTGTACACTTATAAGGGACGAGGCAAAGGTGCGAGTCATTCGTAAAATGAAAAACGCATTTTCCTTTAAAACTACTTTAGCAACGTATTTACTGATGTGAGGTATCAAATACGAGAGTTTCTAATTTGATATTTATTTTTGTACCATAAACGCAACTTACAAGTTCCCATAAATTGTTTAATTAATCTCAACAATCAAATAGCTATTTATTATTTCACATAAAAATTACTTGTTTCAAATTAATACACTAACTAGTTTGTTACAGTAGAGTTGCGAAAACCGTGAACTGAACTTTCATGTCGTGTTAGTGGCTATCGTTGCGTGAAAATGAAATGACAAGCAGGAAAAAGAGCGCGACTAGCCTTAATTGTTCTGCAGTAAAGGGACAAACGTATTTATCGGCATCATTATTCCTACTATATCAAAATGAAAATGTGGAGTAAGAGATTAATATGTTAAGAAGAGAAGATTTGTTGAAGTCCAATAGATTAAGTAAATGAGCACCCTTTTCTTGGTAAACTCATTTTAGCATAAATTTGCATTATATTGCACCCTACTGCGTATGGTACAATACTCATGCCCTACAACATCGAATATAATGGTAATGAGTTGCAGTTGCGTCAATGATAAGTTGAAAATCATTCAACAAATATTCTAGTTTTGTTTATTCAGACCAAAGAAAAAAAGACGAAAAAAAAAGATACGGAGGTATAATAATTTTTATGACTGGAATTTTACCTCTTATATATATATATATATAAATAATTTCTTTGGATTGGAGTTCCATAAAGCATTGTACATATTATTTTGCTAGCTTCCCTTTTTGCGATGCAAAATGAACACACTTTTTGCAAAGTGTGGAATGTCCATAGCAACTTGTACCAAATGTCCAATAAGAGTCAATCAAAAGTCTTTCACAAGCCTATTTCAACGTCGTTTTGTAAGAAGTTTGGGCAACACGCCATGGCGAAAAGCAACATATGTTTCTAGAAAAATAAGCATTACATGTCACATCCCGGCCCAAGCTCCCACCACATCCCGAACTCGACTCCACCGTAGCACGATATTGTCCGCTTTCAGCCCCGACCACGCCCTCACGGTTTTGCTTCTGGGAACTCACACGAGAACTTCATAGTGGGTCACCCATCATGTGATTACTTTCACATGAACTCACTGAACTTCGGAGTTCCGATGGAACCCGGAGCCAGTGATCTCCCAAAAGGCCTCGTGCTAGGTAGCGTTGGGAATATACATATAAGGCTTATAAGATCCAAATGAATATGTAGTGTAGCTGCAATAACCGAACGTAATGCACGGGTAAAGAGCGCGGCTAGCCTTAATTGTTCTGCAGTAAATGGACAAACGTATTAAGTAAATGAGCACATGTTTCTTGGTAAACTCATTTTAGCACAAATTAGTATTATATCGCACCCTACTATGTATGGTACAATACTTATGCCTAACAAGCCCGAATATAATGTTAATGTGTTGTAGTTGCGTCAATGATACGTTTCAAATCATTCAACCAATATTCTAGTTTTGGTTATTCAGACCAAAGAAAAAAAGATGGAAAAAAAGAAGATACGGAGGTATAATAATTTTTATGACTGGAATTGTACCTCTTATATAGATAAATAATTCCTCTGGAGTGGAGTTCCATAAAGCATTGTACATATTATTTTGCTTGCTTCCCTTTTTGTGGTGCAAAATGAACACACTTTTTAGAAAGTGTAGAATGTCCATAACAACCAGCACCAAAAGGACAATAAGAGTCAATCAAAAGTCTTTCATAAGCCTATTTCAACTTCATTTTGTAAGAAGTTTGGGCAATACGCCATGGCGAAGAGCAACATAAGTTTCTAGAAGAAATAAGCATTACATGTCACATCCCGGCCCATGCTCCCACCACATCCCGAACTCGACTCCACCGTAGCACTATATTGTCCGCTTTGGGCCCCGACCACGCCCTCACCATTTTGTTTCAGGGAACTCACACGAAAGCTTACCAGTGGGTCACCCATCATGGGATTGCTCTCGCACGAACTCAATCAACTTCAGAGTTCCGATGGAACACAAAGCCAATGAGCTCCCAAAAGGTCTCGTGCAAGGTAGAGATAGGAATATGCATATAACTTTTACATGATCCACTCCCTTGGGCGATATGGGATGTTACACTACACATCAATATGCAGTGTAGCTGCAATAACCGAACGTAATGCACGGGTAAAGGTCGAACAAATGTAAAACTAATCTCTATTACTTACAATGTTTCGCGAAGTTTTTTAAGTTGGCGTGGTAGTGGTTTTATTACTATTGTTCATTCCTTTATCATATGTTTCGCGAAGTTTTTTAAGTTGGCGTGGTAATTGTTTTATTACTATTGTTCATTCCACTATCATTTAGATAATGCTTTACAACTCAAAGCGATAAAGTGAAGTCGTAACAAGGCATCAAAGCAAATACATCGAAATTTTATTCTGACGTAGGAAATATCCCATAAATTTTTTAGCCCTATAGAAGTTCAATTCTTTGCTTAAGATAGTGAAGAATGTGGTGGGACGGATGTTACAATTATACAATGATTAAATACTCGGTCAGCTCTGGCTTGAATGGCAGTTCTGTTTCCGGTGTGCTCATATGTAAAGTTGCTGTTCACAAAAACATTATGGCACGGTTTTCCCAACGCCACAAGGGCCCGGCAACTAAAGTCACCAATTTTCTTCCCTTTGAAAACATAGTTGTACACGTCGAATGCATACTTTATGCTGAAATGCTTTTTGCACTCAACCACGGCCGGCGAATCATCCAAATGCGCCAACGTTGGAAGTGCGCAATTCGCCAAAAGCAAAATGACCATAATTGGAAACATGTTTAGTCTGGCCATAATGGTGGAAAGAATGAGTAACTTTTAATTTTTTTAGAAAATGATCCCTTAGATGCAGTTGAACTTTGACGCAAGGAGTTGTACACTTATAAGGGACGAGCCAAAGGTGCGAGTCATTCGTAAAATGAAAAACGTATTTTCCTTTAAAACTACTTTAGCAACGTATTTACTGATGTGAGGTATCAAATACGAGAGTTTCTAATTTGATATTTATTTTGGTACCATAAACGCAACTTACAAGTTCCCATAAATTGTTTAATTAATATCAACAATCAAATAGCTATTTATTATTTCACATAAAAATTACTTGTTTCAAATTAATACACTGACGAGTTTGTTACAATAGAGTTGCGAAAGCCGTGAACTGAACTTTCATGTGGTGTTAGTGGCTATCGTTGCGTGAAAATGAGATGACAAGCAGGAAAAAGAGCGCGAATAGCCTTAATTGTTCTGCAATAAATGGACAAACGTATTTCTCGTCATCATTATTCCTACTATATGAAAATGAAAATGTTGAGTAAGCGATTAATTTGTTAACAAGTCAAGAATTGTTGAAGTCCAATAGATTAAGTAAATGAGCACATGTTTCTTGGTAAACTCATTTTAGCACAAATTAGTATTATATCGCACCCTACTGTGTATGGTACAATACTTATGCCTAACAGGCACGAATATAATGTTAATGAGTTGTAGTTGCGTCAATGAAACGTTTCAAATCATTCAACCAATATTCTAGTTTTGGTTATTCAGACCAAAGAAAAAAATATGGAAAAAAAGAAGATACGGAGGTATAATAATTTTTATGACTGGAATTGTACCTCTTATATAGATAAATAATTCCTCTGGAGTGGAGTTCCATAAAGCATTGTACATATTATTTTGCTTGCTTCCCTTTTTGCGGTGCAAAATGAAAACACTTTTTAGAAAGTGTAGAATGTCCATAACAACCAGCACCAAAAGGCCAATAAGAGTCAATCAAAAGTCTTTCATAAGCCTATTTCAACTTCGTTTTGTAAGAAGTTCGGTCAATACGCCATGGAGAAGAGCAACATAAGTTTCTAGAAGAAATAAGCATTACATGTCACATCATGGCCCATGCTCTCACCACATCCCGAACTCGACTCCACCGTAGCACTATATTGTCCGCTTTGGGCCCCGACCACGCCCTCACCATTTTGTTTCAGGGAACTCACACGAGAGCTTCCCAGTGGGTCACCCATCATGGGATTGCTCTCGCACGAACTCAATCAACTTCAGAGTTCCGATGGAACACAAAGCCAGTGAGCTCCTAAAAAGTCTCGTGCAAGGTAGAGATGGGAATATGCATATAAGGCTTACAGGATCCACTCCCTTGGGCGATCTAGGATGTTACATTACACATCAATATGCAGTGTAGCTGCAATAACCGAACGTAATGCACGGGTAAAGGTCGAACAAATGTAAAACTAATCTCTATTACTTACAAAGTTTCGCGAAGTTTTTTAAGTTGGCGTGGTAGTTGTTTTATTACTATTGTTCATTCCTTTATCATATGCTTCGCGAAGTTTTTTAAGTTGGCGTGGTAGTTGTTTTGTTACTATTGTTCATTCCACTGTCATTTAGATAATGCTTTACAACTCAAAGCGATAAAGTGAAGTCGTAACAAGGCATCCAAGCAAATACATCGAAATTTTATTCTGACGTAGGAAATATCCCATAAATTTTTTAGCCCTATAGAAGTTCAATTCTCTGTTTAAGATAGCGAAGAATGTGGTGGGACGGATGTTACAATTATACAATGATTAAATACTCGGTCAGCTCTGGCTTGAATGGCAGTTCTGTTTCCGGTGTCCTCATATGTAAAGGTGCTGTTCACAAAAACATTATGGCACGGTTTTCCCAACGCCACAAGGGCCCGGCAACTAAAGTCACCAATTTTCTTCCCTTTGAAAACATAGTTGTACACGTCGAATGCATACTTTATGCTGAAATGCTTTTTGCACTCAACCACGGCCGGCGAATCATCCAAATGCGCCAACGTTGGAAGTGTGCAATTCGCCAAAAGCAAAATGACCATAATTGGAAACATGTTTAGTCTGGCCATTATGGTTGAAAGATTGAGTAACTTTTGATTTTCTTAGAAAATGATCCCTTAGATGTAGTTGAACTTTGACGCAAGGAGTTGTACACGTATAAGGGACGAGGCAAAGGTGCGAGTTATTCGTAAAATGAAAAACGTATTTTCCTTTAAAACTACTTTAGCAACGTATTTACTGATGTGAGGTATCAAATACGAGAGTTTCTAATTTGATATTTATTTTGGTACCATAAACGCAACTTACAAGTTCCCATAAATTGTTTAATTAATCTCAACAATCAAATAGCTATTTATTATTTCACATAAAAATTACTTGTTTCAAATTAATACACTGACTAGTTTGTTACAATAGAGTTGCGAAAGCCGTGAACTGAACTTTCATGTCGTGTTACTGACTATCGTTGCGTGAAAATGAGATGACAAGCAGGAAAAAGAGCGCGACTAACCTTAATTGTTCTGCAGTAAATGGACAAACGTATTTCTCGTCATCAATATTCCTACTATATGAAAATGAAAATGTGGAGTAAGAGATGAATTTGTTAAGAAGTGAAGAATTGTTGAAGTCCAATAGATTAAGTAAATGAGCACACGTTTCTTGGTAAACTCATTTTAGCACAAATTAGTATTATATCGCACGCTACTGTGTATGGTACAATACTCATGCCTCACAAGCCCGAATATAATGTTAATGAGTTGCAGTTGCGTCAATGTTAAGTTTCAAATCATTCAACCAATATTCTAGTTTCGGTTATTCAGACCAAAGAAAAAAAGATGGAAAAAAAATAAGATACGGAGGTATAATAATTTTTATGACTGGAATTGTACCTCTTATATAGATAAATAATTCCTTTGGAGTGGAGTTCCATAAAGCATTGTACATATTATTTTGCTTGCTTCCCTTTTTGCGTTGCAAAATGAACACACTTTTTACAAAGTGTAGAATGTCCATAACAACTTGCACCAAAAGGCCAATAAGAGTCAATCAAAAGTCTTTCATAAGCCTATTTCAACTTCGTTTTGTAAGAAGTTCGGTCAATACGCCATGGAGAAGAGCAACATAAGTTTCTAGAAGAAATAAGCATTACATGTTACATCCTGGCCCATGCTCTCACCACATCCCGAACTCGACTCCACCGTAGAACTATATTGTCCGCTTTGGGCCCCGACCACGCCCTCACCATTTTGTTTCAGGGAACTCACACGAGAGCTTCCCAGTGGGTCACCCATCATGGGATTGCTCTCGCACGAACTCAATCAACTTCAGAGTTCCGATGGAACACAAAGCCAGTGAGCTCCCAAAAAGTCTCGTGCAAGGTAGAGATGGGAATATGCATATAAGGCTTACAGGATCCACTCCCTTGGGCGATCTAGGATGTTACATTACACATCAATATGCAGTGTAGCTGCAATAACCGAACGTAATGCACGGGTAAAGGTCGAACAAATGTAAAACTAATCTCTATTACTTACAAAGTTTCACGAAGTTTTTTAAGTTGGCGTGGTAGTTGTTTTATTACTATTGTTCATTCCTTTATCATATGCTTCGCGAAGTTTTTTAAGTTGGCGTGGTAGTTGTTTTATTACTATTGTTCATTCCACTGTCATTTAGATAATGCTTTACAACTCAAAGCGATAAAGTAAAGTCGTAACAAGGCATCAAAGCAAATACATCGAAATTTTATTCTGACGTAGGAAATATCCCATAAATTTTTTAGCCCTATAGAAGTTCAATTCTCTGTTTAAGATAGCGAAGAATGTGGTGGGACGGATGTTACAATTATACAATGATTAAATACTCGGTCAGCTCTGGCTTGAATGGCAGTTCTGTTTCCGGTGTGCTCATATGTAAAGGTGCTGTTCACAAAAACATTATGGCACGGTTTTCCCAACGCCACAAGGGCCCGGCAACTAAAGTCACCAATTTTCTTCCCTTTGAAAACATAGTTGTACACGTCGAATGCATACTTTATGCTGAAATGCTTTTTGCACTCAACCACGGCCGGCGAATCATCCAAATGCGCCAACGTTGGAAGTGCGCAATTCGCCAAAAGCAAAATGACCATAATTGGAAACATGTTTAGTCTGGCCATAATGGTGGAAAGAATGAGTAACTTTTGATTTTTTTAGAAAATGATCCCTTAGATGCAGTTGAACTTTGACGCAAGAAGTTCTACACTTATAAGGGACGAGCCAAAGGTGCGAGTCATTCGTAAAATGAAAAACGTATTTTCCTTTAAAACTACTTTAGCAACGTATTTACTAATGTGAGGTATCAAATACGAGAGTTTCTAATTTGATATTTATCTTGGTACCATAAACGCAACTTACAAGTTCCCATAAACTGTTTAATTAATCTCAACAATCAAATAGCTATTTATTATTTCACATAAAAATTACGTGTTTCAAATTAATACACTGACTAGTTTGTTACAATAGAGTTGCGAAAGCCGTGAACTGAACTTTCATGTCGTGTTACTGGCTATCGTTGCGTGAAAATGAGATGACAAGCAGGAAAAAGAGTGCGACTAGCCTTAATTGTTCTGCAGTAAATGGACA
Source organism: Malus sylvestris (assembly GCF_916048215.2). Lineage (NCBI taxonomy): Eukaryota > Viridiplantae > Streptophyta > Magnoliopsida > Rosales > Rosaceae > Malus > Malus sylvestris. The sequence continues at coordinate 24,466,497 of NC_062262.1, forward strand.
AACGTATTTCTCGTCATCATTATTCCTACTATATGAAAATGAAAATGTGGAGTAAGAGATGAATTTGTTAAGAAGTGAAGAATTGTTGAAGTCCAATAGATTAAGTAAATGAGCACACGTTTCTTGGTAAACTCATTTTAGCACAAATTAGTATTATATCGCACGCTACTGTGTATGGTACAATACTCATGCCTAACAAGCCAGAATATAATGTTAATGAGTTGCAGTTGCGTCAATGATAAGTTTCAAATCATTCAACCAATATTCTAGTTTTGGTTATTCAGACCAAAGAAAAAAAGATGGAAAAAAATAAGATACGGAGGTATAATAATTTTTATGACTGGAATTGTACCTCTTATATATATAAATAATTTCTTTGGAGTGGAGTTCCATAAAGCATTGTACATATTATTTTGCTTGCTTCCCTTTTTGCGGTGCTAAATGAACACACTTTTTACAAAGTGTAGAATGTCCATAACAACCCGCACCAAAGGGCAACAAGAGTCAATCAAAAGTCTTTCATAAGCCTATTTTAACTTCGTTTTATAAGAAGTTCGGTCAATACTCCATGGCAAAGAGCAACATAAGTTTCTAGAAGAAATAAGCATTACATGTCACATCCTGGCCCATGGTCTCATCACATCCCGAACTCGACTCCACCGTAGCACGATATTATCCGCTTTGGGCCCCGACCAGGCCCTCACCGTTTTGTTTCTGGGAACTCACACGCGAGCTTCCCAGTGGGTGACCCATCATGGGATTGCTCTCTCACGAACTCAATCAACTTCAGAGTTCCGATGGAACACAAAGCCAGTGAGCTCCCAAAAGGTCTCGTGCAAGGTAGAGATGGGAATATGCATATAAGGCTTACAGGATCCACTCCCTTGGGCGATCTGGGATGTTACATTACACATCAATATGCAGTGTAGCTGCAATAACTGAACGTAATGCACGGGTAAAGGTCGAACAAATGTAAAACTAATCTCTATTACTTACAATGTTTCGCGAAGTTTTTTAAGTTGGCGTGGTAGTTGTTTTATTACTATTGTTCATTCCTTTATCATATGTTTCGCGAAGTTTTTTAAGTTGGCGTGGTAGTTGTTTTATTACTATTGTTCATTCCACTATCATTTAGATAATGCTTTACAACTCAATGCGATAAAGTGAAGTCGTAACAAGGCTGAAGAAAAAATTTTGTCCTAGCTAAGAACAAGTAAGAACATTTGAATACATATGCAAACTATTAACACATTAAAGTAGGCATGCATTAAAAAACAAGTCAAAAAACCCATGACTTTCAAAGCCTAGTATATGGTGAACCAAAAGACTCTTTATCAACATTAAAGAGAAGGAAGAATTTAGAGATTCTTTACCCTTGATGCTCATCCTTGTTTACACAAGGGATTCACCCAAGTGGAGGGCCTTCAAGTCACCTCCAAGCTCCTTGGATCTTGCTTGTGATTTTCTTCTCCTTTTGTGCTCCTTTGGTCCTTGAGGATGTGAGGAAAGGATCTCCAAAACACCAAAGGTTTGGTGTCTCTAAGTCTCCACACCAAGGGTGAGGTGTGAAGATGAAATGGATGACTTAGAGAAGAAAAGATTGCTAGATAATTCTCCTCTAAGTGGCCGGCCTCCTTGTTGAAATAGAGAGAATAGGTTTCACCTCTTTTCTACAAGAAAAAACCTAATGAGAAATAATGCTATAAAGTTGCTTTTATAACACTTTTCTTAGGTGAGTGGCAAACTTGCAATTAAGCAAGCCTTCACCCTCTCCTCACCATGGCCGGCCTATTTGTTGTGATTGGGCTTATTGCCCATTTTGTTTTAGTTGTCATACAACTTAAACACAATGGGCCTTGTGGACCAAAACACTTTTGGGCCCGAAACCCAAAACCAACTTAAAAGCCCAATACGAACCTTTCGTAAAATTAATTAACTAATTAATTAATCTTGACCATTCTCAATTAAACCATTTAATTGCTTATCCATCTCATTTATATTTCTTCACTTTCACCCTTACTCGGTGTACGATCCATTAGGTTCCAATTAGCGAGGCAGTGGGCGATTGTTACTCTTAACGATCGATTGTGAATTGAAACAACATTTCAATTCTCCCTTTGATTAGTGTTTGCTAATCTTCAAGGCTTCCACAAACCATGAGTGACACCTAGCAGCATATCATGGTTACCCAAGCTAAGTAGAAGTGGTTGGAGAACCTATCCAGTTACAACTACAATGCAATACGGTCTTTCTCTAATACAATACTCTTAATCACATTGTTTGAGTGATAGTTTGTTTCATGTCTACTATCCAATGTGATACTTCTCTATATGATTCAATTGAATATGATTTGGAACAAACTTCCTAAGTCATATTCATATGCTTTGGCCAAAGACTCTTGAATCATATCTTAGAGTATTCTCCTTCCACCATGGAAGGTTAGAGATCCCTTGTTGTGCATTCATATGCCTACATGACTAGATAGCTTGACCCCAACAATGCCGTGGACACTCCAATGGAATGCCTTTTACATGATCAAAGGTCAACGACCTAACCATTAGACATCTATGATGCCTCAGGTCAAAGGACTACTTTGCATATTGCAACTATCGAGTTCTTACATGACATGTATGTTCGAACTCTCTTTTAATCGTTGTTCGGTGTACTCGATTACTCTTTCGGGCACCTATGTGTTTGTCTTAGTGTCCAACACCAAATGACTTGAGACTAGTCATACTCACGCTTGAGTCGACATAACACATACTAACCTTAGCGGATTGTCAATGCCCAATTGGCAATCCTATGGCTAGGAACGTTTTAGGAATGAACATAAGAGAAAGGTCTCGATAATCTAACTTACTTAAATCACTTGTCACTTAGATCAAATACATTCCTTGGATTCCCTTATTGCTTAAACACATGAAACAATAAATAGTGATTAACAAAGTTTAATACAATAAGTATTCCAAAAGCTATTACATCAAATGATTGGCTTTGTGGGCATACTTCCAACAAAGGCATCAAAGCAAATACATCGAAATTTTATTTTCACGTAGGAAATATCCCACAAATTTTTTAGCCCTATAGAAGTTCAATTCTCTGCTTAAGATAGCGAAGAATGAGGTGGGACGGATGTTACAATTCTACAATGATTAAATACTCGGTCAGCTCTAGCTTGAATGGCAGTTCTGTTTCCGGTGTGCTCATATGTAAAGGTGTTGTTCACGAAAACATTATGGCACGGTTTTCCCAACACCACAAGGGCCCGGCAACTAAAGTCACCAATTTTCTTCCCTTTGAAAACATAGTTGTACACGTCGAATGCATACTTTATGCTGAAATGCTTTTTGCACTCAACCTCGGCCGGCGAATCATCCAAATGCGCCAACGTTGGAAGTGCGCAATTCGCCAAAAGCAAAATGACCATAATTGGAAACATGTTTAGTCTGGCCATAATGGTGGAAAGAATAAGTAACTTTTGATTTTTTTAGAAAATGATCCCTTAGATGCAGTTGAACTTTGACGCAAGGAGTTGTACACTTATAAGGGACGAGCCAAAGGTGCGAGTCATTCGTAAAATGAAAAACGTATTTTCCTTTAAAACTACTTTAGCAACGTATTTACTGATGTGATGTATCAAATACGAGAGTTTCTAATTTGATATTTATTTTGGTATCATAAACGCAACTTACAAGTTCCCATAAATTGTTTAATTAATCTCAACAATCAAATAGCTATTTATTATTTCACAAAAAAATTACTTGTTTCTAATTAATACACTGACTAGTTTGTTACAATAGAGTTGCGAAAGCCATGAACTGCACTTTCATGTCGTGTTAGTGGCTATCGTTGCATGAAAATGAGATGACAAGCAGGAAAAAGAGCGCGACTAGCCTTAATTGTTCTGCAGTAAATGGACAAATGTATTTCTCGTCATCATTATTCCTACTATATGAAAATGAAAATTTGGAGTAAGAGATTAATTTGTTAACAAGTTAAGAATTGTTGAAGTCCAATAGATTAAGTAAATGTGGACACGTTTCTTGGTAAACTCATTTGAGCACAAATTAGTAATATATCGCACCCTACTGTGTATGGTACAATACTCATGCCTCACAAGCCCGAATATAATGTTAATGAGTTGCATTTGCGTCAATGATAAGTTTCAAATCATTCAACCAATATTCTAGTTTTGGCTATTCAGACCAAAGAAAAACAGATGGAAAAAAAGAAGATACAGAGGTATAATAATTTTTATGACTGGAATTGTACCTCTTATATATATAAATAATTTCTCTGGAGTGGAGTTCCATAAAGCATTGTACATATTATTTTGCTTGCTTCCCTTTTTGCGGTGCAAGATGAACACACTTTTTACAAAGTGTGGAATGTCCATAACAACCTGCACGAAAGGGCCAATAAGAGTCAATCAAAAATCTTTCATAAGCCTATTTCAACTTCGTTTTGTAAGAATTTTGGGCAATACGCCATGCGAAGAGCAACATACGTTTCTAGAAGAAATAAGCATTACAAGTCACATCCCGGCCCATGCTCCCACTACATCCCGAACTCGACTCCACCGTTGCACGATATTGTCCGCTTTGGGCCCCGACCATGCCCTCACCATTTTGTTTCAGGGAACTCATGTGAGAGCTTCCCAGTGGGTCAACCATCATGGGATTGCTCTTGCACGAACTCAATCAATTTCAGATTTTCGATGGAACACAAAGCCAGTGAGCTCCCAAAAGGTCTCATGCAAGGTAGAGATGGGAATATGCATATAAGGCTTACAAGATCCACTCCCTTGGGCGATCTGGGATGTTTCATTACACATCAATATGCAGTGTAGCTGCAATAACTGAACGTAATGCACGGGTAAAGGCCGAACAAATTTAAAACTAATCTCTATTACTTACAATGTTTCGCGAAGTTTTTTAAGTTGGCGTGGTAGTTGTTTTATTACTATTGTTCATTCCTTTATCATATGCTTCGCGAAGTTTTTTAAGTTGGCGTGGTAGTTGTTTTATTACTATTGTTCATTCCACTATCATTTAGATAATGCTTTACAACTCAAAGCGATAAAGTGAAGTCGTAACAAGGCATCAAAGCAAATACATCAAAATTTTATTCTGACGTAAGAAATATCCCACAAATTTTTTAGCCCTATAGAAGTTCAATTTTCTGCTTAAGATAGCGAAGAATGAGGTGGGACGGATGTTACAATTATACAATGATTAAATACTCGGTCAGCTCTAGCTTGAATGGCAGTTCTGTTTCCGGTGTGCTCATATGTAAAGGTGTTGTTCACGAAAACATTATGGCACGGTTTTCCCAACGCCACAAGGGCCCGGCAACTAAAGTCACCAATTTTCTTCCCTTTGAAAACATCGTTGTACACGTCGAATGCATACGTTATGCTGAAATGCTTTTTGCACTCAACCACGGCCGGCGAATCATCCAAATGCGCCAACGTTGGAAGTGCGCAATTCGCCAAAAGCAAAATGACCATAACTGGAAACATGTTTAGTCTGGCCATAATGGTGGAAAGAATGAGTAACTTTTGATTTTTTTAGAAAATGATCCCTTAGATGCAGTTGAACTTTGACGCAAGGAGTTGTACACTTATAAGGGACGAGCCAAAGGTGCGAGTCATTCGTAAAATGAAAAACGTATTTTCCTTTAAAACTACTTTAGCAACGTATTTACTGATGTGAGGTATCAAATACGAGAGTTTCTAATTTGATATTTATTTTGGTACCAGAAACGCAACTTACAAGTTCCCATAAATTGTTTAATTAATCTCAACAATCAAATAGCTATTTATTATTTCACATAAAAATCACATGTTTCAAATTAATACACTGACTAGTTTGTTACAATAGAGTTGCGAAAGCCGTGAACTGAACTTTCATGTGGTGTTAGTGGCTATCGTTGCGTGAAAATGAGATGACAAGCAGGAAAAAGAGCGCGACTAGCCTTAATTGTTCTGCAATAAATGGACAAACGTATTTCTCGTCATCATTATTCCTACTATATGAAAATGAAAATGTTGAGTAAGCGATTAATTTGTTAACAAGTCAAGAATTGTTGAAGTCCAATAGATTAAGTAAATGAGCACATGTTTCTTGGTAAACTCATTTTAGCACAAATTAGTATTATATCGCACCCTACTGTGTATGGTACAATATTTATGCCTAACAAGCCCGAATATAATGTTAATGAGTTGTAGTTGCGTCAATGATACGTTTCAAATCGTTCAACCAATATTCTAGTTTTGGTTATTCAGACCAAAGAAAAAAAGATGGAAAAAAAGAAGATACGGAGGTATAATAATTTTTATGACTGGAATTGTACCTCTTATATAGATAAATAATTCCTCTGGAGTGGAGTTCCATAAAGCATTGTACATATTATTTTGCTTGCTTCCCTTTTTACGGTGCAAAATGAACACAATTTTTAGAAAGTGTAGAATGTCCATAACAACCAGCACCAAAAGGCCAATAAGAGTCAATCAAAAGTCTTTCATAAGCCTATTTCAACTTCGTTTTGTAAGAAGTTTGGGCAATACGCCATGGCGAAGAGCAACATAAGTTTCTAGAAGAAATAAGCATTACATGTCACATCCCGGCCCATGCTCCCACCACATCCCGAACTCGACTCCACCGTAGCACTATATTGTCCGCTTTGGGCCCCGACCACGCCCTCACCCTTTTGTTTCAGGGAACTCACACGAGAGCTTACCAGTGGGTCACCCATCATGGGATTGCTCTCGCACGAACTCAATCAACTTCAGAGTTCCGATGGAACACAAAGCCAATGAGCTCCCAAAAGGTCTCGTGCAAGGTAGAGATAGGAATATGCATATAAGTTTTACATGATCCACTCCCTTGGGCGATATGGGATGTTACACTACACATCAATATGCAGTGTAGCTGCAATAACCGAACGTAATGCACGGGTAAAGGTCGAACAAATGTAAAACTAATCTCTATTACTTACAATGTTTCGCGAAGTTTTTTAAGTTGGCGTGGTAGTTGTTTTATTACTATTGTTCATTCCTTTATCATATGTTTCGCGAAGTTTTTTAAGTTGGCGTGGTAATTGTTTTATTACTATTGTTCATTCCACTATCATTTAGATAATGCTTTACAACTCAAAGCGATAAAGTGAAGTCGTAACAAGGCATCAAAGCAAATACATCGAAATTTTATTCTGACGTAGGAAATATCCCATAAATTTTTTAGCCCTATAGAAGTTCAATTCTCTGCTTAAGATAGCGAAGAATGTGGTGGGCCGGATGTTACAATTATACAATGATTAAATACTCGGTCAGCTCTGGCTTGAATGGCAGTTCTGTTTCCGATGTGCTCATATGTAAAGGTGTTGTTCACAAAAACATTATGGCACGGTTTTCCCAACGCCACAAGGGCCCGGCAACTAAAGTCACCAATTTTCTTCCCTTTGAAAACATAGTTGTACACGTCGAATGCATACTTTATGCTGAAATGCTTTTTGCACTCAACCACGGCCGGCGAATCATCCAAATGCGCCAACGTTTGAAGTGCGCAATTCGCCAAAAGCAAAATGACCATAATTGGAAACATGTTTAGTCTGGCCATTATGGTTGAAAGATTGAGTAACTTTTGATTTTCTTAGAAAATGATCCTTTAGATGCAGTTGAACTTTGACGCAAGGAGTTGTACACTTATAAGGGACGAGGCAAAGGTGCGAGTTATTCGTAAAATGAAAAACGTATTTTCCTTTAAAACTACTTTAGCAACGTATTTACTGATGTGAGGTATCAAATACGAGAGTTTCTAATTTGATATTTATTTTGGTACCATAAACGCAACTTACAAGTTCCCATAAATTGTTTAATTAATCTCAACAATCAAATAGCTATTTATTATTTCACATAAAAATTACTTGTTTCAAATTAATACACTGACTAGTTTGTTACAATAGAGTTGCGAAAGCCGTGAACTGAACTTTCATGTCGTGTTACTGACTATCGTTGCGTGAAAATGAGATGACAAGCAGGAAAAAGAGCGCGACTAGCCTTAATTGTTCTGCAGTAAATGGACAAACGTATTTCTCGTCATCATTATTCCTACTGTATGAAAATGAAAATGTGGAGTAAGAGATGAATTTGTTAAGAAGTGAAGAATTGTTGAAGTCCAATAGATTAAGTAAATGAGCACACGTTTCTTGTTAAACTCATTTTAGCACAAATTAGTATTATATCGCGCGCTACTGTGTATGGTACAATAGTAATGCCTCACAAGCCCGAATATAATGTTAATGAGTTGCAGTTGCGTCAATGATAAGTTTCAAATCATTCAACCAATATTCTAGTTTTGGTTATTCAGACCAAAGAAAAAAAGATGGAAAAAAAATAAGATACGGAGGTATAATAATTTTTATGACTGGAATTGTACCTCTTATATGGATAAATAATTCCTTTGGAGTGGAGTTCCATAAAGCATTGTACATATTATTTTGCTTGCTTCCCTTTTTGCGTTGCAAAATGAACACACTTTTTACAAAGTGTAGAATGTCCATAACAACTTGCACCAAAAGGCCAATAAGAGTCAATCAAAAGTCTTTCATAAGCCTATTTCGACTTCGTTTTGTAAGAAGTTCGGTCAATACGGCATGGCGAAGAGCAACATAAGTTTCTAGAAGAAATAAGCATTACATGTCACATCCTGGCCAATGCTCTCACCACATCCCGAACTCGACTCCACCGTAGCACTATATTGTCCGCTTTGGGCCCCGAGCACGCCCTCACCATTTTGTTTCAGGGAACTCACACGAGAGCTTCCCAGTGGGTCACCCATCATGGGATTGCTCTCGCACGAACTCAATCAACTTCAGAGTTCCGATGGAACACAAAGCCAGTGAGCTCCCAAAAGGTCTCGTGCAAGGTAGAGATGGGAATATGCATATAAGGCTTACAGGATCTACTCCCTTGGGCGATCTAGGATGTTACATTACACATCAATATGCAGTGTAGCTGCAATAACCGAACGTAATGCACGGGTAAAGGCCGAACAAATGTAAAACTAATCTCTATTACTTACAAAGTTTCGTGAAGTTTTTGAAGTTGGCGTGGTAGTTGTTTTATTACTATTGTTCATTCCACTGTCATTTAGATAATGCTTTACAACTCAAAGCGATAAAGTGAAGTCGTAACAAGGCATCAAAGCAAATACATCGAAATTTTTTTCTGACGTAAGAAATATCCCACAAATTTTTTAGCCCTATAGAAGTTCAATTCTCTGCTTAAGATAGCGAAGAATGAGGTGGGACGGATGTTACAATTATACAATGATTAAATACTCGGTCAGCTCTAGCTTGAATGGCAGTTCTGTTTCCGGTGTGCTCATATGTAAAGGTGGTGTTCACGAAAATATTATGGCACGGTTTTCCCAACGTCACAAGGGCCCGGCAACTAAAGTCACCAATTTTCTTCCCTTTGAAAACATAGTTGTACACGTCGAATGCACACTTTATGCTGAAATGCTTTTTGCACTCAACCACGGCCGGCGAATCATCCAAATGCGCCAACGTTGGAAGTGCGCAATTCGCCAAAAGCAAAATGACCATAATTGGAAACATGTTTAGTCTGGCCATAATGGTGGAAAGAATGAGTAACTTTTGATTTTTTTAGAAAATGATCCCTTAGATGCAGTTGAACTTTGACGCAAGGAGTTGTACACTTATAAGGGACGTGCCAAAGGTGCGAGTCATTCGTAAAATGAAAATCGTATTTTCCTTTAAAACTACTTTAGCAACGTATTTACTGATGTGAGGTATCAAATACGAGAGTTTCTAATTTGATATTTATCTTGGTACCATAAACGCAACTTACAAGTTCCCTTAAACTGTTTAATTAATCTCAACAATCAAATAGCTATTTATTATTTCACATAAAAATTACGTGTTTCAAATTAATACACTGACTAGTTTGTTACAGTAGAGTTGCGAAAGCAGTGAACTGAACTTTCATGTCCTGTTACTGGCTATCGTTGCGTGAAAATGAGATGACAAGCAGGAAAAAGAGCGCGACTAGCCTTATTTGTTCTGCAGTAAATGGACAAACGTATTTCTCGTCATCATTATTCCTACTATATGAAAATGAAAATGTGGAGTAAAAGATGAATTTGTTAAGAAGTGAAGAATTGTTGAAGTCCAATAGATTAAGTAAATGAGCACACGTTTCTTCGTAAACTCATTTTAGCACAAATTAGTATTATATCGCACGCTACTGTGTATGGTACAATACTCATGCCTCACATGCCCGAATATAATGTTAATGAGTTGCAGTTGCGTCAATGATAAGTTTCAAATCATTCAACCAATATTCTAGTTTTGGTTATTCAGACCAAAGAAAAAAAGATGGAAAAAAATAAGATACGGAGGTATAATAATTTTTATGACTGGAATTGTACCTCTTATATATATAAATAATTTCTTTGGAGTGGAGTTCCATAAAGCATTGTACATATTATTTTGCTTGCTTCCCTTTTTGCGGTGCAAAATGAACACACTTTTTACAAAGTGTAGAATGTCCATAACAACCCGCACCAAAGGGCAACAAGAGTCAATCAAAAGTCTTTCATAAGCCTATTTTAACTTCGTTTTATAAGAAGTTCGGTCAATACTCCATGGCGAAGAGCAACATAAGTTTCTAGAAGAAATAAGCATTACATGTCACATCCTGGCCCATGCTCTCACCACATCCCGAACTCGACTCCACCGTAGCACAATATTATCCGCTTTGGGCCCCGACCAGGCCCTCACCATTTTGTTTCAGGGAACTCACATGCGAGCTTCCCAGTGGGTCACCCATCATGGGATTGCTCTCTCACGAACTCAATCAACTTCAGAGTTCCGATGGAACACAAAGCCAGTGAGCTCCCAAAAGGTCTCGTGCAAGGTAGAGATGGGAATATGCATATAAGGCTTACAGGATCCACTCCTTTGGGCGATCTGGGATGTTACATTACACATCAATATGCAGTGTAGCTGCAATAACCGAACGTAATGCACGGGTAAAGGTCGAACAAATGTAAAACTAATCTCTATTACTTACAATGTTTCGCGAAGTTTTTTAAGTTGGCGTGGTAGTTGTTTTATTACTATTGTTCATTCCTTTATCATATGCTTCGCGAAGTTTTTTAAGTTGGCGTGGTAGTTTTTTTATTACTATTGTTCATTCCACTATCATTTAGATAATGCTTTACAACTCAAAGCGATAAAGTGAAGTCGTAACAAGGCATCAAAGCAAATACATCAAAATTTTATTCTGACCTAAGAAATATCCCACAAATTTTTTAGCCCTATAGAAGTTCAATTCTCTGCTTAAGATAGCGAAGAATGAGATGGGACGGATGTTACAATTATACAATGATTAAATACTCGGTCAGCTCTACCTTGAATGGCAGTTCTGTTTCCGGTGTGCTCATATGTAAAGGTCATGTTCACAAAAACATTATGGCACGGTTTTCCCAACACCACAAGGGCCCAGCAACTAAAGTCAACAATTTTCTTCCCTTTGAAAACATAGTTGTACACGTCGAATGCATACTTTATGCTGAAATGCTTTTTGCACTCAACCACGGTCGGCGAATCATCCAAATGCGCCAACGTTGGAAGTGCGCAATTCGCCAAAAGCAAAATGACCATAATTGGAAACATGTTTAGTCTGGCCATAATGGTGGAAAGAATGAGTAACTTTTGATTTTTTTAGAAAATGATCCCTTAGATGCAGTTGAACTTTAACGCAAGGAGTTGTACACTTATAAGGGACGAGCCAAAGGTGCGAGTCATTCATAAAATGAAAAACGCATTTTCCTTTAAAACAACTTTAGCAACGTATTTACTGATGTGAGGTATCAAATACGGGAGTTTCTAATTTGATATTTATTTTGGTACCATAAACGCAACTTACAAGTTCCCATAAATTGTTTAATTAATCTCAACAATCAAATAGCTATTTATTATTTCACAAAAAAATTACTTGTTTCAAATTAATACACTGACTAGTTTGTTACAATAGAGTTGCGAAAGCCGTGAACTGCACTTTCATGTCGTGTTAGTGGCTATCGTTGCATGAAAATGAGATGACAAGCAGGAAAAAGAGCGCGACTAGTCTTAATTGTTCTGCAATAAATGGACAAATGTATTTCTCGTCATCATTATTCCTACTATATGAAAATGAAAATTTGGAGTAAGAGATTAATTTGTTAAGAAGTGAAGAATTGTTGAAGTCCAATAGATTAAGTAAATGAGCACACGTTTCTTGGTAAACTCATTTGAGGACAAATTAGTATTATATCGCAACCTACTGTGTATGGTACAATACTCATGCCTCACAAGCCCGAATATAATGTTAATGAGTTGCATTTGCGTCAATGATAAGTTTCAAATCATTCAACCAATATTCTAGTTTTGGCTTTTCAGACCAAAGAAAAACAGATGGAAAAAAAGAAGATACAGAGGTATAATAATTTTTATGACTGGAATTGTACCTCTTATATATATAAATAATTTCTCTGGAGTGGAGTTCCATAAAGCATTGTACATATTATTTTGCTTGCTTCCCTTTTTGCGGTGCAAGAGGAACACACTTTTTACAAAGTGTAGAATGTCCATAACAACCTGCACGAAAGGGCCAATAAGTGTCAATCAAAAATCTTTCATAAGCCTATTTCAACTTCGTTTTGTAAGAAGATTGGGCAATACGCCATGCGAAGAGCAACATACGTTTCTAGAAGAAATAAGCATTACATGTCACATCCCGGCCCATGCTCTCACCACATCCCGAACTCGACTCCACCGTTGCACGATATTGTCCGCTTTGGGCCCCGACCATGCCCTCACCATTTTGTTTCAGGGAACTCATGTGAGAGCTTCCCAGTGGGTCACCCATCATGGGATTGCTCTTGCACGAACTCAATCAATTTCAGATTTTCGATGGAACACAAAGCCAGTGAGCACCCAAAAGGTCTCGTGCAAGGTAGAGATGGAAATATGCATATAAGGCTTACAGGATCCACTCCCTTGGGCGATGGGGGATGTTACATTACACATCAATATGCAGTGTAGCTGCAATAACCGGACGTAATGCATGGGTAAAGGCCGAACAAATGTAAATCTAATCTCTATTACTTACAATGTTTCGCGAAGTTTTTTAAGTTGGCGTGGTAGTTGTTTTATTACTATTGTTCATTCCTTTATCATATGTTTCGCGAAGTTTTTTAAGTTGGCGTGGTAGTTGTTTTATTACTATTGTTCATTCCACTATCATTTAGATAATGCTTTACAACTCAATGCGATAAAGTGAAGTCGTAACAAGGCTGAAGAAAAAATTTTGTCCTAGCTAAGAACAAGTAAGAACATTTGAATACATATGCAAACTATTAACACATTAAAGTAGGCATGCATTAAAAAACAAGTCAAAAAACCCATGACTTTCAAAGCCTAGTATATGGTGAACCAAAAGACTCCTTATCAACATTAAAGAGAAGGAAGAATTTAGAGATTCTTTACCCTTGATGCTCATCCTTGTTTACACAAGGGATTCACCCAAGTGGAGGGCCTTCAAGTCACCTCCAAGCTCCTTGGATCTTGCTTGTGATTTTCTTCTCCTTTTGTGCTCCTTTGGTCCTTGAGGATGTGAGGAAAGGATCTCCAAAACACCAAAGGTTTGGTGTCTCTAAGTCTCCACACCAAGGGTGAGGTGTGAAGATGAAATGGATGACTTAGAGAAGAAAAGATTGCTAGATAATTCTCCTCTAAGTGGCCGGCCTCCTTGTTGAAATAGAGAGAATAGGTTTCACCTCTTTTCTACAAGAAAAAACCTAATGAGAAATAATGCTATAAAGTTGCTTTTATAACACTTTTCTTAGGTGAGTGGCAAACTTGCAATTAAGCAAGCCTTCACCCTCTCCTCACCATGGCCGGCCTATTTGTTGTGATTGGGCTTATTGCCCATTTTGTTTTAGTTGTCATACAACTTAAACACAATGGGCCTTGTGGACCAAAACACTTTTGGGCCCGAAACCCAAAACCAACTTAAAAGCCCAATACGAACCTTTCGTAAAATTAATTAACTAATTAATTAATCTTGACCATTCTCAATTAAACCATTTAATTGCTTATCCATCTCATTTATATTTCTTCACTTTCACCCTTACTCGGTGTACGATCCATTAGGTTCCAATTAGCGAGGCAGTGGGCGATTGTTACTCTTAACGATCGATTGTGAATTGAAACAACATTTCAATTCTCCCTTTGATTAGTGTTTGCTAATCTTCAAGGCTTCCACAAACCATGAGTGACACCTAGCAGCATATCATGGTTACCCAAGCTAAGTAGAAGTGGTTGGAGAACCTATCCAGTTACAACTACAATGCAATACGGTCTTTCTCTAATACAATACTCTTAATCACATTGTTTGAGTGATAGTTTGTTTCATGTCTACTATCCAATGTGATACTTCTCTATATGATTCAATTGAATATGATTTGGAACAAACTTCCTAAGTCATATTCATATGCTTTGGCCAAAGACTCTTGAATCATATCTTAGAGTATTCTCCTTCCACCATGGAAGGTTAGAGATCCCTTGTTGTGCATTCATACGCTTACATGACTAGATAGCTTGACCCCAACAATGCCGTGGACACTCCAATGGAATGCCTTTTACATGATCAAAGGTCAAGGACCTAACCATTAGACATCTATGATGCCTCAGGTCGAAGGACTACTTTGCATATTGCAACTATCGAGTTCTTACATGACATGTATGTTCGAACTCTCTTTTAATCGTTGTTCGGTGTACTCGATTACTCTTTCAGGCACCTATGTGTTTGTCTTAGTGTCCAACACCAAATGACTTGAGACTAGTCATACTCACGCTTGAGTCGACATAACACATACTAACCTTAGCGGATTGTCAATGCCCAATTGGCAATCCTATGGCTAGGAACGTTTTAGGAATGAACATAAGAGAAAGGTCTCGATAATCTAACTTACTTAAATCACTTGTCACTTAGATCAAATACATTCCTTGGATTCCCTTATTGCTTAAACACATGAAACAATAAATAGTGATTAACAAAGTTTAATACAATAAGTATTCCAAAAGCTATTACATCAAATGATTGGCTTTGTGGGCATACTTCCAACAAAGGCATCAAAGCAAATAC
Organism: Malus sylvestris; assembly: GCF_916048215.2. Lineage (NCBI taxonomy): Eukaryota > Viridiplantae > Streptophyta > Magnoliopsida > Rosales > Rosaceae > Malus > Malus sylvestris. The sequence goes on from NC_062262.1 coordinate 24,481,714, forward strand.
ATCGAAATTTTATTTTCACGTAGGAAATATCCCACAAATTTTTTAGCCCTCTAGAAGTTCAATTCTCTGCTTAAGATAGCGAAGAATGAGGTGGGACGGATGTTACAATTCTACAATGATTAAATACTCGGTCAGCTCTAGCTCGAATGGCAGTTCTGTTTCCGGTGTGCTCATATGTAAAGGAGGTGTTCACGAAAACATTATGGCACGGTTTTCCCAACACCACAAGGGCCCGGCAACTAAAGTCACCAATTTTCTTCCCTTTGAAAACATAGTTCTACACGTCGAATGCATACTTTATGCTGAAATGCTTTTTGCACTCAACCACGGCCGGCGAATCATCCAAATGCGCCAACGTTGGAAGTGCGCAATTCGCCAAAAGCAAAATGACCATAATTGGAAACATGTTTAGTCTGGCCATAATGGTGGAAAGAATAAGTAACTTTTGATTTTTTTAGAAAATGATCCCTTAGATGCAGCTGAACTTTGACGCAAGGAGTTGTACACTTATAAGGGACGAGCCAAAGGTGCGAGTCATTCGTAAAATGAAAAACGCATTTACTGATGTGAGGTATCAAATACGGGAGTTTCTAATTTGATATTTATTTTGGTACCATAAACGCAACTTACAAGTTCCCATAAATTGTTTAATTAATCTCAACAATCAAATAGCTATTTATTATTTCACATAAAAATTACTTGTTTCAAATTAATACACTGACTAGTTTGTTACAATAGAGTTGTGAAAGCCGTGAACTGAACTTTCATGTGGTGTTAGTGGCTATCGTTGCGTGAAAATGAGATGACAAGCAAGAAAAAGAGCGCGACTAGCCTTAATTGTTCTGCAATAAATGGACAAACGTATTTCTTGTCATCATTATTCCTACTATATGAAAATGAAAATGTGGAGTAAGAGATTAATTTGTTAAGAAGTGAAGAATTGTTGAAGTCCAATAGATTAAGTAAATGAGCACACGTTTCTTGGTAAACTCATTTTAGCACAAATTAGTATTATATCGCACCCTACTGTGTATGGTACAATACTTATGCCTAACAAGCCCGAATATAATGTTAATGAGTTGTAGTTGCGTCAATGATACGTTTCAAATCATTCAACCAATATTCTAGTTTTGGTTATTCAGACCAAAGAAAAAAAGATGGAAAAAAAAAGAAGATACGGAGGAATAATAATTTTTATGACTGGAATTGTACCTCTTATATATATAAATAATTTCTCTGGAGTGGAGTTCCATAAAGCATTGTACATATTATTTTGCTTGCTTCCCTTTTTGCGGTGCAAAATGAACACACTCTTTAGAAAGTGTAGAATGTCCATAACAACCAGCACCAAAAGGCCAATAAGAGTCAATCAAAAGTCTTTCATAAGCCTATTTCAACTTCGTTTTGTAAGAAGTTTGGGCAATACGCCATGGCGAAGAGCAACATAAGTTTCTAGAAGAAATAAGCATTACATGTCACATCCCGGCCCATGCTCCCACCACATCCCGAACTCGACTCCACCGTAGCACTATATTGTCCGCTTTGGGCCCCGACCACGCCCTCACCATTTTGTTTGAGGGAACTGACACGAGAGCTTCCCAGTGGGTCACCCATCATGGGATTTCTCTCGCACGAACTCAATCAACTTCAGAGTTCCGATGGAACACAAAGCCAGTGAGCTCCCAAAAGGTCTCGTGCAAGGTAGATATGGGAATATGCATATAAGGCTTACAGGATCCACTCCCTTGGGCGATCTGGGATGTTACATTACACATCAATATGCAGTGTAGCTGCAATAACCGAACGTAATGCACGGGTAAAGGCCGAACAAATGTAAAACTAATCTCTACTACTTACAATGTTTCGCGAAGTTTTTTAAGTTGGCGTGGTAGTTGTTTTATTACTATTGTTCATTCCTTTATCATATGTTTCACAAAGTTTTTTAAGTTGGCGTGGTAATTGTTTTATTACTATTGTTCGTTCCACTATCATTTAGATAATGCTTTACAACTCAAAGCGATAAAGTGAAGTCGTAACAAGGCATCAAAGCAAATACATCGAAATTTTATTCTGACGTAGGAAATATCCCACAAATTTTTTAGCCCTATAGAAGTTCAATTCTCTGCTTAAGATATTGAAGAATGTGGTGGGACGGATGTTACAATTATACAATGATTAAATACTCGGTCAGCTCTGGCTTGAATGGCAGTTCTGTTTCCGGTGTGCTCATATGTAAAGGTGCTATTCACGAAAACATTATGGCACGGTTTTCCCAACGCCACAAGGGCCCGGCAACTAAAGTCACCAATTTTCTTCCCTTTGAAAACATAGTTGTACACGTCGAATGCATACTTTATGCTGAAATGCTTTTTGCACTCAACCACGGCCGGCGAATCATCCAAATGCGCCAACGTTGGAAGTGCGCAATTCGCCAAAAGCAAAATGACCATAATTGGATACATGTTTAGTCTGGCCATTATGGTTGAAAGAATGGGTAACTTTTGATTTTCTTAGAAAATGATCCCTTAGATGCAGTTGAACTTTGACGCAAGGAGTTGTACACTTATAAGGGACGAGCCAAAGGTGCGAGTTATTCGTAAAATGAAAAACGTATTTTCCTTTAAAACTACTTTAGCAAAGTATTTACTGATGTGAGGTATCAAATACGAGAGTTTCTAATTTGATATTTATTTTGGTACCATAAACGCAACTTACAAGTTCCCATAAATTGTTTAATTAATCTCAACAATCAATTAGCTATTTATTATTTCACATAAAAATTACTTGTTTCAAATTAATACACTGACTAGTTTGTTAAAATAGAGTTGCGAAAGCCGTGAACTGAACTTTCAGGTCGTGTTACTGGCTATCGTTGCGTGAAAATGAGATGAGAAGCAGGAAAAAGAGCGCGACTAGCCTTAATTGTTCTGCAGTAAATGGACAAACGTATTTCTCGTCATCATTATTCCTACTATATGAAAATGAAAATGTGGAGTAAGAGATGAATTTGTTAAGAAGTGAAGAATTGTTGAAGTCCAATAGATTAAGTAAATGAGCACACGTTTCTTGGTAAACTCATTTTAGCACAAATTAGTATTATATCGCACGCTACTGTGTATGGTACAATACTCATGCCTCACAAGCCCGAATATAATGTTAATGAGTTGCAGTTGCGTCAATGATAAGTTTCAAATCATTCAACCAATATTCTAGTTTTGGTTATTCAGACCAAAGAAAAAAAGATGGAAAAAAAATAAGATATGGAGGTATAATAATTTTTATGACTGGAATTGTACCTCTTATATATATAAATAATTTCTGTGGAGTGGAGTTCCATAAAGCATTGTACATATTATTTTGATTGCTTCCTTTTTTGCGGTGCAAAATGAAAACACTTTTTACAAAGTGTAGAATGTCCATAACAACCTGCACCAAAGGGCAATAAGAGTCAATCAAAAGTCTTTCATAAGCCTATTTTAACTTCGTTTTGTAAGAAGTTCGGTCAATACGCCATGGCGAAGAGCAACATAAGTTTCTAGAAGAAATAAGCATTACATGTCACATCCTGGCCCATGCTCTCACCACATCCCGAACTCGACTCCACCGTAGCACGATATTATCCGCTTTGGGCCCCGACCACGCCCTCACCATTTTGTTTCAGGGAACTCACACGAGAGCTTCCCAGTGGGTCACCCATCATGGGATTGCTCTTGCACGAACTCAATCAACTTCAGAGTTCCGATGGAACACAAAGCCAGTGAGCTCCCAAAAGGTCTCGTGCAAGGTAGAGATGGGAATATGCATATAAGGCTTACATGATCCACTCCTTTGGGCGATCTGGGATGTTACATTACACATCAATATGCAGTGTAGCTGCAATAACCGAACGTAATGCACGGGTAAAGGCCGAACAAATGTAAAACTAATCTCTATTACTTACAATGTTTCGCGAAGTTTTTTAAGTTGGCGTGGTAGTTGTTTTATTACTATTGTTCATTCCTTTATCATATGCTTCGCGAAGTTTTTTAAGTTGGCGTGGTAATTGTTTTATTACTATTGTTCATTCCTTTTTCATATGCTTCACGAAGATTTTTAAGTTGGCGTGGTAGTTGTTTTATTACTATTGTTCATTCCACTATCATTTAGATAATGCTTTACAACTCAAAGCGATAAAGTGAAGTCGTAACAAGGCATCAAAGCAAATACATTGAAATTTTATTCTGACGTAAGAAATATCCCACAAATTTTTTAGCCCTATAGAAGTTCAATTCTCTGCTTAAGATAGCGAAGAATGAGGTGGGACGGATGTTACAATTATACAATGATTAAATACTCGGTCAGCTCTAGCTTGAATGGCAGTTCTGTTTCCGGTGTGCTCATATGTAAAGGTGCTGTTCACGAAAACATTATGGCACGGTTTTCCCAACGCCACAAGGGCCCGGCAACTAAAGTCACCAATTTTCTTCCCTTTGAAAACATAGTTGTACACGTCGAATGCATACTTTATGCTGAAATGCTTTTTGCACTCAACCACGGGCGGCGAATTATCCAAATGCGCCAACGTTGGAAGTGCGCAATTCGCCAAAAGCAAAATGACCATAATTGGAAACATGTTTAGTCTGGCCATTATGGTTGAAAGAATGAGTAACTTTTGATTTTCTTAGAAAATGATCCCTTAGATGCAGTTGAACTTTGACGCAAGGAGTTGTACACTTATAAGGGACGAGCCAAAGGTGCGAGTTATTCGTAAAATGAAAAACGTATTTTCCTTTAAAACTACTTTAGCAAAGTATTTACTGATGTGAGGTATCAAATACGAGAGTTTCTAATTTGATATTTATTTTGGTACCATAAACGCAACTTACAAGTTCCCATAAATTGTTTAATTAATCTCAACAATCAATTAGCTATTTATTATTTCACATAAAAATTACTTGTTTCAAATTAATACACTGACTAGTTTGTTAAAATAGAGTTGCGAAAGCCGTGAACTGAACTTTCATGTCGTGTTACTGGCTATCGTTGCGTGAAAATGAGATGAGAAGCAGGAAAAAGAGCGCGACTAGCCTTAATTGTTCTGCAGTAAATGGACAAACGTATTTCTCGTCATCATTATTCCTACTATATGAAAATGAAAATGTGGAGTAAGAGATGAATTTGTTAAGAAGTGAAGAATTGTTGAAGTCCAATAGATTAAGTAAATGAGCACACGTTTCTTGGTAAACTCATTTTAGCACAAATTAGTATTATATCGCACGCTACTGTGTATGGTACAATACTCATGCCTCACAAGCCCGAATATAATGTTAATGAGTTGCAGTTGCGTCAATGATAAGTTTCAAATCATTCAACCAATATTCTAGTTTTGGTTATTCAGACCAAAGAAAAAAAGATGGAAAAAAAATAAGATATGGAGGTATAATAATTTTTATGACTGGAATTGTACCTCTTATATATATAAATAATTTCTGTGGAGTGGAGTTCCATAAAGCATTGTACATATTATTTTGCTTGCTTCCTTTTTTGCGGTGCAAAATGAACACACTTTTTACAAAGTGTAGAATGTCCATAACAACCTGCACCAAAGGGCAATAAGAGTCAATCAAAAGTCTTTCATAAGCCTATTTTAACTTCGTTTTGTAAGAAGTTCGGTCAATACGCCATGGCGAAGAGCAACATAAGTTTCTAGAAGAAATAAGCATTACATGTCACATCCTGGCCCATGCTCTCACCACATCCCGAACTCGACTCCACCGTAGCACGATATTATCCGCTTTGGGCCCCGACCACGCCCTCACCATTTTGTTTCAGGGAACTCACACGAGAGCTTCCCAGTGGGTCACCCATCATGGGATTGCTCTTGCACGAACTCAATCAACTTCAGAGTTCCGATGGAACACAAAGCCAGTGAGCTCCCAAAAGGTCTCGTGCAAGGTAGAGATGGGAATATGCATATAAGGCTTACATGATCCACTCCTTTGGGCGATCTGGGATGTTACATTACACATCAATATGCAGTGTAGCTGCAATAACCGAACGTAATGCACGGGTAAAGGCCGAACAAATGTAAAACTAATCTCTATTACTTACAATGTTTCGCGAAGTTTTTTAAGTTGGCGTGGTAGTTGTTTTATTACTATTGTTCATTCCTTTATCATATGCTTCGCGAAGTTTTTTAAGTTGGCGTGGTAATTGTTTTATTACTATTGTTCATTCCTTTTTCATATGCTTCACGAAGATTTTTAAGTTGGCGTGGTAGTTGTTTTATTACTATTGTTCATTCCACTATCATTTAGATAATGCTTTACAACTCAAAGCGATAAAGTGAAGTCGTAACAAGGCATCAAAGCAAATACATTGAAATTTTATTCTGACGTAAGAAATATCCCACAAATTTTTTAGCCCTATAGAAGTTCAATTCTCTGCTTAAGATAGCGAAGAATGAGGTGGGACGGATGTTACAATTATACAATGATTAAATACTCGGTCAGCTCTAGCTTGAATGGCAGTTCTGTTTCCGGTGTGCTCATATGTAAAGGTGCTGTTCACGAAAACATTATGGCACGGTTTTCCCAACGCCACAAGGGCCCGGCAACTAAAGTCACCAATTTTCTTCCCTTTGAAAACATAGTTGTACACGTCGAATGCATACTTTATGCTGAAATGCTTTTTGCACTCAACCACGGGCGGCGAATCATCCAAATGCGCCAACGTTGGAAGTGCGCAATTCGCCAAAAGCAAAATGACCATAATTGGAAACATGTTTAGTCTGGCCATTATGGTTGAAAGAATGAGTAACTTTTGATTTTCTTAGAAAATGATCCCTTAGATGCAGTTGAACTTTGACGCAAGGAGTTGTACACTTATAAGGGACGAGCCAAAGGTGCGAGTTATTCGTAAAATGAAAAACGTATTTTCCTTTAAAACTACTTTAGTAAAGTATTTACTGATGTGAGGTATCAAATACGAGAGTTTCTAATTTGATATTTATTTTGGTACCATAAACGCAACTTACAAGTTCCCATAAATTGTTTAATTAATCTCAACAATCAATTAGCTATTTATTATTTCACATAAAAATTACTTGTTTCAAATTAATACACTGACTAGTTTGTTAAAATAGAGTTGCGAAAGCCGTGAACTGAACTTTCATGTCGTGTTACTGGCTATCGTTGCGTGAAAATGAGATGAGAAGCAGGAAAAAGAGCGCGACTAGCCTTAATTGTTCTGCAGTAAATGGACAAACGTATTTCTCGTCATCATTATTCCTACTATATGAAAATGAAAATGTGGAGTAAGAGATGAATTTGTTAAGAAGTGAAGAATTGTTGAAGTCCAATAGATTAAGTAAATGAGCACACGTTTCTTGGTAAACTCATTTTAGCACAAATTAGTATTATATCGCACGCTACTGTGTATGGTACAATACTCATGCCTCACAAGCCCGAATATAATGTTAATGAGTTGCAGTTGCGTCAATGATAAGTTTCAAATCATTCAACCAATATTCTAGTTTTGGTTATTCAGACCAAAGAAAAAAAGATGGAAAAAAAATAAGATATGGAGGTATAATAATTTTTATGACTGGAATTGTACCTCTTATATATATAAATAATTTCTGTGGAGTGGAGTTCCATAAAGCATTGTACATATTATTTTGCTTGCTTCCTTTTTTGCGGTGCAAAATGAACACACTTTTTACAAAGTGTAGAATGTCCATAACAACCTGCACCAAAGGGCAATAAGAGTCAATCAAAAGTCTTTCATAAGCCTATTTTAACTTCGTTTTGTAAGAAGTTCGGTCAATACGCCATGGCGAAGAGCAACATAAGTTTCTAGAAGAAATAAGCATTACATGTCACATCCTGGCCCATGCTCTCACCACATCCCGAACTCGACTCCACCGTAGCACGATATTATCCGCTTTGGGCCCCGACCACGCCCTCACCATTTTGTTTCAGGGAACTCACACGAGAGCTTCCCAGTGGGTCACCCATCATGGGATTGCTCTTGCACGAACTCAATCAACTTCAGAGTTCCGATGGAACACAAAGCCAGTGAGCTCCCAAAAGGTCTCGTGCAAGGTAGAGATGGGAATATGCATATAAGGCTTACATGATCCACTCCTTTGGGCGATCTGGGATGTTACATTACACATCAATATGCAGTGTAGCTGCAATAACCGAACGTAATGCACGGGTAAAGGCCGAACAAATGTAAAACTAATCTCTATTACTTACAATGTTTCGCGAAGTTTTTTAAGTTGGCGTGGTAGTTGTTTTATTACTATTGTTCATTCCTTTATCATATGCTTCGCGAAGTTTTTTAAGTTGGCGTGGTAATTGTTTTATTACTATTGTTCATTCCTTTTTCATATGCTTCACGAAGATTTTTAAGTTGGCGTGGTAGTTGTTTTATTACTATTGTTCATTCCACTATCATTTAGATAATGCTTTACAACTCAAAGCGATAAAGTGAAGTCGTAACAAGGCATCAAAGCAAATACATTGAAATTTTATTCTGACGTAAGAAATATCCCACAAATTTTTTAGCCCTATAGAAGTTCAATTCTCTGCTTAAGATAGCGAAGAATGAGGTGGGACGGATGTTACAATTATACAATGATTAAATACTCGGTCAGCTCTAGCTTGAATGGCAGTTCTGTTTCCGGTGTGCTCATATGTAAAGGTGCTGTTCACGAAAACATTATGGCACGGTTTTCCCAACGCCACAAGGGCCCGGCAACTAAAGTCACCAATTTTCTTCCCTTTGAAAACATAGTTGTACACGTCGAATGCATACTTTATGCTGAAATGCTTTTTGCACTCAACCACGGGCGGCGAATCATCCAAATTCGCCAACGTTGGAAGTGCGCAATTCGCCAAAAGCAAAATGACCATAATTGGAAACATGTTTAGTCTGGCCATTATGGTTGAAAGAATGAGTAACTTTTGATTTTCTTAGAAAATGATCCCTTAGATGCAGTTGAATTTTGACGCAAAGAGTTGTACACTTATAAGGGACGAAGCAAAGGTGCGAGTCATTCGTAAAATGAAAAACGCATTTTCCTTTAAAACTACTTTAGCAACGTATTTACTGATGTGAGGTATCAAATACGAGAGTTTCTAATTTTATATTTATTTTGGTACCATAAACGCAACTTACAAGTTCCCATTAATTGTTTAATTAATCTCAACAATCAAATAGCTATTTATTATTTAAATTACTTGTTTCAAATTAATACACTGACTAGTTTGTTACAATAGAGTTGTGAAAACCGTGAACTGAACTTTCATGTCGTGTTAATGGCTATCGTTGCGTGAAAATGAAATGAAAAGCAGGAAAAAGAGCATGACTAGCCTTAATTGTTCTGTAGTAAATGGACAAACTTATTTCTCGGCATCATTATTCCTACTATATCAAAATGAAAATGTGGAGTAAGAGATTAATATGTTAAGAAGCGAAGAATTGTTGAAGTCCAATAGATTAAGTAAATGAGCACCCCTTTCTTGGTAAACTCATTTTAGCACAAATTTGTATTATATTGCACCCTACTGCGTATGGTACAATACTCATGCCCTACAACCTCGAATATAATGGTAATGAGTTGCAGTTGCATCAATGATAAGTTTAAAATCATTCAACAAATATTCTAGTTTTGGTTATTCAGACCAAAGAAAAAAAGATGAAAAAAAAGAAGATACAGGTATAATAATTTTTATGACTGGAATTGTACCTCTTATATATATAAATAATTTCTTTGGATTGGAGTTCCATAAAGCATTGTACATATTATTTTGCTTGCTTCCCTTTTTGCAATTCAAAATGAACACACTTTTTACAAAGTGTAGAATGTCCATAATAACTTGAACCAAAGGGATAATAAGAGTCAATCAAAAGTCTTTCATAAGCCTATTCCAACATCGATGGAACCCTAAGCCAGTGAGCTCCTAAAAGGCCTCGTGCTAGGTAGCGATGGGAATATACATGTAAAGCTTATAGGATCCACTCCCTTTGGCGATGTGGGAAGTTACATTACAAATCAATATGCAGTGTAGCTACAATACCGAATGTAATGCATGGGTAAAGGCTAAACAAATGTAAAACTAATCTCTATTACTTACAATGTTTCGCGAAGTTTTTTAAGTTGGCGTGGTAGTTGTTTTATTACTATTGTTCATTCCTCAATCATTTAGATAATGCTTTACAGCTCAAAGCGACAAAGTGGGTAACCCACTGGGAAGTTCTCGTGTGAGTTCCCAGAAACAAAACCGTGAGGGCGTGGTCGGGGCCCAAAGCGGACAATATCGTACTACGGCGGAGTCGAGTCTTGGATGTGGTGGGGGCCTTGGCTGAGATGTGACAAGTTTGGGCAATACACCATGGTTAAGTTTTCATCTTTCTCAACTAGGATTCGGAAACAATGAACAGGACACATATGACTGTTACCATGTTACCAGGAATATCGCGATCATACGAGTAGCCATATAGCGGACAATAGTTCTATACAAGCTTGAAATGGGACAAGCAACATAAGTTTCTAGAAAATATGCATTACACATCAATATGCAGTGTAGCTGCAATAACTGAATGTAATGCACGGGTAAAGGCCGAACAAATGTAAAACTAATGTCTATTACTTACAATGTTTCACAAAGTTTTTTAAGTTGGCGTGGTAGTTGCTTTATTACTATTGTTCATTCCTCAATCATTTAGATAATGCTTTACAACTCAAAGCGACAAAGTGAAGTCGTAACACGGCATCAAAGCAAATACATCCAAATTTTATTCTGGCTCATGAAACACCCTACAAATTTGTTAGACCTAGAGAAGTTCAATTCTCTGTTTAAGATAACGAAGAATGAGGTGGGACGAAAGTTCAATACTCATGCCTCACACGCCCGAATATAACATTAACGAGCTACAGTTGCGTCAATGATAAGTTTCAAATCATTCAACAAATATTCTAGTTTTGGTTATTTAGACCAAAGAAAAAAAGATGAAAAAAAAAAAAGATAAGGAGGTGTGCAAAATGAACACACTTTCCACAAAGTGTAGCATGTCCATAACAACTTGAACCAAAAGGCCAATAAGAGTTTATCAAGTGGCTTTCATAAGCCTATTTCAACGTCGTTTTGTAATAAGTTTGGGCAATACGCCATGGCAAAGTTTTCATCTTTCTCAACTAGGACCCGGAAACACTGAGCAAAACACGTATAACTGTTACCAGGAATATTACGATCATACGAGTAGCCATATAGTGGACAATAGTTTTGTACATGCTTGAAATTGGACGAGCAACATAAGTTTCTAGAAAAATAAGCATTACACATCAATATGTAGTGTAGCTGCAATAACCAAGCGTAATGCATGGGTAAAGGGCGAACAAATGTAAAACTGATCTTTATTACTTACGATGTCTCATGAAGTTTTTTAAGTTGGCGTGGTAGTTGTTTTATTACTATTGTTCATTGCTCTATCATTTAGATAATGCTTTACAACTCAAAGCGACAAAGTGAAGTCGTAACAAGGCATCAAAGCAAATACATTGAAATTTTATTCTGACTTAGGAAATATCCCACAAATTTGTTAGCCCTATAGAAGTTCAATTCTCTACTTAAGATAGCGAAGAATGAGGTGGGACGAATGTTACAATTATACAACGATTAAATACTCGGTCAGCTCTAGCTTGAATGGCAGTTCTGTTTTCGGTGTGCTCATAAGTAAAGGTGCTGTTCACGAAAACATTATGGCACAGTCTTCCCAACGCCACAAGGGCCCGGCAACTAAAGTCACCAATTTTCTTCTCTTTGAAAACATAGTTGTACACGTCAAATGCATACTTTATGCTGAAATGCTTTTTGCACTCAACCACGGCCGGCGAATCATCCAAATGCGCCGACGTTGGAAGTGCGCAATTCGCCAAAAGCAAAATGACCATAATTGGAAACATGTTTAATCTGGCCATAATGGTGGAAAGAATGAGTAACTTTTGATTTTCTTTGAAAATGATCCCTTAGATGCAGTTGAACTTTGATGCAAGGAGTTCTACATTTATAAGGGATGAGGCAAAGGTGCGAGTCATTCGTAAAATGAAAAACGCATTTTCCTTGTCTGCAGTAACTGGACAAACATATTTCTTGGCATTATTATTCCTACTATATCAAAATGAAAATGTGACGTAAGAGATTAATTTGTTAAGAAGCGAAGAATTGTTGAAGTAATAGATTAAGTAAATGAGCACCCTTTTCTTGGTAAACTCATTTTAGCACAAATTAATATTATATCACACCTACTACGTATGGTACAATATTCATGTCCCACACACCTGAATATAACGTTAACGAGCTACAGTACTGTCAATGATAAGTTTCAAATCATTCAACACATATTCTAGTTTTGGTTATTTAGACCAAAGAAAAAAAATACGGAGGTGTGCAAAATGAACACTGTGGATGCAAATTTCTTCCTCCTTGCTTATGGACAAAATTGCACCTACAAAACAAATAACACATTAGGTCAAGGCCAAGAGCCTCACGTGCCCATGATGAATTTTGGGGGGGGGGGGGGCATGAGGTAGTATTTATATAGGTGTGGCTGACCCCTTTAGGAGGAGGAGGATCGACCACTTGGTTGGTATTTTGGCTGAGGTTCATGATTTGTAGCTAATTAGGAATAATTGAATAATAAATCAATTAATTAGCAAATTAATAGAATAATTTCCTAATTGATTAGCTAATTAATATAATAAACGAGGAATGATTTGGGAGTAGTTCCCTTGTGGAGAGGATTTGATGAGGATGGATGAAATAGGTTTTCAATTGTTACCTATTTTGGGCACTTTTGACTTGGTTAAAGGATGATTGCCCACTGCTTGCGCATATGAATCCCGATGTGCCTCGAGGGTAATTTTTTCACCTAAAAATCCATGTGTCGCCTCTTGATTATTTTTGGCTCCACAAATGCCCCCACACCTGTTGGGCTGCTCGCAAGAAAGGGCAGCAGATGTAGAGATCTTCTTGATTTAGGAAACATAGACTTGTTTTCTATTTTGAAGTAGATTCCCTCTTTAATTGGAAATTAGGTCCTTCTAGGAAAAGGAAATAAATTTATCTCAAAGCTTATTTAAGTCCACCTTAAGTTTAAATAAACTTTGGAGAGCAATTTATTCTACCCTACAAGAGAGAAAAAGCTAGGGGTTATTTGTTCCCCCACCCCTAGCAATCTCTTACACTTGCCTGTGCAAATGATCGTCTTTTGTTTCTTTTTTCATCTTCTTTGCGCCACACCAAGGTAAGAAAAATTTAAATTTCCTTGTCTTCTTCTCGGATAGTGTTGTCGCGGGGCAGCCGTTGGGGTGGTGCGGCACGTTAGCTGGTAGGGGCCAGAAGTCAGCTCGGTATGGGCTGAGGAGGTGTTGTGGCAGGGACCACTGCTTGGGCTGCTCGGCTTGGCTAGATCCAAGGATAGCTTGTGAGGTTGAGTTTGCGGATTGAGACACTAGAGCGTAGTGCTAGGTGAGCCGCATGACTCATGTCCTTTGGGCTCTTGGACTTGACGTAGGCCAGGCAGGCGATTAAGAGAAATAAGGAGGTCGTGGGCCTAATAGCCTGCTAGAATGCTAGGTATACAGGCCTCCTGCTTGCTGGAATGCTGGGTTGAGCTCCCATGTTGAGTACTATGAATGGTGTTGGCTGCTTAGTTCTCTTCGCTGAGAGAAATGTGGGCTGCTCCCAAAAGAGGAGGTAAAGAGGATCAAGGCGGATACATTGGCTTGTCTGATTGTTGTCGTGGAGCTTACTATAAATGAAGGTGGAAAGAAGAGATCTTCCCTGCTTGCTCAAGAGATGTCGGTTGAGAAAAAATTGAATACTTCATTCGTTACTCATAAGGATCCACCTGCTGCGGAAAACCCTGTGATTAGCATCTTCTTCCAATGGGAAGAAAAATGAGGCTGCCATGTCGAGAATGGCTTGTACGATTGCTGATAGGATTGCTCAGCGTAAATGTCCTATCATGCCCCCAGTACCGAAGTCTGTACCAAGTCGTCTGTTGGGAACCAAGTCTGGTTCACCTTTGGAGAAGCTTGTTATTATGAAGAGCGATAAGGTGGACTCTGCTGCTAAAGTGGTGCCAATGCCTACTCCTTCTCCTGCTGAGACTAATTCGCCCGCTGGGAAAGAGAAAACTATTCGCATGGGCAGTTGTGAGAAATCCACCAAGCCTGCTTCTAGGAAGGCTGATGAGATCTATGTGCTCTTGAAACCAGGTCTGGTTAAAGACATAAACGCTTATGCCAAGTTTGATGATGGCATTAGAAAGGTTTGTTTGCCCAAGTTTCTTTACAAAGCATACGACCCAATATAGAAATACTGATCTGCTTGCTATGATGCAGATATAGCAAGGCTGCCAAGAAGATGGCAAATACTATGGCAGCTAAAGCTTATTCCTCGACCGAGGAGATCAAGAGGTTGGATTATGAGCTCCACTTCTCTCAAATTTAAGATCTTGAGTTTGCAGTTTCTGAGCTTCGTTTCTCTGCTTATGCAAAGGATGAAGAGTTGATTCCTGTTTATAATCAAGTGATCCACTTCAAGGGAATCATCGATAGACTTGAACCCCAAGTGTTGGAACTTCAAGGTGTACTGAAGATCAACGAAAGTCTAAAGAATGAAGTGGATGAGTTGTAGCACGTCCGTGTTGGTCTGCTCGAGGAGGATGAGCAGCTGAAGGGTGAGAATGATGGGCTCAAGGTTTCAAGACCTTCTCTATTTCTCTGGAAAACTTGCTTGCTTTTAATTTTAAGGCTTCCATTAGTGAGGTAGTTGGAGAAATTGGTGCCCAGGCTGAGGCAGCCAGAGGTAAAGCGCTGGATGATACCGCTGCTAAGATCGTTGAGGCTGCTGAAGGTGTGGCAACCAAGTAGTCGTGGGATATCCAAGCTGTTGAAGTGTAGTATTTTAGGTAGCCTTTAGGATTTTCTTTGTTTTTCCTTGTAGCTCTTGTTTTGATTGAACTCCTTCGGCCTTTGCTAGTTGTTTATAAACATGTTTCCTTTGCTTTTCTTCATCTTCGCTTCTTTTGTTCATGCCCTAACCTTTAGACTTTATAGACCAGTGGCAGGCATGTTACTTTTCTATAAGCAGACAGGCCTGCGTAGCCTATGCAGTTGTAGGTGTTGGTGTAGAACTTTGCAAAGTTGTTAGCCATAGGGTTAGCAGCCAGATGCCTTACTTATAAAAGCAGACAAGTCTGCATAACCATTAGGCTGTTAACATTGGCTTTCTCCAATTTCGTAGGTTGCATAGCAAGTATCACAACATTTTAGAACTTCGTGTAGGTTGTTCCGTGCTTGCAGAGGTGAAGCTTATCGACTACATAATATGTTGGCAGTGGATAAAGCTTCGTATATACACGCTAGCTTGTTTAACCTTTCACAAAAATGTGCGGTTGTATAAGTTTAGCATGGTTTTACTGCTCAAAGGGCAAGCCGTAGGTAGTCTTCCGAAAACTGTAAGCTACCTTAGTGCATTCGGTAGTAGCTTTAGGATTCCAGGGCAGCCGTCTGCAGAGCGTACTACGTAATGTGCCCCTTCTGTCTCTAAGGCCCGGTTCCTCGCGAATTAAGCCAAGAAACCCAAAATCCTTCAGTTAGCTAAGCTTTGAAAAAGACCAATATGGCTACTTCTAGGAATCCCGATGCAAGCCATCGTGCATCTAGTTATACTAGGGCAGCCAAGCTCATCCATGTCTGGATATTCGGAGTGTAGAGTTTATCCTCCCATCTTGGAGAGCTGACCTATGTGTGTGTCAGGGAATTAGTTTACCCTCTCGTACTGGAGAGCAATTAGTTTACCCTCTTGCACTGGAGAGCTTGGTTGGTCAATTGGGGGGTGCAATTCCTACGATGAGTCCCTAAGAATGGCGCGATCTTTTTTTGAAGTGCAGGAATGATCAGTTGTTGTAAGCATACAGCCGAGCCAAGTTGTGATTACTTCTGAATTCCTCATAAACAAACGAGAACTTAGCTATAAGGTAGGAATTGCATAACAACTGGATAGTTCTTGGCTTGTGAGGTGGTGCTCGTCAAGCTGTTTGAGTCTTCAGGCTTTGATATAGTGGGAGGTCACACATGGTACTTCCTCAGATTGTAAGCGCTTCATTATTTTTTAATCTTTTTGTTGTTTCTTGGTGGTGAGGGTGTAATTACTCTTGCCGTCTACTCTACTGATCTTGTACAGACCTTTCTAGATGGGATCTATCTTTTTGGAGCATTCTCTGCGGGCAATGATGAAGGTTTTTCTTAGAACTAGATCTTCGAGTTGGAATTGCCAGATCTTGGCCCTTTTGTTGTAGCTGGAGAGGAGCTGCTGCTGGTAGGTTGCGATGTGGGTGATAGCCTGCTCGTGCTTCTTCTCTACCAGATCTAAGCTTGTGGCCATCTTCTTACTGTTCTACTCAATGCTTGGTAGTAGAGCGATGATACTTGGCTTGTTGACATTAGGATGAATAATTGCTTCTGAGCCAAATGCCAAAGAGAAATGAGTCTCACAAATTGCTTATCTTTTGGTTATTTAATATGCCTATAGATATCCGGGAAGTTCGTCTGGCCATTTTCCTTTCTTGTTAGTGAGGGATTTCTTGAGGCAATCGAGGATCATCTTGTTGGATGCTTCGACCCACCTATTACCTTGAGGATATCTCAACGTGGATATGTGCTGCTTAATGCCATACTTTTGGAAGAACTTTGCCACATTTTTGCCCACGAATTACGGGCCGTTGTTAGTGATGATGGATTTAGGGATGCCAAATCGGTAAATATGTTCCTTCATATGAAGTGCTCTATGTCCATCTGAGTCGTGGTCATCTTGGGCTCTGCTTCTACCCATTTGGTGAAGTAATCGGCAGCCACGATCATCATGCCTCTACCCTCAGTAGCAGGAGGCATAGGTCATACCAGGTCGATTGCCCACTGCATGAATGACCAAGGATTTGTCTGCGGGTGTAGCTCGCTGGCAGGCAGTGTTGGTACCGGCTTGTAGCATTAGCAGTGATCGTACTTTTATACTAACTACTTAACATCTTAGTGTATGGTAGGCCAGTAATAGCCTGTGTTAAGAGCCTTCCGTGCTAAGGATCGACCTCTAGAGTGGTTTCCACACACACCTTTGTGGATTGAGCTTAGAACCTTTAAATCATCGGAATGCGCTAGGCAACGAAGACGTGGTCCGGTGTAGGATTTACGAATGAGAATGTCGTCTCATATGTAGTAGCATGCTGCCTTTATGTGGATCTTTCTAGACTCCAACCTTTTTGTAGGGAGTGTGCCGTTGACCAGGTAGTCTATAATAGAACTTTGCCAGTTGGGAGTTATACTAAACTGTGACACTTTGGCTACCGGCTCCGCTTCTATGCTTAGCTTGTCTAGATACTCCACCAGAATAGAGCATTTGAGTTGGTGGTCGAAGGCGGAGCCTAAGCCGACTAGCGCATCTACGTGGGCGTTGTCTGACTGCGGAACTTGAGTGAAAGTGTAAGTCTGAAATGCCTCAAGTTGTTTACGTACCTTCTCTAGGTAATGTGCCATCCGTGGAGGTTTTACCGTGTACTCCCCAATAGTCTAGCTGGTGATTAGTTGGGAATTGAAATGAATTACAAGCTTTTTCACCTCTAAGTCTTTTGCCATTCGAAGGCCTGCTAGTAAAGCCTCGTACTTTGCTTTGTTGTTGGATGTTTTGAAGCCTAGAGTGATCGCTTGTTCGAGCATTGAGCCATCTGGGGTGACAAAGACCACGCCTGCTCTTGAGCCTTTGTAGTTGGATGCGCCGTCAACATGCAAATGCCAAAAATCTCCATTGAGGGAACAAGTGTGGCTAAGGTGTGCTTGGCTGCCACCGGGGCATCATTAGGCTGCTCTGTTGCGATGCCTAGGCTAGGCGTGAAGGCACGATAGGGAGTTGTGGAGCTGGGGCCATGTTACACGTAGCAGAAGATGCTCAACTGATGGTATTGGGCCACTCTAGAGTTGAATTATGGAGCAAGGGTCGGCTGGGGCCGTGTGACACGTAGCAGGAGGTAGTGTTCAATTTCTGGTACATGTTGCTCCTATGTAGAATCTTTTAGGGCGACGATGACAAAACTTGCTTCCGAGTGTGTCCTTCTAGTATTCGTTTGCTCTTGGTATGCCTTTTGGGCCGAGCTGTTGCATTCGTCAAAAAACTTTGCACCACCAATGTCTGCACCTTTATCGTCGTGCGTCTAGATTGGGCAGAACAATGCGTCATAAAGATGACTGCATAGGTTTGAAGGTATAACTTGAGCTTCCGAGTTGCAACAACTGTCATTGAAGTTAGCTTTTGAATTTCTAGTAGCTAATTTCCTCATTGAGGAGAGCTTTTGAATTGTAGAATGCAGGTAGTCAGACTCTCAGCTTTTCTCGTGTGAGGGTAGAGCTTATTGCTGCTTCAGATACTATCAAGCATGCGAATAAGTCATCCGCTGCTTCTGGTTTAGATAGTAAGAAAGTGATGTCGGGTACATCTTTAAGTCCTTAAATATGCATCGACGAGCCTCATCCCAAAGTGCATGCTTCTCTGCCAGAGTGAAAATGTCTGCCAGAGTTAGATCCTCTTTCATAATCAATTTTCTGAACAACGGGTGGTCTGCTGGAAGTCCTTTTTGAAAGGTTGCTTTAGCTATCCTTACCTTCTCTGCTTTGAACCTCTTCACATAGTCCCGAATAAACTCCTTTGGGTTCTTCTTGACGTTGAACAAGTGGTCGAACTTCTTCTTGATTGAGCAATGAGATGAATATTCTTTGGGGAAAGCCAAGGAAAGCTCGTCGAAACTCCGGATGGATTGTGGTGGCAGGGTGTATAACCAATGTTGTACCTCACCTTGTAGAATGGTGGCGAATATCTTGCACATGAGATCGTCGTTGTTTTGATAGAGGATCATTGCGCTTCAGTAATGCTTTAGGTGTCTCTTTGGGTCCCAATCCTCTTTGAAAGATGTGAAATATGGCATGCTGAACTCACGTGAAGGCTCTGCCTACTCAATCTCGTCTGTAAAGGGTGACCTGCTTATATTGGTCATGTCCTGTTGTAGTGCCTCGTCGACTACTTCATTGCATTGGAAATCACGCAATCGCTTGTTTAGAAGCTTCTCTACTTCTTCCTGAATTTGCCTTTGCTGGGGTGGTGGAGCTTTCGGCTGCCCCCAGTTTTGACATGCTGGTATAGGTTGCTCTTGTACGTGCTTGGCTAGTCTATGTCGTGGCAGCGGTGCATGTGGTCCATTCTTGGCAGGCTGCCAATTGAACTTGAGCCAGATTGAGTGATTGCTTCTCTCCGTCCGTCGTGCTGCCTACTCTGATATGAGGTGGAGGATGCTCCTTGTGGGCTTAACCGCGAATGAACACTTCACCTGGAAGGTTGCTCATGTTCACTATTGAAGTGTGGTCTCAACTGTGAGCGTATGCTCGTCCGTGGGCCTAACCGAGAATGCACGTTCCTTCACGTGCTAAGACGGGAGTATATGCTATCTCGAAGGCCCAATCTGGAGTGTACATTGTTGGAATACTCGGTTCGTGGCTGCTTGCCGGGATACTACTGGATAGGTTCTTAATATGCCCTTGTCCTTGTTCGGGACACCTCATTTGGGGCACATAGCCATGTGCACAGTGCGGAAGCAATTAAGATAAGAAATATACAAATAAATAAAAACCGAAAGCTACTAATGGGCACTAATAACCAGGAAGTGCCAAGAGTGAGATACAAGTGTAAATACTCCTGATCAGAGCATAGAAAGTCTAGGTGCAGTCCAGTAGGACAAGTACTAGTTATACAGTACCAGAAGATGTCCTACAATTATTTTATTATGCTAGAACCACCTAAATCCTCATATGCCACCAACAGCAAGTCTACCTAAAACCTGGAGGGGCGTAAAACAAAAAAATGTGAATGGGCAAAAAAAAATGTTTTCAAAATCATTTCATTTCTCAAAAGTTCTAACCCCTCGCTGTAAAACATGTATAATTTTCCCAGAATTAGTGGAAGTTTCTTCAAGGGCCGTTAGGGCTTGATCTTGAAGGAGGATTTTGACGAAGAAGGAATAGGGTTTTCTTTATTCTTCGGGATTTGGTTAAGAGCTTTTGAGTTTCGAGGCTTCAAGGCTTTGGTGTGGTATGAATTCTCTTTTAATTTGGAAGTAGAGAAAATGTATATGTCTTCCTCCTCTTTGCTTGATAAAGAATCCTATTTATAGGCTTTGAGAATGAATCACCACCATCCATTTGTTTGGTGAAGTAAGTGGATGTTGTAGGTAGGATGAGTGTGTATTGTAGGTGAGGTGAGTATATGATGTATGTGAAGTGAGTGTATGACATAGGTGAAATGAATGTATGATGTAGGTGAAATGAATGGGGGGTTGTAATTTTAATACAATTGTCAATACTTATTTCACCAAAATTTCAATGTCTACAGCCCACTCACTGATATGTCGAAGGGTCGTAACCCATGAGTCGCCCTTGACTGCGCTCGTCCTCTAGATAGATCTCACCGATATGCGAAATAACTAAATAAACGTTATTTAAAGCGCATAGATAAAACTAGCTAATAACTTCTCATACGTTGCTCAAATGGGATGTTTGAATATACCAACGTGATCCACACCACTCCACGAACATCGCCATATTTTTAAAATAATTTTCCGACCACCCACGCGCCGCCACGCGTCGGCAAGTGCACAGCAACATGCGCCGCCACGCGCAGGGAATCCTAACGGAATCCCTAACTTCCGTTAGGAATATTCTGTCAAAATAAAGGAATATTTCGTCCAAATTACCTGTCGCCGTTACTCTCTGTTAAGAATATTCCGTCAAATTTGACAGAATATTCTTCTGTCTTCTCCGGTGAACCTCGTCAGTCGTTGCTGTAGTTGGAAAACTGGAAAATGATTAAACCTTGATATCTCAATCATTTCTCAACCAATTTCATGAAACCAGTACCAAATTGAAGCTTTTAACTTGTAGAACATTTCCTTACCTGTTTAAAGTCCCAAAGATCACGGGATCTCGCTGGAGAAATTCGAGAAAAATCGGCCAAACTTGAAATTCACAATCCCGACGTCCAAAACTACCCAGCGAGCTACCCCGAGCTTCGTGAAGACCTTCTAATGCTCCATGTGAGCTTAAAATCCTCTAAAAACTCATCATTTGAACGTGCATGAATAGTGCCAATTTCAAGGTAGCGTTTTTCACAAGTTTTCCAAAGCTTCCAAGTTCTAAAAATGGTATGGTTGAGTTCGTGATGATGAGATGAAAGTGATGGTACTAATCATGAGCTCGATCTTTGCAAAAATAGGTTGGTTTGAGGTTCGTTCGTACGCTTGTACGGATTTTCTGCAAAAATCCAAGAGGAAGAAGGGAGAGAAAAGGCACGGGAAACAGGGAGAGTTTGTGGGTGTGTGTGTGGTCCATGTGGGTCGCCAACCAACCAAAGAAAACACTTTGAGTCCTAAGTGTTCCAAAACTTAGGAAAAATTTTAGAATTTGTCCAAATAAAACTCCACCCACATAACCACACAAAATGTCCAAGGGTAAATAAGTAATCTCACGCCGTCGAAATTATATATCTCGGGATGGGCTGTGACACAATTCGTCGTAGTGAAGTTTTCATCTTTCTAAACTTGGACCCATAAACAATGGAGAAGACACGTATGACTATTACCAGGAATATCGCGATCATACGAGTAGCCATATAGCAAACAATAGTTCCGTACATGCTTGAAATGGGACGAGCAACTTAAGTTTCTAGAAAAATAAGCATTACACATCAATATGTAGTGTAGTTGCAATAACCGAAAATAATGCAAAGGTAAAGGCCAAACAAATGTAAAACTGATCTCTATTACTTACGATGTTTCACGAAGTTTTTTAAATTGGAGTGGTAGTTGTTTTATTACTATTGTTCATTCCTCAATCATTTGAAAATGCTTTACAACTCAAAGCAACAAAATGAAGTCGTAACAAGGCATCAAAGCAAATACATCGAAATTTTATTCTTACTCGTGAAACATCCCACAAATTTGTTAGCCCTAGTGAAGTTCAATTCTCAATTTAAGATAGCAAAGAAGGAGGTGGGACAAAAGTTGCAATTATACAATGATTAAATACTTGGTTAGCCCTAGCTTGAATGGCAGTTATGTTCCCAATGTGTTCATAAGTAAAGGTGCTATTCACAAAAACATTATGGCATGGTCTTCCCAGCGCCATAAGGGCCCCGCAACTAAAGTCACCGATTTTCTTCCCTTTGAAAATATAGTTGTACACGTCGAATGCGTACTTTATGTTGAAATGTTTTTTGCACTCAACCACTGCCGGCGAGTCATCCAAATGCGCCAATGTTGGAAGTGCGCAATTTGCCAAAAGCAAAATGACCATAATTGGAAACATGTTTAGTCCGGCCATAATGATGGAAATAATGAGTAACTTTTGAATTTCTTAGAAAATAATCCCTCAAATGCAGTTGAACTTTGGTGCAAGGAGTTCTACACTTATAAGGGAAAAGGCAAAGGTGAGAGTCATTCGTAAAATGAAAAACGCATTCTCCCTTAAAACTACTTTAGCAACGTATTTACTGATGTGAGGTATCAAATACAAGGGTTTCTAATTTGGTATTTATCTTTGTACCATAAATATTTTAGGATCACTTTCAAGCAAAATGGAGAAAAGGAATTAATAAAAACAAATAAGAGAAATGGAAGTGGAGCTTGTCTCCACGGGGTGATGTTTTGAAAGGATCATTGCCTTATTGTTTAAAGCAAAAGATGGCAGACAAGAAAAGTGGAAGGAAAAGAAAGAAAAGAAAGAATTAAAAAGATAAGAAAAGATGAAGAAAGGCACAATGGACAAGGACAGTGGGGTGGAAAGACAGAGCGGGCTGACAGAGAGGAGTAGAAGAACCAAAAAAAAAAAAGAATACAAGAAGCAGGAACAGCAAGGATAGCACAGCAGAAAGGAAAAGGGGAAATAACATAATGGAGACTGACAGAGAAGGCACATGGACTAACAGAAGGAAAAGAAAAGAAAAAAAAGAAAGGAATAAGAGAGGAGAGAGACACAGACAGAATGAGATAAGAGAGGAGAGAGGAGGGCAGTGCGGAAAGAAAGGAAACACAAGAAGCAGAGGTGCAGAGAAAGAGGCGCAGAGAGAGGGAGAGCACGGCAGGAATAGAGGCACAGGGCAGTGAGCAGAGAACATGCGCAGAGAAAGAGGAAGTCAGGAGAGGAAGAAAAGGGAACGGAGAGCTCGTCTGGAAAAAAAACGAGTGTTTTCGATCTTTGTTATTTTTTTATGGATAATTTCTTATGTATTAATACATGTATGTGTAACTAATTTATTTTGCTAGAGTGAGGCCATGAGCCGCAACATGATTACGTAGATTTCTCTTTCAATTGCTTAAGTGTTGTTAAATGCTTGCTTTGATATTTTCAATCTCTAAATTAAACTATCTATGTGTCTTGATGCTTGATCACCATTAGGATGTTTAGAAAAGTCATTAGATGCAATTTTGAACGAATGTCACGTTAAAATTGGTTATGCTTCTTGTGATTGAGGATTGTAATTTCTCCTAAGGTAAATATCATACTCTTAGGGATTACATGGTTTAACAAAAGGATTTTCATCAAGATTAATGAATCATTCATGTTTATATTTGATCCAAATGTCATGGATAAATTGCATGTAGTGGTATGCGTTTTAGCTTGAATGTCACAAGTAAAACATACATAAGGAAAATCCAACCTTCAAAGAATAGGTATTTTCAATTATTTAAGCAATTGGAAGAGCTACGTAGGAGTGTTGTTGGTAAAGGTTGAACTCTAGCACCTTGTCAATCTAATTTTCTTAAATTAATTGTATTATCTTGAGTTTATATTTTTAATTGTTTTGTTAAGTTGAAATGAACTGCGTGCCTCTATAAAAATCAACACTCGACGGGATTTCAAATATCGAAGAGGCGAGCTCAGAATTCAAAGAGGCCAATTCAAAAATCGAAGAGGCGCTAGCTTTCTCAAAAGTTGGGCTTGCTCAGAAACCACGGGCCATCCTTTGTTCCAGATTTGTCCGCACTCGTCACATGCAACCTTCGCACTGCCCTCCTCTCTCCTCTCTTATCTCCTTCTGTCTGTGTATCTCTCCTCTCTTATTCCTTTCTTTTTTTTTTCTTTTCTTTTCCTTCTGTCAGTCCATGTGCCTTCTCTGTCAGTCTCCATTATGTTATTTCCCCTTTTCCTTTCTGCTGTGCTATCCTTGTTGTTCCTGCTTCTTGTATTCTTTTTTTTTTTGGTTCTTCTACTCCTCTCTGTCTGCCCGCTTTGTCTTTCCACCCCACTGTCCCTGTCCCGTGTGCCTTTCTTCATCTTTTCTTATCTTTTTAATTCTTTCTTTTTTTTCTTTTCCTTCCACTTTTCTTGTCTGCCATCTTTTGCTTTAAACAATAAGGCAATGATCCTTTCAAAACATCACCCCGTGGAGACAAGCTCCACTTCCATTTCTCTTATTTGTTTTTATTAATTCCTTTTCTCCATTTTGCTTGAAAGTGATCCTAAAATAAATTTAACTGCACATTAACACAAGATAAGGTAAAATGCCACAATTTTAACACAAAAACATCACAAAGACTTTAGAAATGGATGGTATAAATGCATGAAATATATGAGTGATCAAATACCCCCAAACTTACATTTTTGCTAGTCCTCGAGCAAAATAAAGAAAACAAAACACAACCTAAACCTTCCAACGTTTGCCTCAGGGATTTCCAACGCACATGACATGTTAAAAATCATTATTCCCACATATTTTAGTTATCTTCACACTTGAGCACATACTTAATCACAGTCACCACTTACTAGTTCACATTTAACCAATTAAAATGATGTTTTGAATGTAGTAACATGCCTTAGAGAATTTGCTCAATTCCTTACAAGATACTCTCTATTTTCACACATTTTCTGACTACACACCCTACACTAGTTATATGTAAGAAGATTGATGTAAACATGAAAACGAACACTCACATATATGTATAACAAAGAAAGCGATTTTCTGGAGTTATTAAGCATGTTTTAGATATGATCTCATGAATGGAATGCTACTACTTAGATGCAAGAACCAGTGACACCATATGCTCATACCAATTTCAAACTCCACATATTGAAACGCATGACACTCAAGATGAAGTTAAGGGTTGTAATGAGGTTTAAGGGTAATGGCTAACAAAGAAATGATAGGGATAACAAACGTTCTTAAAGCGATATCAAGCAAAGCAATGAAATAGACACTTGGAAATCACTTTAGAATGCATAATCAACTTTTAATTACAAAGGGAAGATTGATGCAACACATAGGGTCGAATTCAATGCTTTGGACCCTTTCTTCAACAAACAACACTTTAGAGCTCTTTCTCATATATTTTTCAACTCTTTTTCACTCTTTTCACAACTTTTCTTCTTTTCATTCTATTTTTCACGAATTTTTCTTTTCTACCCGTGCCTTATGAATGATTTTGGCATACACACACACACAAGAATCACTTCCCCCACACTTGTTTTTCTGCAAGAGTTCAACAAAAGGAATTCCTTCTAAATTATGCTTTACTATGCTTCAAGAACAAGGGTATGGATGGTCCTAATCTAGGCTAGGTGAGGATAGTGTGGGTAACAAAGAACATAGGCTACACAAGGCTCAACGGGGTTAAACTCAAACACATAATGAACAGGATAGGCTTTTTGGCTCTTGGCTCACTAAACAACTTCATCTTGAATATGTGTTATGCAAATCAATAACATGCTTTGAATGAAATAGGCATGAGTTCTAGCATTTGGAACTAAATGATGAAACGCCTTCTAAGTAGCAACTAAGCAAAGAATAATGAGATCATGCAACGACTTAGAAAACAAGGACAGACAGATTATTAACTCTCCAAATAAACGTTTAGGCTCAAGTCTCACAAGGTTGTAGCGTTCATTTGAGTTCCTTCTTTCAAGCATGTTACAAAAACTGATTTTTCCTTTTATGATTGCATGTGAATTCATAAATTATAACCACAACCAAGCATACACCAAAGAGTAAATCAAATTTTCATCCATGTTTTTAACTCTCTTTAACAGTCATGTAATTAAAAACCAAATCCTCATCATTGTGTTGGAAGGTACCCTAAGACACAAATAAACATACAAAAACAATTATTCAAATTTTTATGAGATTTTCGAATTTTTATGTCAAAACACACTGAAACACTCCAAAACAGCTTAAAAACACTTAAAACAGCAAGGAACAACACTAGAAGTAATGGGTGATAAACTCCTACGAATTTCATGCAAAACAATGGTTACCCCCCCCCCCACATTTAAATCAAACATTGTCCTCAATGTTTCAAGCATAAACTCACACAAACAAACAACGAATAAACATGACGAGTATGGCAATGTAAAAATTAGACAGAGTAGAGTTTAAGAACGCAAATCTAGTTTTGGAGATAGATGATCTTGTTATCTTTCCACAGCTTTGATCTCGAACTAGTTTGGAATTCTGAGCGAGGAATATGAAAGTTCCTTTGTTTCAAATCAGACTTCTACTGGGTTGATTTGATTGTGCAGTCTGCATTCTTCTCTGCTTGTTTCTTCTGCACGGCGGGCAGGCACGAGGTAGAGGTGTTGGTCTGTTTCTTTCTTCAATCTTTCCAAGTGCCCACCTCTTGCTTTCTTTCTCCTTGTCCCTAGCTGAGAGAATTGGCAAATTGTCTCCACATGCTTCGAGGTATCATTTTCACTTCCCTTATCTGTTCCCCAGGCAGATGTGGTAGACGAAAAGAAAGCATAAAATGATGAAGATGAGTACTCGAGAGCAAGGCTAGTTAAGCAATCAGGAAAAGGTTCCAGGCAGTCGCTTCCAGATCAGAAGATTGATACCAAGTGCTGGCTAATTGCTCTCTTTCTCCTTGTTCTAAAACAACGACAAGGAGAAGGACAGGGAGAAAGCATGATATGAGATACTCTTGCTTTCAACCTTCATGATATGAAATACTTTTGCTTTGGATGGGTTGTTTGCAGAGGTACCCCTAGGAATAAGGAACATTGAATGACTCGAGAGGGTTTGTTGGAAAAGCATTCTCGAAGATGATGGAAGGTTATGTATGTCTGCCTTGCCATGGAGGGTGAAGGTCGACATTTATAGGAAATAATAACCGGTACTTTTTTCACTCTTGTCGGCAACCGTTGGATGATTGAACAGTAAACTTCACGTGCTTTCTACTTTACCAGAAATCGTCGACAGATTGCCCATGATTTCTGTAAGCTGAGTGTGCATGTGATAGATGCTGACACGTCTGGATAAAGCAGATGCCTCTTCGATATCTGGAATCGGTGCTTCGACAAATTGCCCGTGATTTTCGCAAAGTTGAGCGTGCATATGAGAGATGCTGACACGTCTGGAAAAGAAGATGCCTCTCCGATTTCTGAGCTTGCCTCTTCGAAATCTGAGCTCCGTCGAGTGCAGAGGTTGCATGTGACGAGTGCGGACAAATCTGGAACAAAGGATGGCCCGTGGTTTCTGAGCAAGCCCAACTTTTGAGAAAGCTAGCGCCTCTTCGATTTTTGAATTGGCCTCTTTGAATTCTGAGCTCGCCTCTTCGATATTTGAAATCCCGTCGAGTGTTGATTTTTATAGAGGCACGCAGTTCATTTCAAAGCACACTTGAATTTGCGCTTGTATAAACTCCCTTCTTGCACTTCTAATATCTTGACTTGTCTGATCTCTTCTTTCTTCAACACCTTTGAAAATGTCTGGCCCTTCCGACCGTCGTTTTGACTTGAACCTTGGTGAAGAGGCAGTCCCGCCTTCTCCAGACAACATATGGCGCCCATCCTTCATATCCCCTATTGGCCACCTTACCGTTGGGGATTCGGTGATGAAGAATGATATGACAACTGCGGTGATGGCCCGGAACCTTGTCACTCCTAAAGATAACAGACTGCTTTCAAAACGGTCTGATGAATTGGCTGTTAAGGAGTCTCTGGCTCTTAGTGTGCAGTGTGTGGGTTCTGTGTCCAACATGGCCCAACGCTTATTTGCTCGAACCCGTCAAGTTGAATCGTTGGCGGCTGAAGTGATGAGTTCAAACAAGAGATTAGAGGGCTCAAGTATGAGAATAAACAGTTGCACAAGCTCGCACACAACTATGCCACAAACATGAAGAGGAAAATTGACCAGATGCAGGAATCTGATGGTCAGATTTTACTTGATCATCGGAGGTTTGTGGGTTTGTTCTAACAGCATTTGCCTTCATCTTCTGGGGCTGTACCGCGTAGTGAAGCTCCAAATGATCAACCTCCGATACCTCCTCCTTCTGTGGCCCCGCCAACTGCTGAGGCTCCGCTGACTACTGAGACTTCTCCTAAGCAACCTTTGTGAAGGCTCCCTCTTGTATTTATCTGCTTAATGTTCCTTCCTTTTTTATGAATGTAAAAATACCTTGCATAACTATCAGTGTTTCAAAAATAAACTCACACCAAAAACAATTAAACAAGCAACAAATAAAAATATCAATCATGGCAAAATAAAACTACAGAGAATGGAAGGTTTTTAGAAACGCAAAACTGATTGTTGAGCAATTCAAAAATCTTCCTTATTTGAATACATGGGTTGCCTCCCAAGAAGCGCTTGCTTTAACGTCTTGCAGCCGGACGATACCTCCAGCTAAGCTAGAATAGGACCCAAGGTATGAAGGGGTATGTCCTCCACGGCATGCTCCTCAAAATACTCATACATTGGCTCTCTGAATGGAAGGGAATAGTAATCCTTCCTGATTGGGGCGTTGAGCATCCTAAAGTCAATGTATTCATTCCCACCAGCTCGGATTTGATTGGGGACCTGCACCAAACAAGGTAACAACCTATTAGTTAAAATGGGAATCGAAATTGGAATAGGTGGCTTACCAATGTGTTGCAATGAAGTGGCAGCACTGTCAACAGATTTTCCAAATGTGCTTTCGGCCAAATTATGCATTTGGAGGTCAGTGGTGTGTTCTTTGTGCTCCACTCCAATTCCCTCTTCGTTGGAAATGGATGGTATAAATACATGAAATATATGAGTGATCAAATACCCCCAAACTTGCATTTTTGCTTGTCCCCATGAAACAACAGCCAAGAACTAAGTAAAAGCTCAAAACATCATCCAATAGTTAACCAAATTTCTTTAAACAAAACATTGAAATGTCATGTGTGAGCTAGCCATGTCAATGCAATTCCAAGCTCCTTTAAATCATCATATGCAAACAATTGAGCTTGTCACAAGACATACGCTCATTCACTCATAAGTTTTGGTTAATGTGTTTCACTCAAGTGATCTCATTGTACATGCCGCCATATGCTTGCTTGTCCACCTAACTCGCTATCAATATTTTAGTAATACCTTGGATCAATAGGACTTTATTACAGTTGTAATGGGGCTAAAGGTGATAGGCTAATGAAAGAAAGGATATGGAAATCAAAAATTTTGAGAAAGTACACTTTAGTAGTTTTCCAACACCTCAATATCACACCACCTCAAATTGAAAGCAAAATAATAAAACTTCGAGCACCTGTTACTCCCCAAATTCAACTTCAAAAGGAAATTTATACTCTGCAGACACATTTTCAACAAATCAACACTCTCCAATTTTATTTTATTTTATTTTATTTTATTTTTTTGATGTGGCTAACAAAGAAATGGCTTAGTTAAAGGCTCAACGGGCTACTATGGACACACATAGCATATAAGGTAGGCATGAAAGGCTCAAACGATCCAAAGATGGCCTATATCACTTCCAAGTTATTACATGAATTGATTAATGAATCGAGAAGTATAAAGCAAGTTCTAGAGATACATGTATAGTGAGATCATACGCACAAGAAGGAATGAGATTGATGCATAATGGTTCAATCATGTATAGGCTCAAAAACAAACAAGGTTTACATAATCTCACATGATTCACATATAAAACGCTAAATCATGCTCAAGTTTCACATTGACAAGACTAGGCACATTTATTTATCAAGTTGATTGCTGGAAATCACAGTTAACACAAAGACAACGAAAATAACTTAGACTTCTTGGAAGTAAGAAGGAAATTAAGATCAAATCTCATCATTGAATTGAGAAGTACCTACAAACAACAACAAAAAATACAATTTTTTCTTTTTTTTTTTTTAAAACAAGAAGTAAACTAATGACATATATTTCCACCCCCAAACTTAATTATAGCATTGTCCCCAATGATAATGAAAGGAATTTTGAACAATACGATATAAAACTGGAAGGAAAGAAATATAAAATAAAATCGAGACACATAAAGAAAGGAAAGAACACACCAATTTGTGTAGGTGAGGAGAGCAGCAATAAAAATGCATTTTTGTTCCATGGTAGAATTCCAAATCATCCCCAAACTTGTTTCAATACGTCCCATTATGCATAACAAATGTGTGAGTAACCCGTGGGATTAAGAAACTTTGCAAGAAGTTGTGGTAGAGACTGCAAAAGCATTACCTGCATAAGGGAGCAAAAGTAGGATTTAAACACACAAACCAGAAAACAAGAGAAAAACAGAACAAGAACATTTAAAATTATTCAAACTAAAGATGAAAGATAGAAAGCTTGGGTTTCCTCCCAAGTAGCGCTTTAGTTACTGTCTAGAGCTAGACATTCTGTTGGCAGTTTGATTCAAATAACAGGTTCCTTCAAAGTGATGGAATCCTTGGCAAGATCATATGGAGACTCCTTGTATAACTTCAAGCGATGTCCATTAACTTTGAAGACAAAACCAGTTTGCATGTTTTGGATATCCACAGCCCCATGAAGATGGACCTGTACAACACGATATGGACCATTCCAACGTGATTTGAGCTTTCCTGGGAATAGTTTCACTCTCGAATTAAAAAGCAAAACCTTCTGACCCGGTTGAAACTCTTTACGAAGGATGTGAGCATCATGAAATTTCTTGGTCTTATCCTTGTAAATATTTGCATTCTCATAAGCATCATTCCTTATTTCTTCCAGTTCATTCAACTGCAGCTTTCGCCTCTCTCCCGCTGCTTGGTAGTCAAAATTGAGGTGCTTAATAGCCCAATATGCCTTGTGCTCAAGTTCCATAGGTAGATGGCAAGCTTTCCCATACACTAAACGAAAAGGAGACATCCCAATTGGTGTCTTATAAGCTGTCCTATATGCCCACAAAGCATCAGTAAGCTTTAAACTCCAATCCTTTCGAGATGAACTGACAGTTTTCTCAAGAATCCTCTTGAGCTCACGATTAGATACTTCAACTTGTCCAAATGTCCGTGGATGGTATGGGGTGGCTATACGATGATGAATATGATACTTGGCACAAAGGGCAGCCATGGTGCGGTTTAAGAAATGCGTACCTTCATCACTGATGATAGCACGAGGTACTCCAAATCGGGGAAAAATAGTATTCTGCAAGAAACCGAACACCACAGAACTTTTGCATGTTGGAGAAGCTATTGCCTCCACCCACTTAGAAACATAATCAACCGCTACCAAGATGTAAAGATTGCCATGTGAAGAAGGGAAAGGTCCCATGAAGTCTATACCCCAAACATCAAATAGTTCAATCACCAAAATACTTTGTTGAGGCATCTCATTTCTCTGAGAAAGATTTCCAACTCTTTGACACTTATCACAAGCCTGGCAGCATAGGTATGCATCTTTGAATAAAGATGGCCAAAAGAAACCACTCTGTAAGATCTTGGCCGTTGTCTTTCTTGGTCCAAAATGACCACCACATGCATAGTGGTAAGCAAACTTCAAAATGCTTTCTTGTTCTTCTAAGGGGACACACCGACGAATGATTTGATCTTGGTAATGCTTGAAAAGGTATGGCTCATCCCAAAAGTAGTGTTTTACAGTGGAGAGGAACTTCTTCCTTTGTTGGTAGCTGAACTCTGATGGTATTTCTCCAGATGCCAAATAATTTGCGATGTCAGCATACCATGGTACTTGATGAGTAACCGCTAGAAGTTGCTCGTCTGGAAAGCTCTCTTGCAGGGGCAATGAATCTGCCTCATCAGTGCTTGCATTTACTAATCTTGAGAGATGATCCGCCACAACATTCTCACGTCCCTTTTTATCTAGGATCTCCAAATCAAACTCTTGCAAGAGAAGGACCCATCGAATCAATCGTGGTTTGGCCTCTTTTTTAGACAATAAGTACTTGAGAGCAGAATGATCAGAATACACAATAACTTTAGCACCAACTAAGTACGATCGAAACTTTTCAAGAGCAAATACCACTGCAAGTAATTCTTTTTCTGTAGTGGCATAATTCAGCTGAGCATCATTCAAAGTGCAGCTGGCATAATATATAACATGGGGGAGCTTGTCACGTCGCTGGCCAAGGACAGCACCCACAGCGTAATCGAAAGCATTGCACATGAGCTCAAAACGAAGGGTCCAATCTGGAGCTGTTATAATTGGGGCTGATGTGAGAAAATCCTTCAATTTGTTGAAAGCATCATGACAATCTGCATTAAAATCAAAACAAGCATCTTTAGCAAGTAAATTACAAAGAGGACGACTAATTATGGAAAAATCCTTGATGAATCTTCGATAAAAACCAGCATGTCCCAAGAAAGATCTCACATTCTTCACAGAAGTTGGTGGTGGTAATTTGGCGATCACTTTAATCTTTGCCTTGTCGACCTCTATTCCTTTGCTTGAAATTAGATGTCCTAACACAATGCCATGCTTAACCATAAAATGGCATTTCTCCCAATTTAACACAAGATTAGTCTCCCTGCATCTTTCCAAAACCAAAGACAAGTTATCCAAACATATATCGAAAGAATTACCAAAAACAGAAAAGTCATCCATAAAAACCTCAACAATATTTTCAACCATTCCAGAAAAAATACTCATCATGCATCGTTGGAAAGTGGCAGGGGCATTGCACAATCCAAATGGCATTCGTCTGTATGCAAATGTACCAAAAGGGCATGTAAACGTTGTCTTCTCTTGATCCTCAAGGGCAATTGGAATTTGGTTGTACCCTGAATAACCATCTAAGAAACAATAGAAAGAATGACCAGCTAGTCTCTCGAGCATCTGATCAATGAATGACATCGGAAAATGATCATTTCTAGTGCTGTTATTGGGCTTTCTATAGTCAACACACATTCGCCATCTGGTGGTTATCCTTGTAGGCACAAGCTCGTTGTTATCATTCTTCACCACAGTAATACCAGCTTTCTTTGGAACCAACTGAGTTGGGCTCACCCATTTACTATCCGAGATTGGATAAATAATACCTGCATCAAGCAACTTCATCACCTCAACTCTTACAACTTCCTTCATGATTGGATTTAGACGTCTTTGAGCTTCAACAATTGGTTTAGTCCCAGCTTCCATAAAAATTCTATGCATGCACAAAGCTGGACTAATGCCCTTTATGTCAGCAAGTGTCCACCCCAGAGTATCTTGATACTTGCGAAGAACTCTTAGTAATTTGTCTTCATCCGTGTCATTAAGATCAGCAGCAATAATAATAGGCAAGGTCTCATTCACCTTGAGATGAGCATACTTGAGGTGGCTCGGCAGTAGCTTGAGCTCTAACTTCGAAGCTTGCTCACTTGAAGGAAGAAGGGGCTGCTTAGGCACTCCAAGGCTTTCATAAACATGTCGCCACTTTGGATTATGAATTGGTGCACTATCCAATGCAGCAATGACGTCCACCATATTTTCTTCCATAGATAAAGTAGCATCATGGTTGGTGAGGCAAGTTAACAGCTCATCATTAGATGATTGTGAGGCAAAGTTTGCATGCACAATCCCATCCACAACATCAACACGAAAACACTTTTCAGGTTCGAAAGGACGCTTGACAGCTTCAAAGAGTTTGAATACAACTGACTATCCTTGCACTCTTAAGGTTAAAGTACCTGCTTCGACATCAATAAGTGTCCGGGTGATGGCCATGAACGGTCAGCCTAAAATGAGAGGCACTTCCTTGTCTTCCTCCATGTCAAGTATAATGAAATCAGCTGGAAGATAGAATTTATCCACTTTAATAATCACATCTTCCATAATACCCAAAGGATAGGTCACAGACCTATCTGCCAATTGAAGACTAACAGATGTGGGCTTGAGTTCTCCTTCACCTAATTTTTGAAAAACAAAATAAGGCATAAGGTTAACACTTGCTCCTAAATCAATCAATACTTTATGAAAATCAAGACTACCAATAGTACAAGAGATAGTGAAACTCCCCGGATCTTTCTTCTTGGGTGGTAGCTTATGTAAGAGGACAGCAGTGCATTGCTCAGTTAAAATCACCTTCTTGTATTCCAAGAACTTTTTCTTTTTAGGACATAGCTCCTTCAGAAATTTGGCATATGATGGGATCTGTTTAATAGCATCTAATAGAGGCAAATTAATTTGAACCTTAGCCAACGTCTTCATGAATTCAATGCATTGTTGATCCTTGGAACGTTGTTAC
This sequence comes from Malus sylvestris, assembly GCF_916048215.2. Classification (NCBI taxonomy): domain Eukaryota; kingdom Viridiplantae; phylum Streptophyta; class Magnoliopsida; order Rosales; family Rosaceae; genus Malus; species Malus sylvestris. Next base: position 24,516,262 of record NC_062262.1, read on the forward strand.
TGCCGTTGTGGAAATGGCAAAGGTGGCTTGTATGGTGGCTTGTCAGAAGGTGCAAATAAACTACTAAGGCATTTTTCTTTGTTTGCATCAGAGTTGGGTCGAGATTGCACTTTGTCACTTGTACTAGGATCTGGAATACCTGCTACAAAAATAGCCTCTAACCAAGACTTTGCAGCTAACGGTGCACTTTCAGTAAACTCTTCTTCTTCCACTTCGGCTTCATGGTACACCACTTCTCTGTTGTCATAACTCTTGTCACTTCTCAATGTCCGTATTACTTTGCAATGCTTCATCCCTCTTGGATTTTGCTCAGATTGGCTCGGGAACTTTCCTTTCTCTTTTTCATTGAACATGGTAGCAAGCTGTCCAACTTGAGTCTCCAAATTCCCCAATGATGCCGTGAGATTCTGAATGCTAGTTTGTATGGATTGGACAAAATTTCTGGTGCTATTAGAGAGAGCAGACATATGTTGAGCTAGCTGTGACATTTGGTCTTCAAGAGATGGTTTCTTAGTCTCACTAGTTGATTGGTAAGACTGTTGGTATTGACGTGGCTGTTGGTTGCCACCCCAACTGAGATTGGGGTGGTTCTTCCACCCAGGATTATATGTATTGGAATAAGGGTCACTTCTGGGTCTAATGAAATTATTCACCATATTCACATGCTCTTGCACAAGCTCAGGATAGCTATCCTTGTTGGGGCATTGAGTGATGTCATGAGTTTTCTCACTACAAATGATGCAAGCTTCCTGGGCATTGGGCATGGAAGAGACCTGCATTAAGGCAGCAAACTTAGCATTAAAATTCTTTTCCATTTTAGCAATTTGAGCAGAAACATTAGGAGAACTCTGAGAAATCTCAAAAACTCCCCTCTTTTGTGTTTGTTCTTCTGTCCATTGTTGGGATTCAGAAGCCATCATATCAAACAACTCAAATGCTTCCCTTGCAGATTTTGACATTAACGACCCTCCAGCAGATGCATTCACTTGACTCTTGGTGGTGGCATTGAGACCATCATAAAATATGTTCATTTGAAGCTTAGAATCAAACCCAGCATGAGGACATTTTGTGTACATCTCATTATACCTTTCCCAAGCTTCATGGAAAGACTCGTTTGGTTTTTTAGCGAAAGCCAATATCTCTTTCTTAAGTGCAAGAGTCTTGGAAGAAGGAAAAAACTTATTGAGAAATTTTTCTTGCAATTTTGTCCATGTTGTAATGCTATTGGCAGGCAGAGAATGCAGCCACGCCTTGGCTTTGTCCTTCAAAGAGAACGGGAACAAGCGTAACTTGATAGCTTCAGAAGAGAAACTTCTGATTATGGTGTTGTCACATGCCTCAATAAAATCAGCCAAATGCATGTTGGGATCACTGTTTGGCAACCCATGAAATGATGGCAATATGTTGAGGATGTGAGGTTTGATTTCAAAGGTTGTCCCATCTTCCACATCTGGATATATAATGCACCTTGGCACTGCATTAATTCTCGCTGCCAATGAATTCCTTAAAGGTTGACCTGCTGCAGGTAAGGCTAAGGCCATGTGTGCAACTGGTGCCAAAGGTTGGAAAATAGATGTGCTGCTCTCAGGATCACAGAACAAATCCTTAAGAAAAGTATCACCAAGATTGGAATCTTGCGCTAAATATTTTTCTAATGCTAACTTCCTTGCACTTCTCTCTGGTTCAGGGTCGTAAGGAATAAGCACTTGATTCTTGGACCTTGTTCCAATCACCATATACTACACCTAAACAAACAACAGAAATATTAAGCCGAAAAAATAAAAAATAAAAATAAAAATAAAAGTAAAGTAAAATAAAACTTAACAGAAACTAACTAAACAACAAAAAGGAAAAGAAGTAAGTAAACCTAGATGAATTAAAAACACAATTTATGCAAATTGGCAACCACTAGTTAGTTAAACAAAGACAAAAATCTCACACCACACATCCACTGCACTTAATCAAAGATCGAAATTCAACTAAATTAATTGCTGTTTTTTTTTTTTAATTTTAATTTAATGATTAATAAAAATAAGACTTAAACATAAGCATAAGAAAAATAAACACAAAAGCTCGGGAACAGTTGGCACAGTCCCCGGCAACGGCGCCAATTTCTTGATAGCGATTTTACCACTTGTAAAACAAAGGGTTAAACCATAGAAAATTCTTGCAAGAGAACAAGTGTTTGTAGTATAGAATGGCTCAAGCAAGGTCGATCTCCTCAGGGACTGATATAAACAATTTACGAGTTTTTGTGTATTTACTTATTTAACTCTAAGAATTACACTAATTTTACGAAACTAAATACTATTGGATGTGAATTAAACAAATATCTAAAATGGGAATTTGCTTATAGGAACAATGATTCAACTTAACAAAACAATTAAAAATATAAACTCAAGATAATACAATTAATTTAAGAAAATTAGATTGACAAGGTGCTAGAGTTCAACCTTTACCAACAACACTCCTACGTGGCTCTTCCAATTGCTTAAATAATTGAAAATACCTATTCTTTGAAGGTTGGATTTTCCTTATGTATGTTTTACTTGTGACATTCAAGCTAAAACGCATACCACTACATGCAATTTATTCATGACATTTGGATTAAATATAAACATGAATGATTCATTAATCTTGATGAAAATTAAACCATGTAATCCCTAAGAGTTTGATATTTACCTTAGGAGAAATTACAATCCTTAATCACAAGAAGCATAACCAATTTTAACGTGACATTCGTTCAAAATTGCATCTAATGACTTTTCTAAACATCCTAATGGTGATCAAGCATCAAGACACATAGATAGTTTAATTTAGAGATTGAAAATATCAAAGCAAGCATTTAACAACACTTAAGCAATTGAAAGAGAAATCTACGTAATCATGTTGCGGCTCATGACCTCACTCAAGCAAAATAAATTAGTTACACATACATGTATTAATACATAAGAAATTATCCATAAAAAAATAACAAAGAATGAAAACACCCGTTTTTTTTCCAGACGAGCTCTCCGTTCCCTTTTCTTCCTCTCTTGACTTCCTCTTTCTCTGCGCCTGTTCTCTGCTCACTGCCATGTGCCTCTATTCCTGCCGTGCTCTCCCTCTCTCTGCGCCTCCTTTCTCTGCGCCTCTGCTTCTTGTGTTTCCTTTCTTTCCGCACTGCCCTCCTCTCTCCTCTCTTATCTCCTTCTGTCCGTGTCTCTCTCCTCTCTTATTACTTTCTTTTTTTTTTCTTTTCTTTTCCTTCTGTCAGTCCATGTGCCTTCTCTGTCAGTCTCCATTATGTTATTTCCCCTTTTCCTTTCTGCTGTGCTATCCTTGCTGTTCCTGCTTCTTGTATTCTTTTTTTTTTATGGTTCTTCTACTCCTCTTTGTCTGCCCGCTCTGTCTTTCCACCCCACTATCCCTGTCCCGTGTGCCTTTCTTCATCTTTTCTTATCTTTTTAATTCTTTCTTTTTTTTCTTTTCCTTCCACTTTTCTTGTCTGCCATCTTTTGCTTTAAACAATAAGGCAATGATCCTTTCAAAACATCATCCCGTGGAGACAAGCTCCACTTCCATTTCTCTTATTTGTTTTTATTAATTCCTTTTCTCCATTTTGCTTGAAAGTGATCCTAAAATAAATTTAACTGCACATTAACACAAGATAAGGTAAAATGCCACAATTTTAACACAAAAACATCGCAAAGACTTTAGAAATAGATGGTATAAATGCATGAAATATATGAGTGATCAGCATGGTCTTCCCAGCACCATAAGGGCCCCGCAACTAAAGTCACCGATTTTCTTCCCTTTGAAAATATAGTTGTACACGTCGAATGCGTACTTTATGTTGAAATGTTTTTTGCACTCAACCACTGCCGGCGAGTCATCCAAATGTGCCAATGTTGGAAGTGCGCAATTTGCCAAAAGCAAAATGACCATAATTGGAAACATGTTTAGTCCGGCCATAATGATGGAAATAATGAGTAACTTTTGAATTTCTTAGAAAATAATCCCTTAAATGCAGTTGAACTTTGGTGCAAGGAGTTCTACACTTATAAGGAAAAAGACAAAGGTGAGAGTCATTCGTAAAATGAAAAACGCATTTTCCTTTAAAACTACTTTAGCAACGTATTTACTGATGTGAGGTATCAAATACAAGGGTTTCTAATTTGGTATTTATCTTTGTACCATAAATGCAACTTACAAGTTCCCTTAAAATGTTTAATCAATCTTAACAATCACATAACTATTTATTATTTTGCACAAATATTACTTGTTTGCAAATTAAATTAATTCACTGTCTAGTTTATTACAATAGAGTTGCAAAAACCATGAACTGAACTTACATATCGTGTTAGTGACTATCATTGCGTGAAAAAGTAACGACAATCAGGAAAAAGAACACGACTAGCCTTAATTGTTCTGCAATAAATGGACAAACGTATTTATCAAGTGTTATTATTCCTATTATAACAAAATGAAAATGTAAATATCGTATTGTCTAATAATCGGAGTGTAAAGTTTTGAAGTGTTTGAGAGAGTAGATTTGTTGCTCAATCTAAAAGAACGTTAATGTGTTTGGATCCACATCTATCTGACTGTACGCTGCTAATTTCTTCAACCCCATTTGTCTCATTTCATCACGAACCTTATTAGCCTCATCCCACCGTTCGTGAGTGGCGTATGTATTCGATATGAGAGCATAAGTTCCGATGCTTACTCCTCTACTCTTGAGGAGACCATTTCTGATCCTCTTAAGCATCTTCTCATTCCCATGAATTTTGCAAGCATTAAGCAACGCTCCCCAAACAACGCCGTCTGCTTCTGTTGGCATTTCCTTCATGAAATTCTCTGCTTCCTCTAAGAACCCCGCTCGACCATACATATCAACTAGGCAGGCGTAGTGCAGTGTTTGAGGGGCAATCCGATAAACATTTTTCATAGCATTGAAAATCATCAACCCTTGATCGACTAGACCTGCGTGACTGCATGCTGATAACAAGCCAAGGAAGGTTACATCATCAGGAGGAATCCCGTGGACTAGCATGAGCGAAAAGAGCTGCAACGTGTGTATACCATACCCATTCATGGCCATGCCGCTTATGATGGTACTCCACGAAATGTGATCCTTGCAAACCAGGGTTTTAAAAACAGAAACTGCCATACCTACTTCACCACACTTTACATACATGTTTATTAATGCATTTCCCAGAATGCCATTCAACACGAGATCTGGGCGTGCACTTATATACGAATTCACCCACTGGCCTAAACTCAATGCCCCAATCGAAGAACACGCTGACAATACATTTACAATGGTAGCCTCATTAGGCTCAACTTCCTCTCCCTGAACCATCCCCTGAAAAAGCTTCACTGCCTCATCGCAAAATCCTCTTTGTGCATAACCACCCACCATGCTAGTCCACGAATACACATCTCTCCTGGGCATATTTACAAACAGGTACCGTGCACTCACCAAAGACCCACATCTCATGTAAAAATCCAACACTGCATTGTCCAAAATAACATTCCTTTCAGATAACTTCCTCATACAATATCCATGAACAGATTTACCAAACTTTAAAGCTCCTAAACTCGAACAAGCGGACATGACAATGACAAGAGTAGTAGAATTAGGCGGCACATCCATGGACATAAACTTAACAATTGCTTCCTCCACAAATCCACACTTGTTAAGACCCGAAATCATCGAAGTCCACGAAACAACATCAGGGTTTGGTATGGAATCGAAAACCCTGGTAGCAGATACAATGTCAGCTTGGGTTACGTAGAAGTGAAGCAACGAGTTTTGGATGAAGGTATCGGAAAAGTGCCCGGTTTTTACGACTCGGGCGTGGACTTCCCGGCCCTTGTTGTCATCATGGAGGAAGCAACATGCCTTGAGAGCGTAAGTGAAGGTGTAGTGGTTGTGGGAGGTTGGGTAGTGGAGCATTTGGTTGTAGAGGAAAAGGGCAGTTTGTGGGGCGGGGGAGTTTGTGAGATGTCCCAGTAGAGGGTTTAAGAGTTGGGGTTTAGGGTTTTTGATGATTTGGGCAAGGATGATTTGCTTTAATTGTCGTTTCATTGTATGTTTTGACGAAAATGTATACACAGTAGGTGTCGGAATTGCTGGGCATTCATCTTTTTCTTGAGGAGAAATCGGACATCTGAAACAATTGTGGAATTTGGGTTGCGCAGAGGAAGCGATGCGGAGGAAGGAGGGGGATCCGCCGGTCGGGGTTGGTACGTGCGGTTTGGGGTGGGTACAGGGCTGTTGCAAATATTCTTAATACTAAACAGGGTGGGGCGGGGCAGGTCCTAATATATGAGATTAAATCTCTACCCTTGGTTCTAATCTAAAGCGCAAACAGTCTGACTCTCTGTCTGTTTCTCCTTCATTCATTCTCTCGAACTCGAAGCTTCAACTTACTTCGACTCTCGGACTCTCGGTCTCTCGGTCTCTCGGTCTCTCACTCTGACCCAAATTCATAGCACAGCCGAGCTCCGTTACGTTCGTCGTCGTCAATCGATCATCGAACTCTGTCCTTTCGGTCGAGCACTATGGGTATTTGTTAGTATTGTCCTTGTTCTGTGGGTTTTCAAATTCCATTTAAATTTATTGACTTTGATTAGGATGGGGAGTCTTTAATCCCAACCCTCTGCGCCAAACATAGATTTTGATCAAATTTCCCAATTGGATTAGACTATTTCCTTCAAATTTCCCAGTTCGATTAGACTATTTCCTTTCTGCTTTCAATCTTTAGTTTTGTGTCTGACTGGATTTCGAACTCTTTCGAGGTTGGTTAGGTGGTGTGCTTGTGCTCACGCTACGCAACAAAAGCATTGCTTACGCTGCCCGTAGGAAAGGAACGGGGGCCCGTAGGAATTTGCATCAGGAAAGGAACGGGGGCCCGTAGGAACCGGCCCATTTCAAATGGGCCGGATTAGGTTCAGTTCCTATTTCAATTTTGTAATGCCCCGCCCTGCCTTGCTGTATTTCTAAATGGGTAAGGTTTGGTTCCTTCATTTTTGGGCGCGGCTAGGCCCATGGCCACCCTTACCATAGTGTATCTTATTTAGGTGATGCTATTCATGTACTGCCGTTGGATCGAATAAATTAAAAAATATCAAAAGTCATAAATTAACAAGGAATGTGCGCAAGGTAAAAATAAGGAAAAATTATATTGAATCAACACTTTTTAAACATTAAAAGGAGAGACAAAAGTTAATACATGTGAAATATGACATCATTACCATTTTTTTTCTTTGAAGTGTAGGTTACAAAATTACCCTTTATAGTAAAAAAGTTTTTTCACACCTTTATCTCTTCATCTATTGCTCTGTGTCAAGTGGTGTTCCCTACTAATAGAATTTTGACATCTAAATTGTCTTTATCCCTTTTTAATCAAATAAATTCTTAAAATCTGGAAGTCTAATAGTCAAACAAAAACTAAATCATGTGAACTTCCCCATTAAGCACTTCTGCAACTTGCTTTCGAATTCCATCATACTTCCTACTCAATTTCGAATTCAATCTTGTTTGCCCAACACTCACCCTCCACTTTTGAATTGAAAACCGTAGTCTAAAAGGAGAGGAAAAAATAACAGAAGTCAACTTCAAAGTCTCAAAGCACGTCGTGCCCAAACCCGATTATCTCTCTCTTTCTCATGTTTTCATTTTCTGGGTGTTGGTAAATTTTGTGATGATTTATGAATTAGTGAAAAGATTTACAGAATGAGTAATTGGTAATGGCGGTAAGAGTTAACGGTGGAAGTACAACTACATTAAATTAATTGGTTTTCTGTCGACGATTCAGCATCTCAATTTTTAAGAATTAAAGATATAAAAGAATATTTAGATGTCAAATTTCAATTGGTGGGAACACCACCCGGCTTTTGTGCCGGGAACCCCAAAAAAATTCTCCACAATGAGCTCGCGTTTCTGTCTTCAGATGAATCAATATTGATGTTATTGATAAATGGTTTTGGTTTGGGGTGCTATTTAGGCAATAAGCATTGCTAAGAGATCCAATAAATGGTGTGGGTTTATAGTCACAATTTTAAAGAAACTTTGGTTGAACTAATTATGCAAAAATGGTCGAGGATGGGTTGAACTAATTCTGTTGAACTAATTCTGCAAAAATGGTCGAGGATGGGTTGAACTAATTCTGCAAAAATGGTCGATGACGGGTTGAACGGATTATGCAAAAATGTTCGAGGACAGGTTGAACTAATTCTGCAATAATTATTGAAGACGGGTTGAACTGATTCTGCAAAAATGGTCAGTGATTAGTTGAACTGATTATGCAAAATGGTGGGTTTAATTTATTCTACAAAAATGGTCGAGGACTGATTGAACTGATTCTGCAAAAATGGTCGATGACTGATTAAACTGATTCTGCAAAAAAATGTTGAAAATCGGTTGAACTGATTCTGCAAAAATGGTCAAAGACTAGTTAGTTGAACTGATTTTGCAAAAATGGTGGTTTACAGGTTGAACTGATTCTGCAAAAAGGTGGGTTGAATTGATTATGCAAAAATGATCGATGACTGATTGAACTGATTCTGCAAAAAAGGTCGGGGACGTGTTGAACTGATTATGCAAAAATGGTCGAAAACGGGTTGAATTGATTTTGCAAAAATGGTGGTTGACGGGTTGAACTGATTCTGCGAAAAGGTGCGTTGAATTGATTATGAAAAAATGATCGATAACTGTTTGAACTGATTCTGCAAAAAAGGTCAGGGACGTGTTAAACTGATTCTGCAAAAATGGTCAAAGACAAGTTGAACTGATTTTGTGAAAATGATCGAAGACTGATTGAATTGATTATGCAGAAATAGTCGAGGATGGGTTGAGCTTATGGTATATATTAATTTTGTTGGAGTTGTGAGGGTTGGTTTCTATAACAACCCTAAAGCCTTAGGGGTATGACTGGTATTTTAGAACATTGTTTCCATGTTTCTAGGCTGGACTTTAGTTGTTTTTATGTTTTTGTCTCTCATTGACATGTTTAAAAGCTAGTGGAGTTCCTTGAAATATAGTGAATTTTTTTCTCTATATATAAAGCTCATAGTCCTTGGTGTTTTACCGACCAATCACCTAGCTACCCTATACTTGACATAAAAAGAAGGGAAATACCTCAAAATGGGATAATTTCATAATCTTGGGACATAAATATGATTTTTTTGAATATGCATACAGCATGCACACATTAGGCCTGGCAAACAGGTCAGGTTTCTCGTGTCGTGTTTGTGTAAAACTTATTATCTTGCCAGATCGTGTCGTGTCACACCCGTTATCTTAACGGGTTCTTAACATGTTGGGTCACTTTACCCAACAAGTAAAATGACCCGACCTGTTATGACCCATTAAGAAAAATATTTTTTTTCCTTAAATTTGCACATACCAAATTCCCACATAAATATTACTTCAAAGCATAAAAACACATTTGTCATTAAGTACTACATCTACACTCCAAAATAAGAGCTTAATAAAAAAACACCAATACACTACTAGTCTACTACAAAATATCAAATGTGCAACGATATGCAAAATGAATGAGTTTTTCTTTTCAAAGTTGTGAAGCCTTTCTCAGAAGTTAAAACCTTGCCAATGAAACTCAAAGCTTGCATGTTATTCCTTTTACAAAATCCTTCAATTTCATTGATCACCATGGGGAAATTGTATTGGAACTTTCGCTTGATCTATTGCCTTCAAGAGTTATGTTGATGATGTTTTCAGTAAGGTTTTCCACATCAAAACTCTCTTCCTCATAAACTAAGTATAGAAAAACCAAACATTATAAACCATTCAAATTATGAGAATTTTACCAAAATAATTATGAAAAGAAATAAAACAATAATACTATACCATATAAAAATATATTACCTCATTTTTTCAAAATTTTCTAAAATTTAATTTAATATATAAATATATATATATATATATATATATATATATATATATATATAATTATAATAGTATATAATAGTATATATATAATAGTATATATAATTATTATAGTATTTTTAGGGGTATACAATTATTAAATTAATATTTTACTTGTCGTGTATCAGGTTACCTATGTGTATACTCGGACCAACCTGTTATCTTAACAGGTGCTTATCGGGTTGCCTGATAACGACCCGATTCGTTATCATGTCAACCCGATAACTTGTTAATTTCGTGTCGTGTCTGTCAGGTTAATGGGTCATGTCAAAAATTGCCACACCTAGCACATGCCATGTACAATAATCAGACATAAATAGGATTTTTTTCTACACCTTGAAATGATCAAATTGCCCTTGTACATAAATGAGTTAATTCTTTCCATTTTCTGATTTCTCTACTCTCTCTTCTCTCTCTCTCTCTCTCTCTCTCTCTCTCTCTCTCTCTGTGTACAATAATCAGACATAAATAGGATTTTTTCTACACCTTGAAATGATCAAATTGCCCTTGTACATAAATGAGTTAATCCTTTCCATTTTCTGATTTCTCTACTCTCTCCTCTCTCTCTCTCTCTCTCTCTCTCTCTCTCTCTCTCTCTCTCTCTCTCTCTCTCTATGACATCTACACACTCTGTTCTTCTTCCCAACCCGTATTCAATTTCTTCACAAATTACTAACCCTAACCCTAAATCCCTTTCAATCTGCGATCTGGGTTTTAACGTGCAAGAGTTGTTCTTGAGTTTGATAGCAGATAGCAATTTGCAAAGTTCAAACCCATTTGTTAGGGTAATTAATGGCCGACCATGGTGTTAGGGCTTTACCCTACACATGGCGGCATCCTATTGGCCAAGGTTTTATGGAGAACTATTTTTAAGATATTAAATAGGAGATAATATCTTGAGATAATGAAATAAATATCCCTAATTGACTTAAATAAGGATTACTTACTTGAATGGAGTCAATCTTCAATTGGGAATGTATTAAAGATAGGATTTGGGTAATTAATCCTTATCTTTAATGATTTGACTTTTCCTTGCCAAGGGAAGGTGAGCTGTGGGCAGTCATATTCACCTGCAGACACCTTTAGGGGTGTGACCTGCACGTGGGAGTATATGAGGAACCTGCATATTTAATGAGTGCAAATTTGTCTTTCTTGAGCAATAATCCACACGTCGCCTTTAGAATTTTTGGGATTATTTTAGGCTCCACAAATGCCCCTACACCTGCTGGGCTGCATGTAGGAAAATGGCAGTAGGTGTAGAAATCCCAAGCTTCATGGGCTTGTAAAGTTGTTTCAGAATTTGAACTAGATCTCATTCCTTGATCTGGAGATAGACTTCTTCTAGGAAAAGGCAACCAATTGCCCCTAATACCTATTTAATTCTATCTTAAGCAGGGGATTAAATAAATTTGGAGAATAATCATCATTCCAATAAGGAAGACAGAAGCCAGAGGAAATTTGTTCCCCCACCCCTAGTTTTCTTCTTTTCTTACCCTTGCAAAGAGTCGTCTCTCGTTGTTGCTCTTTTCTTCGTGCCGCACCAAGGTAAGAAATTTTTTAATTTTCTTCTTCTTAAATTTTGGGAGCCTCAAGGCTCGAAAAATTGGCTCGGTGAAGGACGAGGAGGAGTGAAAATTTCGGCATAAGTGCCACGATGCTGCTTTGCCGTGGTAGGTAGCGTGGGCTGGTGGTGGTATGGTAGTGAAGCTCAGCTGGCGTAGGCCAGGTGCTCAGCTCGGCTGAGCCGAGGTGATCAGCACTCTAGGGCACGGGGAGGCCAGCTTAGGCTGAAGGGTCTCCATAGCTGCTGGTCATGGGCTTGTGTAGGCGAGAAGGGAGATAGAGAGAGACCGGCGTGGGCCAGCTCTCTAGTTTCTATAACCTGGGCCAAGAAACCTGGGGTTTGCTTGAGACGCGGGCATGAGAGAAAAATGAGGAGTGAGGCACGAGCCTTCTTCCGTCATAGACCTCGAGGTCTGCTAGGCTGAAGCGGCATGTAGCCGGGCTTGGGCTCGTTGGAACTTAAGGAGAAGAAGAAAAGCATGAGGTACTCGCCCCTCATTGTTGTGGATCTGGGTCAAGGGGCCATTAGGCTTATTGTGGCATGCTGATGAGCTGGGCCGCGGGGCTTTGCGCTGGGGCACTGGGCTTTGCGGACCTTCTTTATTTTTATTTTTTTGTTTTTCTTCTCACGAGCTACCTTTTCAATAATTTTCTTCATACTTTCTTGCAGAAATTTTGAGATGTCTTCTTCCGATCGTAAAAGTGATAAATATCCTCTACCTTTGTACTGTCAATATGGTTCTTCCGGCAAGGTGGGCTACTTCAAGGTTGCACATGTCAAGATCAATTCTGATGTGTTGTTTCAGGATTTTCTCGAGACGTACAAGCATGCGATTCTATTAGGGGTGCACACCAAATAGGTTAAGGATGATAGTAGGTATGAACCGTGCGGCGAAGGCGCCATTGCTAGGAAAAAGGCTATCAAATTCCATCTGTATTACTAAGTGTTGGGATTTACTTTTCCTATGTTGCGTCTTTTCTAGGAGGTGATCTGCATCATGAAATGTGCGCATGCTTAGTGCTCCCCGAATGCAATTTGTGTGATGGTGGGATTTTCAAACTTGAGCAGGTTCTTTGATCTTGGCTTGACCATAAATAAGTTCTGGTACTTATTCGAAATTGGCCGTAAGGAAGACGTAGGGTAGCTGAAGTCTCGTCATAGGCTTCTTGATGCTTCCTGCAAAGTTGTTCACGAGTGGGCGAGAGATACCTTGGAGGTAAATGGAAAGTGTACGTCTGACTCTTCTCCTTAACTGCGTGTTCCGACTGTCTTTATCAGTGGTAAATGAACTACTTCAGTTCTAGCTTGTTTGAGTTTTTGTTAAGCTGCTTTATGACTTCAATTTATTGATCGTCCTTCTTACTTTATGTAGATTCAAAATTTGGCTCAACTCCAAGAACTTCGATAGATATGAAGAAATTGCACATCACCTAAGGTATTCCTGCTGAGTACCATGAATGGTGCTGGTTGCTCAATCCTCTTCGTAGGGAGAAAGGCAGGCTGCCTCCGAGAAGAGATAAAATGGATCAAAGAGGAGGCGTTTGCTCGTCTAATCGCTGTTGTAGAGCCTGCTACCAATAAAGGTGGAAAGAAAAAATCTTCCTCACCTACCAGTGAACCTTCGGCTGAGAAGAAGCCAAAGACTTCCTTTGCTACTCGTGGGGGCTCGTCTGCTGCTGAGAAACTTATCATTGATTTGACTTCCTCCAAGGGGAAGAAAAAGACTATTGAGTCTAAGCCTGTGAAACCTGCTGCTCCGAAGGTGGCCATGACCATTGCTAAGAAGATTGCCTAACGGAAAGGTTCGATGGTGCCCCCAGTGTCTGGTTTTGTGTCGAACGCACATCAGGAGCTAAGTCTGGTTTAGCTTCTGAGAGGCTTACCGCTATGAAAAGCGGGAAGGTGGATTTTGTTACTAAGGTGGTGCCTAGGCCTATCCTTCACTCTGCTGCGACTTATTCATCTACTAAGAAATGGAAGTCTGCTCATACAGGCAGTAGTGAAAGATTCACCAAGTATGGAGCTGGGGAGTTTCCTGAGGTTTATGCACTGTTGAAGGTTGACCTGTTTGAGAATGTCACTGGATGCGCCAAGTTAGTTGATAATGTTGGGAAAGTTGTTGTCCGCTTAGACTCTTTGACGAATCATCCTGCTACTAAAGGGGTCCTCCTTGGTTGCTACAATGCATAAGACTTTAATCCTATAACTGAGTCTATGCTCGTTGATCAGGATGTTGTCAAGTATGCTAAGGTGGCCGAAGTGGTGTTACTGGCTCATCTTCGCTCAATTGTTGAAAAGATCAAGAAACTCGAATCTGAACTCACCGTTTTGAAGGAGTTTGATGTATATGCTCTCACTTCTGTGCAACTGGAGACCGTTCATTAAGAGGTCGTTAGTTTGAAGTTTAAGCTTAGTACGACTCAAGCGATGTTGGAAGCTACAGAGAAAGAAGTCAGTCGTGTTGCACTAGTGGTCAAGGACCTTGAGCATGTTAATTCGGGGCTACGATCTACTTTTTTGCCAAGGACAAAGAGCTTAAGTTGTAGGAACACTGGGCTTGTTGAGGAGAATGTGTAGCGGAAGAATGAGAAGGTCGGTCACAAAGTGGCGCTTGCTTCTTGTCACTTCGATTTCTACAAGCTAGGCTATATAGACCATCTTCAAGGTAGGCCGTCAGATTATGAGTTTTTCGAGAACGACTTTGAGAATTTCCCTATTTCTCCAGTTGATCTGCTTGACTTATCGTCTGAGACTGCCTTTGGTGGAGCAGCTGAGAATCAGGCAGTCCAGACAAGGGCGGCTGATGATGAACTGATGGAACCATTAACTGCTAAGAATGGTATGGCTGCTGAAGGTGTGGCAATTAAGGAACCAGTGGTTGTGCAAGATGCTGATGAGTAGTCTTTTTTCTTAGACTTAGGAATTTTCTTCTTTTCCCTTTCGTTCTGCCTTATTTGAACTTTGTTGGTCTTCGAGCCAGTTTATAAATTTGCTAGAAATTTAATAAACAGCTATCCTTGCTTTGCTTCATCCTTGCTATTTCGCTATTTTTTTGCAAATCTTTACCGTTAGACGGGCAGCTAGGCGAGCTGGGAAGCAATTGATCCCATGGCGTCACATAGGTTTTAGTTCCGGCTTCGGGGCTTCGGAAGCCTTGCCTGCTTAAGGCGACTTGTAAAACTTTACCGTAGGATGAGCGACTAGGTTGACTACTTTAATGAAGCAGTCGATCCCACGTTGTCACTTTAGGCTTTAGTCTTGGCTTTGATGCTCAAGGAGCTTTACCTGCACAAGGAAAAAAATGAAAAATTCTAACTTATAAAGTCGGCAGCCGAACTCATAGCCTTCATAGAAAGCAGGCGAGTTTGCGTAGCTGCTATAGCCATGCATCTCGACTTTAGCAGCTTCACAAGCCATGGCTCTCCTGAGGCATGTTGCTAAATTTCTAACTTATAGAGCCGGTGGCTGGACACATGCTTCTCATAGAAAGCAGATGAGTGTGTGTAGTTAGTATAGTCGTGAATCTCGCTGATAGGAGCATATTTATGCGACTTAGTTATCTTGTTTTCTTGCATTTTCATAGTTAATTTCTGTTTATTATAGTAATTTAAGCTATTTTCGTGTGTTTGTAGGTCCAAATGACAAAGTTGGCAAGAAAGTGCTTTTTGGAACATTTTATAGCAGTTTTGGGCTGAAATTGATAGTTTACATATGGAGCATAAAGAATGGACGAATTTGAAGTTCAAGAGAGGCTAGGAATGTGCTAAAGAGTTGAAGAAATTAATTCAAGACAAAGAAGATAAGGAATCAGTTAAAAGGAACATTATCCAAACCAACCTTATCTTATCTAGTCTTATCTTATCTTATCCCTTATTATCCAAACATTATCCTATTTAATCCAACATTATCTAAACTTATCTCCAGCTGCAAAAGGAGTCCTTATCCTATTCTAAATCCTTCCCATCTGAATTTAGGAGTCCTAATCTATCTAAACACATTAATTCTTTTCCCCTAGGAATTTGCTATACAAATCCTTCTCCTCTACAACCTTTGTGCCATACCCTAGGCCTATAAATACATATTTATCACCACAATTTCGTACAACACACACACAAGAGCAAAAACATCATAAAAATACAATTGTGCCACAAATTTGCAAGGAATGAAGGTGAAAAGACCCTTGGAGCCGTGCCCTGCCATTCAAGCTTGGATTGCTGGACATTCCTAGGTGTATTCTATCCTTAGTTTTAGTTCAATGTTTGTTTTAATTTGGTTTTATGTTTTCAAAGACATGAGGAACTAATTTCTTTATAGTTGAAGGTGAATTCGAAGCCATGATTATATGTTTAATATGAATTGATTACGTCTAGTTATTGTTTCTTGAGTCTTGAATGTGATTTTCTTATCTGAGTTATCAAAACTTATTTATGTATGTAGACTGAGGGTCGACACTTAATTTGCATGCATGAATTTGATGCTAGAGTATAAGGGAGTTTCACATAATCGTTATGAACTTATATTCACAAGTAGTGGAAGTTACTAGTCATGATTGTGTTAAGTGAATCCTTGGCAGGAGTATCATGCTTTTCATAGTTACGAATGCTTCGTCAATGCTTATGGTTTTCAAAGAACTTAATGACCTTTGATATGTCTTTCTATCATGCTTTTCATAGTTAGGAAACTTGATAAGGATAATTTGGTTGCGATGCGTATTCCATCCAATTCAATGAGTTAAGGAAAATCTAATGGTTAATTTGTGCTATCATGGTTAACTTGGGGTGTTGTCATCCATAGTCTAAAGGAATAATAACTGGAAATTGGTTTGTATGCATATGTCATGTGTGGAGAAGGACCCTCTAACTAGCCTCACCCTTTTCAATTCACCAAATTCGTTTTTATAAAGTGTTTTATGCAAAGTTTCCGTTTTAAGTTTCAAATTCGTAAAAAACAATCCCCCATTCATTAAGTCTTGTTAGTTGAGTCATAATCTGTTTTCTTTTAATCTTTTGAGTCAAGTTAAGTTTAGTAGAAAGCAGAGGAGTCTGCATAACATCTATAGTTGTACATTTCGGCTTTAGCTCTTGCAAAAACTTAAACCATTGACCGTCGGTCGAAAACACTACTTTTGAATAAGTAGACGGGTCCACGTAGTCATAGTAGGTGTAAGTCTCGGCTTATAGATTTCCTAGGGCTGCCAGCCATTAGGTCATCTATCGGGCATATTACTTACAAAAGTAGACGACCACTTTAGGCGTTGGCCCTAGCTCTCAGAGGCGTTTTAAGCTTAAGTTATATGCAAAATCACGACTCAATGGCCTTATCCTTCCGAGCTACTGGTCCTTTGATCTTCTAAACTGCACGCAGCTCGATACGGATCTCTTGGGCATCAATTGTAACTGATTCTGCATGTTGTTTAACTAGTATTGCAACTTTAGAGTCAAGTTACGTTCATGAAGATTGCATATCAGGGACGGACCATCTAGTCACGCAAATTCTTTCATGGGCTGGGATATCCTACACTTAGCGTCTCTTTCGGTTAAAGACCAGAGCTCCTGCATAATTGAATCCTTCAGTTGGCTGACTCTTTTTAGGAAAAGGTCTATTGTGGTAAATTATGGGAGCTGTCCGGCGCTGGTAGTCAATGCATTTAGAGGGACTGAGCAATCAAACAACTCATCCATGTATGGATATCTCGGATCAGTTTACCCTCTTCTAATGAAAGAGCACACACCATGTTTGCAAGGGCAGGGGCGTCTTCTACTTTGGCAGGAATGGTCAGTTGGGATGTTTCTGCATTCGGCCCAGGCTTGTGAATAGAGAAATGTGTTAACTTTTCTTGTAGGCAGAAATAACATAACAACTGATAATCCTCGGTATGCGAGGTCTTGTTTGTCGAGCTGTTTGAGTCTTCGAACTTGAATTGTCTTGAACAGGGTACAAAGAATGGTAAGAGGTCATACGTAGTACTTTCTCAAGTTATAGGCATTCCACTGCTTTTCGATCTCTTTGTCGCTCATAGTAGTAAGGGTGTAGTTGCCCTTCCCGCCAAGCGGTTATGAAGGCTTTTCTGAGGACCTTCCCAGATGGGAGCCATATTTTTTTAGCCTTCCCGATGAGGGGTTATGAAGGCTTTTCTGAGGACTAAGTCTCCTTGCTGGAACTGCTAGATCTTCGCACTCTTGTTGTAGCTGGAGATAAGCTACTGCGGATAGGCCTCAATGCGGGTGATAACCTTTTCGCGCTATTCCTCTGCCAAGTCTAAGTTTGTGGCCATCTTATTCTCATTCTGCTCAGAATTCGACAATATAGTGCTGATGCTGGGCACCACAACATTGGGAGGAATTATTACCTCAAATCCAAATGCCAGGGAGAACGGAGTTTCACCGGTTGTTCATCTTTTGGTGGTGCGATACACCCATAAAACACCTGAGATCTCGTCTGGCCACTTGCCTTTCTTGTCTGAAAATGGCCTCTTGAGGTAGTCGAGAATGGTCTTGTTGGACGCCTGGACTTGCCTATTGCCCTTTGGATATTGGGGCGTGGACATGTGCTGCTTGATGCCATATTTTTCAAAGAATTTTGCCAAGTCTTTGCCCACTAATTGCAGACCATTGGCTGTGACGATGGAGTGAGGGATGTTGAAGCAACAAATGATGTTCTTCCATATGAAACGTTCTATGTCCGTCATGGTAGTTGTAGTCATGGGTTCAACTTTGATCCATTTAGTGAAGTAGTCGGTTGCTACGATCATAATGCCTCTGCCCTCAATGGTAGGAGGTATTAGTCCCACCAAGTTAATCGCCCATTGCATGAATGGCCAAAGGCTCATCTGCGGGTGGAGAAGTTTGCTAGCAAGTAGTACGGGCACAGGCTTTAAGCGCTAGCAGCTGTCGCATCTTTGTACATATTTCTTGGCATCTTGATGCATGGTTAGCCAGTAGTAACCTATGTTAAGATTTTTTTATGCCAAAGAGCAGCCTCCAAAATGGTTTCCACATATGCCGTCATGGATTGAGGTAAGAATCTTCAGGTTGTTGGGAGGCGAAAGGCAGCATAAATGTGGTTCTGAGAAGGACTTACGAACGAGCATTTCGTTCCACATGTAATAGTGCGCTACCTTCATTTAGAGCTTCCTATACTCCAGTCTTTCTGCAATGAGCGTTCCATTGACTATGTAGTAAATGATGGGATCTTACAACTCGGGTCCTGAAAGGATTTTTCGCACTTGTTATCCCATTTGTCTTTCTATGTCGTCTTGATCGCCTTGAAGAAGGGCTTGCATCGGTCAGTGGATCGTGAGAAGAAATGATTGAGTGCAAATGCTCGTCGGTTAGACTTTGGATCTCCTTCAGAGTCATGAGAGACTTCATGTCCAGGATTGCTCTAATTTTCCTTTGATGAGCTTCAATTCCTCATTGGGTTACAAGGTACCCTAAGAATCAGCCTGAGGAGACTCTGAATGTGCACTTGGCTGGGTTGAGCTTTATTTTGTACTCTCAGATGATGTCAAAAGTCTCTACCAAGTTGCTAATGTGGTCTGACCGTTGCTTGCCTTTCACCATGATATCGTCGACGTATACCTCCATGGTTACTTTGATCAGCTTTTTGAACATTGTGTTAACAAGTCGTTAATAAGTATCTCACACATTCTTAAGGCCAAAAGGCATGACCTTGCAGCAGTATGTGCCTTGCTCGATCACAAATGTGGCTTTCTCCTTATCAGGCTCGTGCATGGCAATCTGATTGTAGCCTAAGTATGCATCCAAGAAGCTGAGCAGCTGGTTCCCAAATGTTAAGTCAATAAGCAAGTCGATTCAGGGAACCGAATAATTTTCTTTAGGGCACGCTTTGTTGAGGTCGGTGTAATCCAAACATACTCTCTGTTTGCCTTTCTTTTTTTTCATCACTAGTATGACGTTGGCCAGCCATGCTGAGTGCGCCATTTCCTCAATGAATCCAGCCTCCAGTAGTTTGTCCATCTCCACCTCAATAATCATTACTCGCTCGGGTGCATTGTCGTATTTTCTAGATCACGAGTTTGGCAATAGAGTCGACGTGCAGCTTGTGGCAAGCTATCACTGGATCAATGTCTGGCATGTCAGAGGGTGACCATGCGAAAACATCACTATTTTCCTTAAGGAAAACTGTGAGTTCCTCCTTCTCGATCTGGCTAAGATGTGAGCCAATCCTTACCGTCTTCTCAGGCTGGTGAGGGTTAAGAATAATGTGTTTTGTGTCCTCTTCGGGTTTCCATCTTCATTCATCTGCCAGGGCATTTTCAACCTTGATGCCATCTTCTTGACCCGTCTGCTGAGATTACTATTTGGTAGAGGTAGAATCATCTTTTTGTACTTTAGCTGCTACTGTTGGGGCGAAAGACTTCTTCTTCGAATCCTTGAGAACTTGTACAGTGCATCACCTAGACATGGCCTGATCACTTTTGATTTCTCTGACTGCTCATCCCGGGATATGAAATCAGATTTTCTGATACTTGATCTAGGTTATAGCTCCAATCTTCACTAGCCAAGGTCGGCCCAGAATCCCGTTATAAGGGGATGGGTCGCTGACGATTATAAAGGTCTGCGATGAGATAGTTGGAGGGCTAGTTACGTCAAGCGTGATTGTGCCAATGACAATTAAGGTAAGTCAATTAAATCCGGTCAAGATCTCCGTTTTGAGTTTAATCGTCATTTCCAGGCCCATTTGGATGATTGAAAGTTGTAGAATATCGACTGAGTTGCCATCAACGATGACGTAGGCCTATTAAACAAAAATCACCAAGGCGTCATCGTAGGGAAAGTCTACTCCCTCAGCATTCTGCTCGATGAAGCCGACGATCGGTCCAGGTACAACATCTATGGCTTGAACTTGAAAGACCGATCTCGTTTGCTAGATCTTCTTTTTCTTGGAAATGTTAGTGGCCCCCAGATGCTTGGATTTGGCAAAGATGCCATTGATTTCGATCATCTTCGTTAGGGGTTAGGCATCGGCTTCTGCTTCTCGCCTTGGTCGAGCAGCTGGCCTGTCGACATACTGGTGGTACTTGACTTCTTTCACGAACCTCTCAAGGTACTTCATCCATGTGATGTAGTCATTGGTTGCATGCCCTGGACCTCTATGGAATGCACAATATTTCATCTGGTCCATCTTGGAAGTATTTCCCTTCATGGGTTACGGTATCTTGAACCACAACTTGTCCTTAAGGTAGTCAATGATCTAGTTGATAAGGACTGAGAACTTGGTGTACACCTTAGGTGTCGAGCTTCCTTTCACCGGGGATCGGTCCATACATCTGCTTCCTGACTTGTCTTTGTCATTGAGTGGTTTATTGCCCACCTTCTTCTAAGTTGGCTCCATGTCTTTGCACGGCTACTCGAGCTACTTCTAGGAGTGCTTGGCCTTATCCTAGAGGGAGTGCTTTTCTGCCAATGCATAAGAATGTGCCAAGGTCAAGTTTTCGCCCATGATTAGTTTTCCGAAAGGTGGGTGATTTGCTGGAAGCCTCTTTCGGAAGGCTGAGATTACAATGCTGCCATCACATCCGACTATCTTTTCTTTCTCCATCTTGAATCTCTTGATGTATATGCGAAATAACTCATTCAAGTCATTTCTTTATCGTGCGGTATGACGAATATTCCTTAGTGAAAATTAAGAAAAGTTTGCTAAAGTTTCAGATTGAGCATGGCAGTAGGGTGTGGAACCAGTCTTGTGCCTCGCCTTGGAGCGTCATGGCAACGATTTTGCACATTAAAGTGTCATTGTTGCCGTAAAAGGGTCATGACGCTTCGGTAATGCATCACTTGCGTGTCCGGATCTTCGTCTTCTTTGAATAAGGTGAAATATGGCGGGCTAAAATTTTCTGGTGGCTCCATATGCTCGATCTCATCTGTAAAAGTGACCAGCTCATGTTGGCCATGTCTCTATGAAGGGCATCGTCGGTAGTCTCAATGATTTGGAATTCGTGCAGATTCTCTGCTACGAGTTTTTGTACTTCCTCCGGTTTTCCCCAATGTTGACCTGCTGATCTATAGTGCTCTTCTTCATGTCCTGCTCGTTCGTGTTGCGGTCGCTATGCACGTGGTTCATTTTGTGCTGCTTATCATAGCTATTGGCAGGGTCTGTCAATGGAACTCTAGCTAGACTACTTTCGTGCTTTACTTGGTTTATCACATGGCTGCCTATTCTAGTGCCTCATAGGACAATCTTTTTGTCGGCCTAGCCTCGTATGAATGCTTTGCTTGGAATGTTCGGAGTGCTCGTTAGAGTGTGGACCTAACCTTGAATGCACATTGACTTGTTAGTCAAGTAAAGAATGAACGATTCTCTATGCACTAAAGTGGGAGAAAATGTTTTCCCAATGGCCCAAACGAGAGTGCACACTACCCGAACGCATAACTAGTGGGGGCTGAGCGGTTATTTGCCTATACGTTGCTGGAATAAGTCACGATTATCTGCCCTTGTCCTGCTTCGGGACTTCATCTGGGGTGCACTGCGTCTCGATGCGCTTAAGAAGCTGGTTTACCAGAGTGGTTTGTTGTGCGAGGGCATTAGTCAAATTAGCGACCTACTGAGGCAGGTGATGCTCGCCATTTGGGTTGGAAGAGTTTGCATGATGGGCATCTTCATGTGTAGTGGAAGTGTAATGGAATGCAGGTACAAAGCTTGAGCCCAAAGTGGCATTCATGCAAAAAAATCGGGTGAAAATAACTTTGGGTTGATCACGGGACAAGTGGGCAAAATCAGAATCGTCGAAGGTGGCATCGGATCGGATTGGGCCTCAAGCTAGGTAGTCGAAGCGGGTCGTGGGGTGAGCCAACCCGGCTGGGTGGACGGAGCACATGCGGGGGCGCTGTGGCCTCGCACCTGTGGCAACTGGCCTTGGGCCTGCCCTGTGGATTGGGGTGGTGCTTGCTCTTCACAGGCTTGGGCCTAGCTGACAGTAGCTACTGCAGCTTGGGCTCGGTTCTGGGCATGTTGTGCAATAAGGCCTGCTCCTGCAATGGGTTGGGCCTCCTGCCCTCGGCCAGTTGTGGTAGCTGTAATAGGCTGGGCCTCTTGTTCGTAGCTTATTAGTGCTATAGCAGTATAGTGGGCCATTGCAACGCCCTCCTGGGCCTCGGTTTGGGCTGCTGCTGTTACAATAGTCTTTGTCGTGGGTTGTAAAGTGGTGGATGTGAATGTGGTGTGGCTCAAAGGGGGTGGGGCTCTTCCCACCATCACGTTGAATCTTGGGGATCGTCATTGTGAGGCTACGTCCTCGTCTAGGATCTTCAGTCCAAATCCTTGTACATACTGGGTTTTGTTTGTCGTGGTTTCCGAATGTCCTACCATCGTATCCTTTCTCCAAGGATTGATCAAGAAGCTTTTCTAGGAAAAATTAATTGATGCAACGTGTGAGAAATTCAACTTAACAGAAAATTCAAGATACCAAGTACAAAAGGCTTCTTTAAGTATTTGAATCAGCTTTCAATGAAAGCACCAATTCGTCGATGCAAATTTCCGCCGTCTCTAGTTTTGACGAAAACGAACCTGCAAAACAATTAACTCCTTTGATCAAGGACCTAAGCCTCACACGCCCACGAGGTGGGGGGTGGGGGGGTTAGGCCAACGGAACTACGATGCCTAAGTTAGTTTCTCTGAAAAAAGAGTAAGTGTTTAGGGCTTTTAGGGATAGAAAAAGCTTACCAAAATTTGGTAGAATTGGGAGTATATATAGGGGGAGTGGCTGGCCATGGTGTTAGGGTTTTACCCTTCACATGGCGATATCCTATTGGCCAAGGTTGTATGGAAAAATATTCTCCATATATTAAATAGGAGATAATATCTTGAGATAATGGAGTAAATATCCCTAATTGACTT
Organism: Malus sylvestris; assembly: GCF_916048215.2. NCBI lineage: Eukaryota > Viridiplantae > Streptophyta > Magnoliopsida > Rosales > Rosaceae > Malus > Malus sylvestris. The sequence continues at coordinate 24,539,622 of NC_062262.1, forward strand.
AAATATGGATTACTTACTTGAATGGAGTCAATCTTCAATTGGGAATGTATTAAAGATAAGATTTGGGTAATTAATCATTATCTTAAATGCCTTGACTTTTCCTTGCCAAGTGCAGGTGAGCTATGGGTTGTCGTATTCAGCAGTGGGCAATCGTATTCAGCAGTGGGCAATCGTATTCAGGGGTCTAAGTTGAGCGTGGGAGTATCTGAGGAGCCTGCCCATTTAATGAGGTCAATTTTGTCTTTCTTGAGTTAAAGTCCACGTGTCGCCTCTAGAATTTTTGAGATTATTTTAAACTCCACATTACTCTTTTAATTCGTTTGGTATTGCTCTTTTGATTTGTTGATAGATTTGTGCAGATGAGTTGAGTTTAAGACTCAAGCTTGAAGTGACGAGGGTAAAAGTCCAACAAAAGAAAAATCACGTAAGTTCAAATCCAAACTTAATAGAACTGATCATATTGACCCGAACCGAACCAATTATTTGTATTTTATTCAAGTCAATTTTAGTTTTGGAGTCGAGTGTTTCAGTTACCAAAATCCTTGTATCCAAACAAGCACACGTGAAAGTTGTTATTTTATCTCCTCCAGTGAGAGCACTTTCTCACCGTAGTGTGAGTGAATTTAGGTTCCGTTTTTCAGCGTACCCGTCGGCCCTATCTATGGGCAAGGTCGGTGCCAGTACCTTGCTTTCCCTTTGTCTTCTTTTTCTTTCCCGTACTATTTTCTGCAATAATCCTAGTCCCGGTTCCTTGTCGATCTTATCTTCACATCTAATCGTCTTTCTACTTTTCTTGCCTCTGATTCCACCTACTAGAGTCCTAGATCCTGGTCACCTGTTTCCTCTACCATCTCCATCAATTGGCTCCATTATAATTCCACTAATCCTCAATTCGATTTGGTTATTCTGTGATTTTTCGCATTTATATGAAAGGATGCATAGAGCTTTAGCTTGAATGTTCGCACCACCACCTTTGTTGACCCTTATTGGTTCTCCCTGCTGTTTGCGCTCATTGGTGACTTCACTTGTGGGAACTTTTTTCTCGCCTACTTCCTTTGTTTCATAGTGGTTTTCGTTTTGGTGGTCCGTGGAGGATGGTGCGGCCTATGTCTTCCTCAATTTTGGAATTTGTATGGTGTGATAACAAGCGTTGTCGGTGGGCAACAGATGGTGTGCTTCGTTCTTGTAACCCATATCAAATATATACAGAGCACTATAGTGGATGTAACATAATTTTGAGAGTGAACCACTTAAATTTTGTTGCCAATGACTTAAAATTTTTACCCTGATCCCATCAAAGGTTGACTATACTGATCTTTGTTGACCTCCCAGTTTTGAGCATTAACAACCACAATAATGTAAGCGAACATAACTTAAGCGGAATATTATAATTTGTAAAGCATAAAATTGAGTTCATAAATCATGATGAAGATTTCATGAAATCAAGGCTGAAAAATTATGAAATGGAAACCGTGTTTAAAAGTTACTTGGATTGCGTTACGAGGATTTTGAACTAATTTGTAGCGGAAAATAACCTTTATATTATGTAACAACATTAGGAGTGTACTGTTAAAGTGTTGTGGCCTATTTCACTAAAGGGAAGAGAGAGAGGATGCAATAACAATTATGGAGAAAAAGGCTTAAGAAAACTGTAGTGTGTTTCCCTTGTGCCAGTACCTTTATTTATAGTAAACAATAAGGGGAGATGAACTTGCTCCCAAAAATACAAATTCTAATAATAAAGAACCATCTAAGATTATATAAAAATCCTAATCCAAAATCATTAAAATATATTTAAGTATCTTTTTATTTTGTTTTTGGTCAACTAGATAACTTTCATTAATAAAAACTAATACAAGAAATGGAAGGCCCATAGACAATCCTAATACAAGCATAAGCCAAAAGTAAGTACAACTGAAAAGCCTATAAAAAGCAAGCCTACAACAACAAAAATCCTAGATCTGGAAGAGTGCAAACTCCACCACGCCAGCTGCACCGCCATCGCCAATCTGTCACCACCACCAAGAGAAAAAACCCATGAACAAACTGGATGAACGGAAAATGGTGTTGAGCGAGCCACCCGTGCAAAAAGCACTCCCATAATCCTAGTGCTAAACATACTTTAGCAATCACCCAACACCAATGTGTGCCACCGAAGGGAGACACGTGATAGGGAATTTGAGACAAGGCTCATGGAAGTTAGAAAATAAAAGAAAGAACGCAAGGAAAGAAATGTAGGGAAATAAAGGGTAAGCAGAAATGAAAAGGAAAAGAAACCAAGGAAAGAAGAGGAAGACTTTAGCCAAGGAGAGAAGAAGGATGGAGTTGGGAAGCAAATCCCAGGAAAGTTGGGGAAGGAAGAAAAAAGCAGAGGGGTGGGTAGACCTGGCAATTTCTTAAACGACTTGTTAACACGATACGTAAATGACACAAAAATAATAGGTTTTGGGTCGACATGATAACTAATTGGGTTGTTATTGGGTCACATGATAAGAACCCTTTAATAACGGGTCCTTAACAGGTTTATACGAGGGTAACACGTAGGTAACCTGTTTCAACACGTTAAGAAAAATGTTATTTTAATGATTTTAATTTTTTAAACTATTAAAAAAACTTACTATAAAATACCATAGCCATAGTGTATATGTATATATTATATATGTGACAACTCGTCCCTAATTTTACGATTTTATTAATTTTTAAAAGAGTGAATTGACGAAAGAGCCCCCTACTGGCAAGATTGTTAATTTTCGTTGACTGTCATTTAGTGACGCGTGCAAGTTACTATTTTACCATACTCTCGAAGTTCTTTGACAGGATGATCACGTAAGCGTAATCTAAATCGAAACTGGAGTTACGATAGGGGTTTTACGAAATTACAAATCCAAAAAATACTTTTGTAAAGATTACTATTTATTATTTTATATATCTCTCATAGTTATTATATTATTATTTTAATATTAGTTGAGAGAAATGAAGGAAAGGAGAAGGATGGACGGAGGAAAGAAGGGAGAAATGAGAGAAAATGGGGGATGCTGCCCAATCAGATGAGAGAAGGGAGAAAGGAGAAAGATGAGGGTGGATGTCTAATTAGAAAGAAGAGAAAGAATGAGTGGCCAACTAGAGAGGAGAGAAAGAAGGGAAAATGAGGGAATGGATGAGCACCGGATCACCCTTGACCAGGTTCCACCCCGTCGACCCGACCCGGTTTCCAAACACCCCAATGCCGATTTCGGCGTTTTCCTGGGGAGATGACCATCGCCACTACCCAAAACCAACTCCACGACCTTCCTTCTTCAAGTTCCACCCCAAACCCGACTGTTTTTTGTCTCAGTTTCGTGGGGATAGCATCGGCACCATGGGGGAGATCGGCAGAAATCTGCCATTTTTGAAGGTGAATCATTCGACCACCACACCATTAGCCTCATCTTGAACCCAGGAACAAGTCCCAAGCCTTAGTTGGTGCGCCGGAACACCGGAGGTGACGAATCAAAGCACACCCTTTATAGTGTTTCCGGCGGGTTGTGGTAATTTCAGGCCACTTCTCGGCTGAATTGGACTTCAGCCCAGGTATGAAAGTGGTCCTCTCATTGAGATCTTCATTCCTGTTAAATTTGAGAATTTTTGGAGTTGTTTGATTTTTCGGCGAATTTGGGTGGCATGTGGCCGATAGGCCAACGCTACCTTTTAAAGTTAAATTTGATGTTCTAATTTTAATTTGATAACCGTTTGTTATAGTTCGATAGTTTGAACTTAGTGTGGAATACTACGCCACTTGACCATTTTATGATTTGAAGATCCGACCATTGGATCGTCACCACACTTTAATACATTATAGTACATAATGATTGAGGACCATAGGAACTAACGGATTGGGAATCCGATGTACGGATCTTCCCAAATTGAATTTCTAAGTTTGTAAAACAAACATTGATAACAACCTAATTCTAGCAATTGGTGGAGATCCGACCGTTGGATTGTAAAGAAGTTTTAGCATGTTGTTCTAGAAGCATAGTGTGGACTTTGGGAAGTTAAGAATCAGAAATCCATGGGCGGATGTTCCAGATTGACTGGTATAGGGTTGTGGACCCTCCTTAGCATATTTCGACGCCTCGATTAAAAATTCGCACTCCATTTTTCCAAATTTAATTGTTTTAGTGGAGTTTTACTAATGGGTCCTAATATTATGCTTAGGTGTGATTATTATCAGTGACTTCAGCTATTCTAGTTCGAACGGGTTCGGCTCGACGACATGATCTGTTGGTGGGTCTTTTCTTTATATATATATATATATATTGGTTAGTTTCCATATATATAATTATTAATAAATTCTCTATGTGATTGCTATGATTAAATTAACGTTTATAAGAAATGTCTTATTGTTGGGAAATGATGAACTAATCCTACAGGATGCACAGGTAAGCTTATTATTAAGGGGATGCCTTATATTAAATTTATGGTTATGAATAATATTAAGTTGACTAGAATTATCGAATCAATGTGGCATGACTATATTTATGTTATCTGCTTATCGTTTGTTGCACCAGTGTTAGTACTTGCCCGGGCTAGGGCCAATCTTTCACGTGTATGTGCACATCGCACCGTACACTCACTTGGATCTATTGTAGGTGCCAGTCTTGTAGTACAGGTTGCAATAAGCAACTCCGACTCGTATGTGTTGCGCATAGTGCTAGTCTTCACATGATTGTAATACTAGAGCGTATATCATTATTACACCAAATCATGTTCATGTCAGAATATCTCTGCATGAACTCATGTGTCAGCATTTGTCGATGAGCATTCGATGTGATATGTTTATTTATGCGCAAATATGTGATTACGGACGTCATGTACTCATTTATGAAAGTTGTGACGTATGGCATCCTTGAAATATTGCTGGTTTTGGCAAGCATTTTTATACTATACGTAGTATGTATATTTTGGAAACTATACTTGTTTTACGGCGAGAGGTTATAAAGTTTTCAGAAAGGTTTTTATAAAAGTTTATTTTCAGGCCCACTCATCCTTGTTTTCGCTCCTCCAGGTTTAGTGGTTGAGCTTTCTCGTTGACGAGGATTTCTGGCAAACTGTTGTAATGGAAATGCTATTGGTGGTATAATTCCTCTATTACCCTTACGATACTTTACTTATGCTCTGACATCACATGTGAAATGAGTTCATTCACGCTCACATGCGCACTCTTATATTTAGGAACTTTTAGGTTTAAATTTACTCACAATTTCCACATCACTACACTTTATGGCTTTGTCACATTTCAAGTGTCGACCAACACAATTCGAATCAGAGTCCTAGTGGACATTCGGGTCAGGGTGTGTTAGTATATTAAATATGTAAGTTTGTATTATTATTCTATATAAATTAAAAAAATTTCAAGTTTTATTTATTTATTTATTTTTATAGTATATTGTAGGCAAATAGTGACACTAAAAATTATAAACACATTAAAAAATAAAAATATCAAGTAATTTAAAAATACAAACACATTAAAAAATTATAATAATTAATTTACAAGTGTGAAAAATGTAAAATTATAGGAAAACGCTCGTGATTGCATTCTCTACGCTTTGAGGATGGGTACATCGCCTTTTGAATTTTTAGAACGATACAAACTCTCATGAATAGTATTTTAAAGGGAGTTCAAAATAAATAAAATTTATAATCATTAATGTACAAGTCTGAAAAATGTGAAAACATATATAAATGCTTGTGATTGCATCTTCAACCTTGAAACGGAACTCCCTTCATTTTGCTTATCCTTGGACATTTGATATTTTGTAGTAATATACTAATGTTTTTTCATTATGTTTTTGCTAGCTATGGTTCTTGATGATTTGTTTTCTTAAATGAAATTCTATGAGGGTCACATAGGGGGAAGCTAATGTTTTTCTTGTTACTTCGTGTTCTTGTTTTCTTTGTTTTGCTCGAGGACTAGCAAAAGTTAAGTGTGGGGGTATTTGATCGGATCATATTTATATATATTTTTACTTCGAATTCACTCGTCTTTTCTTAAGTTAGTTCCTTATATTTTGAGCTATTTACGTTATTTTTGTGTTTATAGGATTTGTTTATGCAAAGAAAATAAAAATGGCACAAATGAGTTTTAAATAATAAATTCATCGAAAATTGCTTTAGTCGTTCTCATTTTGTCATGGGTTATTGGTAGAATTATGTCACGGATTATAGGTCATGGAAGTTAGGCTAAATTTATTAGGTATGCATTAGAAATTATATGGCATTAGAAATTATATGATATATCTAAAATTGAAGTGTTTTGCAGTTGGTGAGTAAAGAAAAGAAACATAAAGAAGCTGCCTTTGCAGCTGGAACAAATGGAAAAAAAAAGGATCCAAGAGACAGCAAAACGTGAAAGAATAAAATAAGGGAAGCTGCCTTTGGGCAGTGGAAAAATAAGAAGAAAAAGGAGAATCCAAGGCATGAGACACGGGGGAATAATAGTGGAACAAAAAGAATGGCAGAAAATAAGAGGAAGTGGACAGAGTTAGGTGGGATAGAAGAAGAATAATAAGAGAGACAGCGTGCAGGTTGAGTGGAAGCTGCGGGGAGACAGTGGGGCGACAGAAGCCAGTGTGCAGCATAAAATAAAGGGAAGAAAAAGTCATACAGGGCCAGCGGGAGAGAGGTGCAGGAGAATAAAAAGAAGACGGGGGTCTTGGAGTGGGAGAAGGGAGCTGCCCTTTGGGCAGCTCGCAGAGACGCAGGAAGGAGAGAAGGTCAGAAAGGAGAGTAGCTGCCTTGGCAGCTGGGGGGGAAGAGACGTGGAGATACGGGGGTGGTGCAAAGAAGGTGAGGTCAGTGGAGCAGCACGGAAAGGACGCTGCCCTTGGCAGCTGGTTGACACGGGTCCAGAGGAATAAAAAGAAAGAAGGAGAAATATGGACAGGGGAGCAGGTTAGAAGCGGAGCGGGGGACTGACGAGAGAAGGCTGCCTTTGGGCAGCTTGTGAAGGTCAGCACGCAGGAATAGGCGCAGAAAATAAGGAGGACAGAGTCAGTACAAAGGTGAGGACGGTCCAATACAGCGTGAAAGGAGAACGCAGACAGAGATCTTCACCTCTCTTTCGGTTTAATCTCTCTAAACTTCTATTTTATTTCTATTTTTAATAATGTGTAAATAAACTGATTTTGGCTAGAGGTTAATTCAAAGCCATGATTATATCTGTAATATGAATTGATTACCTTCAGTTGTGATTTCATAAGTTGTGAATTCAATTTACTTATCCGTTCGTATAAAAACTGATTTGTGTATGTTGGTTGAGAGTGCACGCTTAATTTACATGCATGAATTTGATGCTAGAATATAAGTGAATTTCACCTAATCGTTATGAACTTATATTCACAAGTAGTAAAGGTTGCTAGTCACAATCACGTTAAGTAAATTCTTGGCATAAGTTTCATGCAAATCATAGTAACGAGTGCCTCGTCAATGCTTATGTTTTTCATAGAACTTAATGATTCTTGCTTGTATCTCTATTATGCAATTCATGTAGGGAACTTGTAGGGAATGTTTTGGGTTTTCGTATGCAATCATCCAACCCAATAACTTGTGGAAAAACTGAGGGTTAATTAGTGCAATTCACGGTTAATTTGGGGCGTTGAGATTTACAATTTATTGAAAGAACAACTGAAAATCAATTTAGGTTGCATATGTGTCATGTGTGGAGAAGAACCCTCTAGCTAGTCCGTCATTTATCATTTTACCTTAATTTTATGTTTTTGTCAATTCTGTAATTTAATTAAGTTTAATTTACTTTTCATTAAAAAAAAAAAAAAAAAAAAATTCCAAACGAAAAATTGAAAATCACGATAAAAGACAATGAATAGAACTAATAGGTGATCATTGGTCGTGCTTGTTGACTTTCCACAGCTTTCCTCTTGAACGGGGTGACACTTAGTTTTTTACTTGCAAGTGATGATTTGATGATATTGTACGGCGGAGCTTTGCTCTTTGGGAATGTTGCAGTTCCTTATTTGTTCTCCAAGCAGATGTGGCAGCTTCTCTAGTTCCTCAGCTCGGACTCCTTCCGCTGGGATGATTGTGCAAGCTGCATTCTTCTCTGCTTGTTTCTTCTGTACGTTGTCTCCACATGCTGTTGGAATCATTTTCGCTTGCCTTATCTGTTCTTCAGGTAGATGTGGCAGCTTCTTTGGAAGTACATCAGCAGTGGAAGACGAGTACTCGAGAGCAATTTCTCCATGTCCTGCAGGTTAGAACAAAGACAAGGAAAAGGACATGGAGAATGCATGATATGAGATACTATTGCTTTCAACCTTTATGATATGAAATACTTTTGCTTTGAATGGGTTGTTCGCAGGAGTATCCCAAGGAATGAGGAATACAGAGTGACTCGAGAGGGTTCTTTGGGAATACATTCTCGGAGATGAAGAAGTGCTGAGAGGGTGTGCCTTTGCTGTGGAAGGCGAAGGTAAATACTTATAGGACTTTTCTTCACAACCGGAACTATTCTCTCACTCATTGTCGGCAGCCGGTAGATGGATGAATAGTACAAATTACGCGCTTTCTGACAAAGCTGCCCGTAATTTCCGCAAAGCAGATTCCTCATTGATATCTGGAATCGGCGCTTCGAGCTCTGAGCATCGTCGATTGTAGAGGTAGCATGTGACACGTGCGGATAAATCTGGAAAAGAAGATTTGCCCGTGGGTTAAAGCCCAGCTTTTGAGAAAGCTAGCGTGTCTTTGACTATTGAATTTCCCTCTTCGATTTCTGAATTGGTGCTTCGACAAACTGCCCGAGAATTTCGCAAAGCAATTTGCGTGTGACAAGTGACGACACGTCTGGACAAATTGATCTTTTGAAATCCGGGGTTCGGCTCGTGGTTTCTGAGCAAGCCTAGCCTTTAAGAAATGAAACGCCTCTTTTGAGAAAAGAATCCGGCTTTTGAGAAAGGAGCCCCGACTCTTCGATTTGCGAGAGGACGCTTCTCTGAGGAGCGCCTCTTTGATTTCTTCTTTTTATAGAGGCGTTAATTTTGTTCCACAACACACTTGAGCACCCTCCTGTAAACACTCCCTTCTTGCACTTGTTTAATCTTGATCATTCCGACTCTCTTCTTTCTTCACCACCTCTGAAAAATGTCTGGCCCTTCCGATCGTCGTTTTGACTTGAACATTGGTGAAGAGGCAGCTCCGCCTTCACCAGACAATATATGGCGCCCATCTTTCATATCCCCTACCGGTCCCCTTACCGTGGGGGATTCGGTGATGAAAAATGACATGACTGCTGCGGTGGTGGCCCGGAACCTTGTCACCCCCAGAGATAACAGACTGCTCGCTAGGCGGTCTGATGAATTGGCGGTTAAGGAGTCTCTGGCTCTTAGCGTGCAGTGTGCGGGTTCTGTATCCAACATGGCCCAACGCCTATTTGCTCGAACCCGTCACGTTGAATCGTTGGTGGCTGAAATACAGAGTCTCAAAGAGGAGATTAGAGGACTCAAGCATGAAAATAAACAATTGCACAAGCTTGCACACAGTTATGCCACAAACATGAAGAGGAAAATTGACCAGCTGCAGGAAACTGATGGTCAAATTTTACTTGATCATCGGAGGTTTGTGGGTTTGTTCCAACCGCATCTGCCTTCGTCTTCTGGAGCGGCACCGCGTAGTGAAGCTCCAACTGATCAACCTCTGCTGCCTCCTCCTTCTGTGGCCCCGCCGACTGCTGAAGCCCCGCCTACTACTGAAGCACCACCCGACCAATGAATACTATTAGTTTACATCATTGTAAAATATTTGTACTTTTTTTTAAATTTTTTTTTATTTTTTTTTATTTTCTTTATTTTATTATTATTATTTTTTTATGTATATATATATTTTTTTATCATTAATTTTAAATTTTATCTTTTTTTTTTTTTTTTTTTTTTTTTTTTATATGTAAATTAATGTAAAGAGACTTTGGTTAACCTTCCCCCACACTTAAACTAAATAACACAAACTCACAGAAATCAACCAAATAACACAACTAACTAAACAAAACAAAATGAAAGCAGTAAAGATAAGGGTGGAAGAATGCAAAGCTGATTGGGTTAGTGATTCCAAAGTCTCCCTTCGTTGAATGCTTGGGTTGCCTCCCAAGAAGCGCTTGATTTAACGTCTTTAGCCGGACGCATCTTTCCTTTAAATTTCCCTCGGCTCCATTTGAACCTAAAATCAAAGAAAGAAAAATAAATCAAAAATCAAAAGTAAAATACACAAACACCAATATAAACATAAACAAAAACAAAAATAAAAGGATTAGCAATCCCTCCTAATCCCCGGCCTAGAACGATACCCTACTTACATCTATACTACAATTGTCAAAAAGGGAAGAGACTCTAAGAAAAGACTTAGAGTACTTGGTTCTAACGGAGGACATGACACAAAACCGAGCGCAATGGCGTTCTAGGATTCATATAGCCGACCCCACTTAGTGGGAAAAGGCTTTGTTGTTGTTGTTGTTGTAATGTTTTGAAGTAAATATACTAATTTAGTATTATGATTTCATTTTTTTGTCAAATTATGTTTTTCATTTTTATTATTTATTGACTTAAAATATATTTTCTTTAACGGATAATGAGTTGAGTTATATTATCTGATAATATTAACATGTCAATTTCGAGTCGGGTTATATTACTCGTTTACTTTAACGGGTGTTAAACGATATATGTCTCGAAAGCGACACGAACACAAAAAACACAATACGAATGTCAGATCTAAGGAAAGAATCGGAGAGAGGGGTGGAAACCAAAAATAGGGAAGGGAAAGGTTGGTGGGGGTGTGGGGTGAGAAAGAAGATCCAAAGTAGGCCTGCCCAGTGAATAACTTGGCTTGGGGCTAGTGAGTTTGTTTGATTGTGACCACGAGCAAGATGAAAATTTTCATAATCTTTTTTAGCCTTAAATGAGTGGATAATCGTGACTTGTCACCAGTTGTCCTCATTTTGAAAAAAAATAAATAAATAAATTGAAGAACTCGGCCCCAATTAGACCTGGCATTCGTGTCGTGTTTTTCGTGTTCGTGTCGTTTTCGTGTCATACCCGATATCTTAACGGGTCGTGTCGTGTAACATCCTTTAAAATAAACGGGTAAAATGACCCGACCCGAAATCAACCCGATAATATTAACAGGTAATATGACCCGACCCGTTACCCGTTAAGGAAAATATATTTTAAACCAATAAATAATCAAATGAAAAACATAATACTAAATAAGTATATACATTCCATATTATCACATCCAAAACATAAAAACGCAATTTTGTTTTAAGTATATTTTCACTTACCTAAAGTTTTTAATAGTTTTTTAATTAATGTAGAAGTGTAAAAAAATATAGAAAAAATATATAAACACTCGTAATGACAAGCTTTTTTCAACGATCCAACCGTCAAACTTATTTGTACACATTCCAAGATTGCATACGTAAAAAATTGTAAAAAAACAAACATTCAAATATTACGTAACGGAACAAAAGTTATCGACGGTTATAAACGAAAAATCACAATTTAACGGTTATTTTAACTCCGATTTTGATGATTTTTTTACAGATACACTCCTCGACCCTATAAGAATGTAATGAATAAATTTGATCTTTAATTTAAAGTATTTACACTAGTAGATACCACAAAAACTTATTTTATACTTAATAGAAGTATAATATTAACTTTAAGTATTTGTTTAATCTATTGTTTTGACGCAATATGCATTCTACGAAACTTTTTTCAACGATCTAACCATCAAACTTATTTGTACACATTCCGAGATCGCATACATAAAAAATCGTAAAAAACAAACATTCAGAGATTACGTAACGGAACAAAAGTTTTCGACGGTTATAAACGAAAAATCACAATTTAACGGTTATTTTAGCTCCGATTTTGATGATTTTTTCATAGATACACTCCTCGACCCTATAAGAATGTAATGAATAAATTTGATCTTTAATTTAAAGTATTTACACTAGTAGATACCACAAAAACTTATTTTATACTTAATAGAAGTATAATATTACCTCTAAGTGTTTGTTTAATCTACTGTTTTTACGCAATATGCATTCTACGAAACTTTTTTCAACGATCCAACCGTCAAACTTATTTGTACACATTCCGAGATCGCATACATAAAAAATCGTAAAAAACAAACATTCAGAGATTACGTAACGGAACAAAAGTTTTCGACGGTTATAAATGAAAAATCACAATTTAATGGTTATTTAAGCTCCGATTTTGATGATTTTTTACAGATACACTCCTCGACCCTATAAGAATGTAATGAATAAATTTGATCTTTAATTTAAAGTATTTACTCTAGTAGATACCACAAAAACTTATTTTATACTTAATAGAAGTATAATATTAACTCTAACTGTTTGTTTAGTCTACTGTTTTGACGCAATATGCATTCTACGAAACTTTTTTCAACGATCCAACCGTCAAACTTATTTGTACACATTCTGAGATCGCATACATAAAAAATCGTAAAAAACAAACATTCAGATATTACGTAACGGAACAAAAGTTTTCGACGGTTATAAACGAAAAATCACAATTTAACGGTTATTTTAGCTCCGATTTTGATGATTTTTTACAGATACACTCCTCGACCCTATAAGAATGTAATGAATAAATCTGATCTTTAATTTAAAGTATTTGCACTAATGGATACCACAAAATCTTTTTTTATACTTAATAGAAGTATAATATTAACTTCAAGTGTTTGTTTAATCTACTATTTTGACGCAATATGCATTCTACGAAACTTTTTTTAACGATCCAACCGTTAAACTTATTTGTACACATTCCAAGATTTCATACGTAAAAAATTGTAAAAGACAAACATTCAGAGATTACGAATGGAACAAAAGTTATCAACGGTTATAAACAAAAAAATCACAATTTAACGGTTATTTTATCTCCGATTTTGATGATTTTTTACAGATACACTCCTCGACCCTATATGAATGTAATGAATAAATTTGATCTTTAATTTAAAGTATTTACACTAGTGGATACCACAAAAACTTATTTTATACTTAATAGAAGTATAATATTAACTCTAAGTGTTTGTTTAATCTACCGTTTTGATGCAATATGCATTTTACGAAACTTTTTTCAACAATCCAACCGTCAAACTTATTTGTACACATTATGAGATTGCAAACGTAAAAAATTGTAAAAAACAAACATTCAGAGATTACGTAACGGAACAAAAGTTTTCGACGGTTATAAACGAAAAATCACAATTTAACGGTTATTTTAGCTCCGATTTTGATGATTTTGTACATATACACTCCTCGACCCTATAAGAATGTAATGAATAAATTTGATCTTTAATTTAAAGTATTTACATTTTTTATATATGAGTGATTGTATATATATATTTTTACATTTTTTACACTTCTACAATAATTATTATTAATTTTATTAATTTTGCCCTCAAATAAAAAACATTATTCATGAGGGTTTGAAGGATTTTAAAAATCTAAACGATAATATAAGTATAACAATTATCTATTCGTGAAGGAATAATGATAAATCACGAGTGTTTATATATTCTTTCACATTTTTCATACTTGTATGTATGTCTTCTTAGTTCTTGCATATACAAATACTATACTAGTATATTTTAATTTTGGACAAGAATATGTTATGTAAAATTTATCCTAGTAATGATAATAAGGAACTCTCATAATAAAAATAAATAATGACTAAACCTTTTTTTAATTTTTTTATAATTTATATAGAACATAATACAAAACTATATAATTAATATAGAATATATTGTATATATTAATATGACTATTGTATTTTATAATAAATCTTTTAGTAATTAAACTTTAAAATTATTAAAATAATTTTTTTCTTAACGGGTCGAAACGGGTTACCCACGTGTTACCCGCGTGTATACCTGTTAAGAACCCGTTATTAACAGGTTCTTAACGGGTCACCCGATAGTGACCCGATAAGTTATCGTGTTGACCCAAAACCCGTTATTTTCGTGTCGTTTTCATGTCGTGTCACCGTATCGTGTAAAAAACTGCCAGGTCTAGCCCAATGATGTTTTAAGCTGCAACGCAACAGTTTTGTCGTGGTAAATAATCCACCCAACCAGCTTCCTCCTCCTCCTACCTTCCACCACTTCCTCAAAAAAGATAAACAAATAAGTAAACTGTTATTTTATTTATTTATTCCTTTAATTTAACAAAATAGTCTACCTTTGTTTCTTGTTCAACCAAGTTCCCCTTCCATAGCTGCTGGAGACATACATTTCCAAAGCTCTGCAACTCCCCCACTTTCCATGTCCATGGCCTCTTCCACAATCCTTCTTCTCTCTCCCTTTCTCCCTTCATCTGCTCCTCCTCTCCTCCCTCACTTTCTCTACTCTCCCTTGTACCTACCAAGGCAATTACAGAGCTCTCTCTCCTCAGCCTTCCCCTAAAACTCTCCTTCCCCAGCAACTTCTACTAGTTTTTGTTCAATCAAATCCCTTTTTCTCAGCTGAAGTTTCTGTTTATGTCCAAATTACAGATGCCCATTTCAAATTTGCTCCAACTCTCTTGGAAAAGGTAGTCAAGGCAATGTCTTTGTGCCCCTTTGAGCTTCCAAGCTGATACCTAGTTGTATTGAGTATTTGGTGTTCTGATCTGCCCTTGGAGGTTAAAAAACACAGGTTTTTTCATATACCGAGTTCTTGTTTGTTGGTGTTCTTCAAAGTCTGAACTGAAAAGTTCATGGTAGAGTTACTTAGTGATCAAATTCTGCCTTGTTTGAATAGAATATACCCTCCTGATTCTGCTGGGTCTGCTGGGTTTCTGTTTCAGAAAATTCTTGAACAAATTGGGTTTGCTGTCTGAACCTTTTGCTACTGATTTGGGGGAGTTTTCAGCTGCAAAGTCAGGGCTTTTGATCTGGTTAGGTTAACAAACCCTAAGATTTCTTATTCTGGTCAGTTTTGTGATATACCAGTTTTTCTTTTTTGTAGAGTGGTTCCAACTTGGGCAAGATATATTTTGTTTATTCTTAGGATTAAGGTGATAAATAATTTCAAGATTGTAGCTTTTGGCCTGAAAATTACTCCATTGTTACTTTTTAGGCAGTTAAGTGGTTAAGGGTTTGACCCCTTTTGCCATCTTACATTTTGGGGCATCATCTGCTATGTAATTAGACCTTGAAGTAGGTTTCTGGTGTTTCGTTAACCCCTCTTTGTGCGTCTGTCAAAATGCCTGGAGATGGTCGCTTTTTCGTGGAGTGGAAAGAACAGTTTGTTTCGCAGGAGAGGGGCAACCGTGTGGTTCACTATTTCTTAAAGGATTCTTCCGGAGAATCCATTCTTGCAGTTGTGGGTACTGAGAGGAGTGTTAGGCACATGTTCTATGTTGTTTCTGAGGAGTTTTTGCAAGCGCACGGAAACGAGAGCTCCAATAGTGCTAACTATAAATGGAGGTCAAGAAGGGAAGTTGTGGATTGGCTTACATCTATGCTGTCAAAGCAGCATGTACGTGGAGATCTGTCCGGTATGTGTTGCTACTTTGTAATTTCTAGTTCCTTATATAGTCTATAAAGTGTGCTCTTATGTATGCCATTAAAAGCTTTTGTAAGGCAAGGATTTTAACTTCCCCTACGCCTCAGCATCAGTTTCTAGTTTAAGTGACTGGTAAAAGAATATTAAATAAATTTTACCACGTATGAATATCTGTATGAAGTTAGTTAATAAGAAATCCAATATTAGTACCTAATGGCTTATTCTCTTTACCTGTATTTGCAAGAAATGAGGGATATGTATAACTGGAAAATTATGATTTTAACACACATTTTTATGACAGAATCACCCCAACATGATTCATCACAAGCTTTGTGGAGTCCCGAACATCCAATGAAAGGAGTTAGTGGTCACCAGGTACCCAATAACTCGGTATCTTTTTGTTGTGTTCCTTATGAGTATTGATTTTGTCCTTGTGATGCTTTCAAGTTTTGCATACAATACTGACTCCGTAACCTGTTTATCAGGGCCATCTTTCAACGACCTTGAAGGGACGCAATCCAGACATTGTTTGGTCAGGTGTTGCATGGACATGTGGTAAACAGCTCAAGCATTTCCCTGCATTCTGTAGGGACGGAACTACAATAGTGGTAAGGATTTAACCGTCAAAGTGTGCAACTGTACAAGGCATAGCTATCCATGCTTAAACTCTCAAACTTACATAAAAGTCACATTTAATTTGTAGAGCAATATTATGCAAGAAATGCTGTAGTGAAAACTCACTACTCCGGGAATAATTTCTGTGACCTTATGTATCGAAAGATGATTAATGTTGCCATAAGATAAATACATCCCTACATGGGTACTTGAGAAGTAATGAATCATTTGTTTCAAGTTTCAAAGCTTATATAGAAGATAAAGAAAGTATGTCTTTATTTTGTTACATTGAACTATGGTTGCTTTCATTAATAATGCTTGAGAATACGTCACAATTATGTGATAGTGACACTAGTATCCTCATGATGTTACATGTCTCATATGCTTCATAGCCTGGGAAATTTGCACTTCATTCAAGTATGATATATTATTGCATGAACTTCAGGAGATTTAGTTGAAAGACTAGTCGCCAAGGTATTTTGTTGAACATTGCCTTGATGTGTACATCTTGGTCAGGTCAAATCACTAATAACCACTTATATTCTGTCGACGATGGAATTGACATGCTACTCTGATTTTTGCTGTCAGCTGCAATACTTTTTCTCTGATTGTTTTGCTTTTCCCTTTGCATCCAGATTAAGTCCTTTGTCTTTGTCATGGCAAAGGGAGAAAATCACTATGTTGCTTATATGGAGGATATGTACGAAGACAAGAGGGGTCAGAAAAAGGTCAAAGTGAGGTGGTTTCACCATAATCAGGAAGTCAAGGGGTTAACTCCTGTAAGAAATCCTCACCCAAAGGAAGTTTTCATCACACCATATGTGCAGGTCATTAGTGCAGAATGTGTTGATGGTCCTGCAACAGTCTTAACTTGTGAACATTATGAAAAATGCTTAGCTCTGTTTCCTCAGGCTTTATTGGCCAAAGTACATCTATGCTATAGGCAGTTTAGAAGTAACAAGGTGAAGCCATTTGATTTGAGTAAAATGCATGGCTATTTTGATCAGCCAATTCTCTCTTGTTTCGGTCTCGAAGTTTCCAAAAAATCTGAGTTTAGAAGTGATAGCTTGATTGGGGAAGAAGATGAATTGGGTCCAAGTGACTATGTAAAGCAAGGATCTAAGAGGACTAGAAGTGGAAGGCCATGTCAGAGGTTTTCAACTGGTCGTTCAAGAGCAAGAAGTTCTACAATAGATAACCAGATGATGACATATAGACCTCAGAACCCAAACTATGGTTTACTAGACAAGCGGTTGTTGTCCATGAAGCTTGTTGATTGTCAGCCTTGGTATACTCCACTATTTAAGGTTGACGAAAAGATAGAATTGCTTTGCCAAGATAGTGGCATTCGAGGCTGCTGGTTTAGGTGTACAGTCTTGCAGATAACACGAAAACAGATGAAAGTTCAATACGAGGATTTGCAAGACGAGGAAGGAAGTGGCAATCTTGAGGTATCTTTAGCCACTACTACACTTTCTTTGTTTATTGTTTGGGTAACTGGGTTGAACTCTAAGTTGTGCAAAACACTGTGACATCATGTCTGATTTATTTACTTGGGATCTGGCTTGAGTTAGGTACACAAGAATTCCATCCAACTTTCTGTTTTAATCAACTATTCATTGTGATTCCAATTCAAAATACTTGTTCCCTCTTCTTTATTTGGTGCTTTCTTGCATTCTGAGATGCAGTCTAGCATGTTTAGATTTTAAAGTTGCGTGTATCTCTCTTTCTACATTGTCAACTCTTGAGCATCTCCTTATTTGAACTCTGAACTCTTACCCTGAAATGCAAGTTAACCTTCACTATTTTATGATGGTGTGTCCTGGACACTATCGGTTTCACTGACCCTCAGATTATCCCTTGCTAGCTGTTGACACCATTCAGTTCTATGTGATTTGAACCTTTTTGATCCGGTCAGTTTTCATGTAAGCTCGGTGTTCAGTTTGTAAATATAGTTTAGAAATATGGTCCTATTTTTGGGTGTTGCAGGCTTTTCAATGAAAGAGATGCAGGAAGATTTTCTTCTTCATTTCCTGTATGCATTGACTAGATTGGCACATAAGCTCCTGTGCTCTCTTGAGTGATTATTCTGTGTTCTTGATTTCTTTTGGGTTCTGAACTGTAATCCGAAGGCATGACCCTCAGTCTCCCAACTTGTAGGAATGGATCCCAGCTTTTAGATTGGCTATGCCTGATAAACTTGGCATAAGGCGTCTAGGCCGCCCAATGGTCCGGCCAGCCCCTCCTAAGGAACAAATGGGCCTTGCCCTTGAGGTTGGGGTTGCAGTTGATGCATGGTGGAGCGATGGCTGGTGGGAAGGGATTATAGCTGAAGTTGGCAGCTGTGGTGACACCTTTCAAGTTTTCATTCCTGGTATGCTTAGTAGAAACTGGATCTAGTTTTTTCCCTGCATGTTCCTGTTACATATTTTCTCCGTTCATTTGTTTGGATGTAATTGCTTTGGCTGTAATGTAATTGCTTGGGCTGTATCAGGTGAAAGCTTACTGTTGAATATGCACAAAAATGATCTAAGAATATCCAGAGATTGGTTTGGGGACGAGTGGGTTGATGTTGAGGCAAATCCTGATGTACTATCCGCCATATCTTCAACAATTAGCTCACGTACTCGTCCCTTTACGTTGCCCGTGGTTGTGAAAGATGTCGACTCTGATGGGTTTGCTTTGTCGTATGTTGAAGTTCCTTCTAGTACTAAACATGTGGAAGAGGAAAAACTGAACTTGGCCACGTCATATATTGAAGTTCCTTCTAGTACTAAACACGTGGAAGAAGAACAACAGAACTTAGCCATATCTGCCAGTTTTGAAGCTCCTGATAATATGGACTTGGACAGTGATAGGAAGTCACCATCACTAAATGATGTTGGTACTGAAGGTGTTGATGTCAACGACAGTTGTGGTGATGTACAGGATGTCCAAGGTAATGATGTTGATGACAACAAGGGTGATAAAATTGCCGAGGATGACAAAGGTGACAACGGCGGTGGTGATGGCAAAAACAATGGTCATTATGAGGGCCAAGAAAGTATGGAAGTGTTTGAAACTGCCTGTATTGAATGTGTTGACGGGAGCGACAGTTGTGGTGATGTACATGATGTCCAAGTTAATGAAGATGATGACGACAAAGATGACAACAATGGCGAGGATGACAAACATGACAACGACAATGATGAGAGCAAAAACAGTGGTCATGATGAGGGCCAATAAGGCATGGAGGTGTTTGAAACTGCTGGGGAGGGGAGCCCGAAAGCAGTAGAAATCATGGAAGTGATTTCATAAGATGTCTAACTTGAGTTGGATAACCGTAAATTGTGTCAGTTAATGATGTTAATGTTGTCGGCTAATGTTGAAAGTGTCAGTTAGGATGTCTGTAAATAGTTACACAGATGTGTTGGAGAGAAGCTCACTGCATTGTTTGGAGTTGGTGGCCTTCCTGGGTGTATAGTATGAGATAAGAGTTCTATGATATTTCGCTTTTTCTGGTTTTCCACGGTTTTATTAGAATTCAGATTCCTACGATAAGAAGCGATTCTCACCTACGATTAGAAGCGCTTCTCTACGGGTCAGTTCTACGTTAGTGATCACATTCATCTGCTTCTGCTTGTAACTTTGTATCAAAGATTCCGAGGTGTCCTGTAATTTTAAGTACTATTTCTTGGCTCCGTTATTAGAACTTGTTAATGAAAACCTTGAAAATGTATTCAAATAATTATCCGTTTCGAAGAATCATCAAACTGCGAAATTTAGAAATTTGTAAAGACTGGAAACTGAAGTAATACACCTGTTTGCACCCAAAATGTGCACCATTTCACTTACTTGGGCCATTTGGGTAAAATATGGCATTTGGAGGATAAATGTGCAAGAAAGCTAACTTGGAAAGATATTTGGTTATCAAGTGGGATAGTTTGGCATTAAAATAATGTTTTTCCCTTTTTATGTGGGTGGTGGAGGTTTGTCAAGAACTTTGTTTAATCAAAATAAATGTTTGCTTTTGGATTGGAAGATAACATGCAGACACGGAAGTGGACATATGGATGAAACAAGCCACCTTGCTTCTTTTAAATGTTAGTTTATTGCAAGTGGTAGAGACATGTGGTGAAAGCATGTGGTGGAGATACAAACTTGCTTATTTTACTGTTATTTCACAATGCAAGTTGTAGAGGAGTTTCTTTCGGGCAAGTTCAATATGCTCATCAATGGGCTCTCTCAGTTCTCTATATAAAGAAGCAGAAGCACAAGGATTAGGGACACTCAAACAACCAATCAATCAACTCTACTCAAATTAGCTCATCAGCTTCCTTGTAGACATTTAGCTTTAGCCAAGCATCCATTGTTTTCCTTATTTAGTAGCTATGTTGCTCATTAGTAGTATCGATCTCATTTGTAGTTCATGTACAACTCATTTCCAGTCATTTAATTTACCAAGCAATCTACAATATTAGTTATTCACTTTCCTCTATCATTTACATTTCCAAGCAACCTTGCCAATTTCACTTTTCTCAATCATTCAAAACCCGTCTACTAGTGACATCTAGTAGTGGCATGCTCGCACCTACCAATTTCATGTTTGAGTAAATTTCTGGCATGCTTGCGAGCCCCATGGCAAATTTAAAGAGTAAACAACACCGTCGAATTTGCTTGACTTATACACACAAAGATTATAAAGATTTGCCTATTTACATTTGAATAGTAGAGGGAAGAAAAAAAAATGTGGATATAAAAAATTAGTGTTGTTTGTACCATACTTGACCAATCCCGAAACTATCAAGCACCGATCAACTTCATACCTTTAAGGACCCATTGAGGGGTTCTTGTTGAGGCATCCAAGTCGAAGCACAAGTGTTTCCTTCCAACCAGGAGGCCAATCACAGAAACGTCAGAATAAAGCTCCTAGAGTCCTACATCGACCGCGGACTAAAGATGGAGACTTTCCTTAACTATAAAAGAAGATCATTCTCCTACAATTAATCCCTAATGTCATTATTTTACTTAAACTAGTCATTAGAACCCATTAATGATGATTATACTTGAACCTATGTATTTTTGTAAACCCTTCACTTTTAATGAGAATTTCTTTACTCCGTGGACGTATCCAAACTTAGCGTGAACCATATACATTTTGTGCTTGCTTCCCTATCTCTATCTCTTTGCATATTATCCTCACTAGGTGACTGGAACAACCAAGTGAAAGTCACGAACTTGACACTTTACGTTGTTCTAAAGTCTCAATGATTTTGTGCATCAACATTTGGCTCCTTTTGTGGGAACGACACGTATTACTACTTTCACCAGCCTCGTCCAGCTGGTTTCCATTGTTCGTATACTCTCTTTTGATTAGACATCCCTTTCCAACATGAGGAGTGAAGGAAGCCACAGGACGTAGAACGACACTCTCCTTGTGCCTAGTGTGAGGCAGCGAAAGAAGGAAAGAAAAAAGTTTGTTCTTCATGCTAAGGTCGAAGAGCTTGAAGCTCAAAACCACAAAATAACGATCAAGAATGACATCCCCCAAGAACAATATGAGAAGCTCTTTGAGATGCTCCATGAGGCTAGATAGGCTCAGTCTCATGAACTCTTCACCCCCATAATTATAGATCACCATATGACTACTCTGTAACGCGAAGGTTCACATGTCTTCAACATGGGAGCTCTTAATGAGGAACAACTTTGAAACACCCCAACCCCCTTTTATATTTTAAAATTGGTTTAGTCCTTAATTGGTGAGCCCGTGGGGCCCACCTTGTTTTATTTTTATGTTTCCCGATCTCCCTCTCTCCTATCCCAATTCTCTTTCTTCCTCTTTTTCTTCCCTTTCCCGTATACCTCTCTCATCTCTCTCTCCCTCTCTATCACCGTGAACACCCACCACCATAACCACCTGCAGCTACTCTACTCGAGAACATCATCATCATCAAGCATTGCTATAGTCTATCTTCCATCGCAGCGAGATTGGTGAAAGCAGAGAAAAGGAACCTCCGGCAAGCACCGCCCTTTTCGAGGCCATTTCTGGCCAAACCACGGTGTGTTGGCCGGCGTGTAAGATATCAATCTCTTCGTCTCGTCGAGAACTACAACTTTCCTTTTTGTTTCAGTCAATTTCGTTGAGTATTGAAGAAGTTATACTCATTTGAATCTTACCCAGTTTCCGGCGACCTCAGTGGCTTTCGAGGCATTTTTCGGCCAAACCACGATGAGTTAGATGTCGTGTGAGGTACCATTCTCTTCGTCTCTTCAAGGGCTACAACTTTCTTTTTTGTCTCGCTTGTTTCGTTGAGTAGTGACAAAGTTATAGCCATTTAAAGTTGGGTGGTTTTCCGGCCGAATCTCCGGCCTTCTTCTTCGGCAAAACCAGGCCTCTCAGGCCCTTTAGAAAACCCCACGGGCCTTAAGCCCGTTATATCTTAGCCCAAAACCCCAGCCCGCATCCTTTTTGTTTTTGTTTATTTGTTTTTAAAAACCCAAAGGCCTTGGGCCGATTTTTGGTTAAGGGTATTGGAAGTAGGGTTCAATGTTGGAAGAATAATGCAAGTAGGGTTCGTAGGGTTCAATGTTGGAAGAATAATGCAACCCTTTGTTTAAGTTTTTTGATGGATAACAACTCACTTAGTGCTAGTGTTAGCTAGTTGTTATTCCACCAGCTTTGTAAAGCTAATTAGTAGTTTAAGTTAGAGAGAGTGGAGGACACAATGATGCTTGCTTAGCTGCCAGGTGGTCACAATGATGCTGCCATTATCCTCCACCTTTCCATCTCCACTCTCCTTCCTGTTTTCTTATCATATATATGTTGGACCTTGTAGCTGATTCATTTTCATGAAATATACATTAAAATTCAATATGGTATCAGAGCAGGAAAAATAACCTGCTGCTGCATTCCTACCATCTCCGATATGGCGGAAGAAAATTCTTCTTCGTTTGAAGCTGAAAATTCCCAGATATTTTCCTCCTCAACCTTGTCTGAGGTGGATGTCAACCCAAATCAAAGATTAAGCTCGGTCTTGTTAAATGAGTTTAATTACTTGCCTTGGTCGAAAGCAGTGAGTCTTGCCCTAGGTGGAAGGTCCAAGCTAGGGTTCATAAATGGAAGCATCGAAGCTCCTGATGCGTCCTCACCAACATACGAATCCTGGCTTTGCAAAGATCAGCTAGTTATGTCATGGCTCCTAAATTCCATGGAACGTAAAATAGCTGAAATATTCAGTTATTCTGAATCATCATTCAAGCTATGGGAAACAGTCAAGGAGATGTATGGCAGTCAGAACAATGTTGCACGTGTGTTTCAATTGAAGAAGGACATTTCCAACCTACAACAAGAAGGAAAGCCCTTTGTTTAACTTCTAGGCAGCATGAAGAGCATGTGGAATGAGTTGGAAATGTATCGGCCTCATACAACTGAAGCGTCCGTACTTCTGAAAAGGGTAGAAGAAGACAAGATATTCCAACTCTTGTCAAGCCTCGATTCTGGATACGAAGACCTACGAAGCCACATACTTATGAACCCCGAACTACCTTCCTTCACCAGTGTATGTGCAACAATCCAACGTGAAGAAGTAAGAAGGAAAGTCATGAACATTGGCACAAAGACCAGTGTAACTGAAGCAAGGGCTTACCTAACTAACGAAAGAAAATACAAAGTGAAGAATCCACACTTGAAGTGCCAACACTGCAACTATACTGGTCACGTTAAGGAGACATGCTGGATCTTACATCCAGAATTAAAGCCGGAGTTCATGAAGGATAACAAGGGCTCACAAAGACAAAATTGTGCACCAGACAAAGCCTACAAAGCATCTGCATCAACCTCACATGGGTCTGATGCACTCAAGAGCTTCACAGCAAATCCGACTGCACTCATAAATGATTTTGCAACATATCTTCAAAGCAAAAAAGAAGGGATTAAGAGTGATCACACAATTGGTTTTGAAGATGGAAACTCAACAGCTTTGCTAGGCAAGTTCAATGGTTTCTTAACAGACACACAACACATGCCCCGAGATGACATGCTAGGTATCGTGACTGCTTTCAAAACTGCTCTTAATATAAATATGATGCATGATTTTTGGATTGTTGATTCGGGTGCCACAGATCATATAACCAATCATGTTTCTAAGTTTCACAAGTTTGAAAAATTTTCACAACCTTCTCAAGTCTCAACTGCAAATGGTGAGAGTTCTAAGGTTTTAGGCAAGGGAAATATCAACTTAATGTCGGACAAAATTGAGTCAATAGCCTTATATGTTCCTTCTTTTCCATTTCAACTTCTATCTGTGGGAAAAATCACCAACACCTTAAATTGTTTAGCCATCTTCTCTTCTCACAATGTCATTTTTCAGGATTGTCTCACCAAGAAGACGATTGGTGAAGGGTTTTACCTAGATGGTCTCTATTACATATCAAAGAGCAGTCCTAGAGGATTTCAAGCCAAGTCCAATCCATCCCAGGATAGTCAATTGTGGCATCAATGTTTAGCTCATCCTTCCCAACCTGTTTTGTCATCTTTGTTTCCAAACTTAGGAAATGATTTAATTCAGTGTGAAACATGTCATCTGTCTAAGGCCACTAGATTGCCTTTTCACTCATCCTTATCTAGGACTAGTAAAGTTTTCGAACTAGTTCACTCAGATGTATGGGGACCAACGTTTGAATCTTTTGATGGTTATAAGTATTATGTAATCTTTGTTGATGATTTCTCTAGAGCCACATGGTTGTACCTTTTAAAGTCTAAGAGTGAAGTGATAGAAGTTTTTAAGGATTTTCACAACCTTGTTAAGAACCATTTTTCCTATCAAATTCAAACCTTAAGATCTGACAATGGCACCGAATATATGTCCCATATCATGTCACAATATTTGAGCAAGCATGGTATCATGCATCAAACAAGTTGTGTTGGCACACCTCAACAAAATGGTGTAGCCGAAAGAAAAAATCGTGACATACTGGAAAAAAAACGAGAGCATTAATGTTACAAATGAATGTACCAAAGAGATTTTGGTCCCAAGGAGTCATGGCGGCTGTGTACATCATCAATAGACTTCCTAGCCGAGTCTTGGAGTTTAAATCTCCCCTTGAAGTTATGAAAGGAAGAAAAATCGACCTTTCACATCTTAGAGTCTTTGGTTGTGTCTGTTTTGTTCATGTTCAGTCACACCATCGAGCATCTAAATTGGATCCTAGAGCTCTCAAATGTGTTTTTCTTGGTTATTCATCAACATAAAAAGGATATAAGTGCTATGATCCTCAACTGAGAAAAATAATTGTATCCAAAGATGTTTGATTCCATGAAGCTAACCCTTTTTTCAGCAAATCACATGAAGCCACAAGTCAGGGGGAGTGTATCTTGGACCTGCTTCCTCTACCAAGAATCAGCATTCCAGATGTTTTAAACGACAGAGTGTATAACCATGACAACACCGATGCATCTCCTACACCTCTCACTGAAGTCAACAATGAAGGCATTCATCCTGATGGTTCTGTGCATGATGATGACAACGGCAATCAAGGAAATCTTCAAAGTGTGGCTGATAACTTGAACGAGGATGAGACAACTCCCCCAGTACCTCGACGCAATCCTCGGCGTGATAGACAACCTCCCACAAGGTTTCAAGATTTTGTCACATATAAACCGAGGCATCCAATCTCCAATTGCGTGTCGTATCAAAAGGTAACTCCATCTCATGCTGCCTTTCTTAACACCATTTCAAGTCACAGTGAGCCTCAAAACTTTCATGAGGCTAATAACCAAGCTGTATGGAAAGAAGCAATGCGAGATGAACTCAAAGCACTAGACTAACACAAAACCTGGAGCATCACCAAACTTCCAAAAGGAAAAAGGGCAGTGGGCTGCAAATGGATCTATAAGATCAAGTTTAATTCTGATGGTTCAATTGAGAGGCATAAAGCCAGGCTGGTGGCTCGAGGATTCACTCAAACATTTGAGGTGGATTACAAAGAAACATTTGCTCCTGTTGCAAAAATGAACTCAGTTAGGGTTCTATTGTCTGTTGCTGTCAATAAGGGTTGGTCCATGTACCAAATGGACGTGAAGAACGCCTTTCTACATGGTGATCTTGAAGAAGAGGTCTATATGAGATTGCCACCAGGACACCCTCAAAGCCAGGAACCTAATTTGGTGTGTAAATTGCATAAGTCGATTTATGGATTGAAGCAATCGCCTCGTGCTTGGTATGCAAAACTAAGTTTCGTTCTTCATAGTGTTGGTTTCAAAAGGAGTAATGCAGATTCATCATTATTTGTTCGCACGGGAGCTGTGAGCAAATTAGTTGTGTTGATATACGTGGATGACTTAATAATCACAGGTGATAATGATGCAGAAATCTCCACACTCAAACAATCACTTCAACAAAGATTTGCAGTTAAAGATCTCGGGGTGTTGAAGTATTTTCTTGGAATCGAAATGGCATCTTCACACAAGGGACTATTTCTTAATCAATGGAAATACGTCATGGATCTACTCAAGGAAGCTAATATGAGTGAGGCTAAGCATGCACCTACCCCTCTCGATAGCAAGCTTAAACTTGACTTGGGAGGCACGCCACTCTCGGATATCAGCTTCTATCAGAGGCTTGTCGGCAAGCTGATCTACCTAACAATCACCAGACCAGACATCTCATATTCAGTAAGTATCACCAGTCAGTTCATGCACTCCCCCACCATCGAGCATCTAAACCTTGTAAAAAGGATCTTACGTTACTTAAAAGGGTCCGTTGGTCGTGGCATCCTCATGGCCAAGAATGACAACACTCAAATAATGGGGTACTGCGATGCAGATTGGGCAGGAAACGCCATCGATCGCAAGTCCACCACTGGTTACTGTACCTTTGTTGGTGGAAATTTGGTCACGTGGAAGAGCAAAAAACAAACTGTCATCGCAAGATCAAGTGCCGAAGCTGAATATCGTGCAATGGCCTCAACCGCGTGTGAGCTGATATGGCTAAAAGAACTTTTATGTGACTTAGGTGTGTTCACGGCTCAACTAATGACCTTATTGTGTGACAACCAGGCTGCCATGCACATAGCATCGAACCCCGTCTTTCAGGAGAGGACAAAACATATTGAAGTCGACTGCCACTATGTCCGTGAACAAGTACAGTAGCAGGTGATCCAGACGCATTATGTAAAAAGCTCCGATCAACTGGTTGATATATTCACCAAACCTATGGCTTCTCATCAGTTTCAAAGGCTGCTCTCCAAGCTTGGATCCATCAATCTTCTGGATCCAGCTTGAGGGGGAGTATTGGAAGTAGGGTTCAATGTTGGAAGAATAATGCAAGTAGGGTTCGTAGGGTTCAATATTGGAAGAATAATGCAACCCTTTGTTTAAGTTTTTTTATGGATAACAGCTCACTTAGTGCTAGTGTTAGCTGGTTGTTATTCCACCAGCTTTGTAAAGCTAATTAGTAGTTTAAGTTAGAGAGAGTGGAGGATACAATGATGCTTGCTTAGCTGCCAGGTGGTCACAATGATGCTGCCATTATCCTCCACCTTTCCATCTCCACTCTCCTTCCCGTTTTCTTATCATATATATGTTGGACCTTGTTGCTGATTCATTTTCATGAAATATACATTAAAATTCAATAAAGGGGCTCTAAGCCCAGCCCTTTAATAAGGCCTTAGGACCAGCCCGTGTGTGTGTGTGTGTTGTGTGGGCTGTGCACTGCATGTGCAGCCCGTGTGTGTGTGTGTGTGTGTGTTTGTTTGTGGTGTGTGTGTGTGTGTGTGTTTGGGGTTTAAGCCCAAACCACATTTCTTCACCCTAAACTCTTTTAACCCAAAAACCTTAGAAAACCCAAACCCAATATATCCTAATCCTATTTAACCTAAACCCTAATCCGGATTTCAAGCTTAAAACTCGTTAGACCTAATTTGACCATTTACCCCCAGTCAACGTTGACTTTAGGGTTGACTTTTCGGGTTTTCGTCCGGGGCCCTTCTTAGGGTAATTCGACGTTCTGAATCCATTTCCAATGTCCGTTTTCCCAAATTCAATTTCTATTATATAGTTTTATATATTGGACACTTTATGTGCTTAGGGGCAATTATTGTGACGTTTCCGTCTTCGCTAGTGGCGCAGCTTTTGGCAACTAAGTACTGTGAGTGGACCCCTTTTAAAATTACATGATTTTATGGTTTAATTGCATAAATGAATAGCATGCCTTATGAGTTTATGATTTGATTTATGATAAGCATGTTTATGGAATATATTGAATATTGTCACGTGTTTTGGGTGAGGAATTAATTGTGGTCTATATTGAGCTATATTTTAATATACTGTATTTTCTATTAAAACCATGAACTGGTAGACTATCTGGTGTTGGCATTTAGGCTGGGAGAAATAATCCCTAGCGAAAGGCTGAGGGACACGGTGACAGGCACTGGGCCAGGAGGGAGTTATCTCTGGCTACAGGCACAGAGACTTAGGTGCAGGCATTGGACCGGGAGTTATATTTATTTGGTGATCTTTCTAGCAGCACACCGCGTTTACAAGACGATTTATGAGACGTTTACTGTTTTGATTTCAGCGATGTTATTCCGCGATATGACTTTTGAGATATTTTTGGCATTCTAGGATTTTTATTAAATCCATCACTTATTATGCTAGTAGTTTTCATTTATATAAATTGTGGGGGTTAGTATTTTGATAATTGTTTTATTATTATTGTATATATGAACTTGGTCCACTCACCTTTGTTTTGCGCCCCCATTCAGGACTTAGGATCAAGGCACCTAATCCCGGCGTGAAGGCACTTCCGCAGCAGCATCTTCGGATCCTCTCGATGTAGGACCCACTTCTTTATTCATTCAATTTTATCTCAATTCTTTTTAGTGATTAGGTTTAGTTGTATGTTCTGAACATGTTCCTCAATTATTAACTTATTATTTTTAAATTCTTAACCCTTATTTATTTCTTATTCTTAGCTTTGTATCAATTAATGGCTTTCGTCACCCTTGGGTGTCGGCCAGCACGTGTCTATCCTGGTATTTGGGGAATATCAGGGTCGGGGCATGTCAAATTGGTATCAGAGCGTGGTTTGTTCAGAGCATACTTAGGATTCCCTTCTATTCTAGTAAAGTCTTGGTTTTGACATTATTTGGATGTCACGACTTCCGGATTTTGTGCCAGTCGGTGCAGTTGTGCAAATCTTTCTCTGATTAAATTGTCACTTTCTGGTTGAAATACAAGAATTTGTGTCGGGATTGTGCCTCAACAGTGATGAAGTGGATTGTTGGATGACTTTAAACATCAGATTGATACTCAGCGACGTGTTTTAGAAATCTCAATTTGAGGAATTCTGGTTAAGACCAACCGTAGATTCGAAATGGCGATGCCACTCTGCAACATGCGTTCCCTAGGAATTGCGGGCAGAGTCGGCTCTACATCGAAATCTTTGGAAACTCCTCGGCAGTAGACGCTATTCTCACCAATTTTCTGAAATGAGTTGCAATTCTCGTTGTTGTTGTAGTTGGACTTGGATGATGAATATCCAGTCTTGTTTGGATAAGCAGATTCCTTGAACTTCACCTGGGTTTGGTAGTTTGCGGTAAACCCTAGCTCCTAGCCTTCGTACTTTTCAGTGGAAGTGAATTTAGCCTCTTGTTTACCACCTAAATGTTCAGCCTTGTAATTTTCAGTGTAATGGCTTGAGACTCTACCATGTTCATCATTGTACAAAGATCGAGCTTTACTCTGAACTTCTCTGGACTCATTGAGTTTTGGTTTGCTCAAGAGCATCACTTTAAGGTAGCCAATCGTGTCACTGCATGCATACACATGTTGCTTTGTATCTTTCTTCTTCATCATTCTGCTGATTCAGAGGTTCTATATTTAATTTCTGAATTTTTAAATGGCTTTCACAAAGTATTGTGAATTTCAAATTGTCTTTGGCCTAATCAAATCTTATTTTCAGTTCTTAAATATTCCTGAGTTTGGACCTATTTCCTTTTTGGCTAAGAAACCAGTTGACCATACTGTGATGATTTGCAAAATAATCATAAACAGTGATTTCTATTTCTGCATCTTTATCTTCCTTCGCTTGTTGGTTTCTCAATGTAAAATTGAATCATGCCGGAACAATAGGAGTTTGTTCTTGGCGTGGTTTCTGGTTCAAATCCTGATTTCTTGTAATCTATCTTTTTATGGAATTGTTTTGACCCTTAAATTCTTGAGTGTTCTTTCAGCCTTCTCGACATGGTTTCTTGCTTAATTAGTGAGAAATTCATAATTGATCGTTTTGGTGAAAGTGTGCACCCAGTTCGTGTTGATTCGGACAGGAATGTTGGGAGCATAATCTTTTCACAAGCTTACCAGACTTACCATAAAGAGTTCATCGTGGGTGTGAAGTTTGAGTTGTCCTTTGGTAAGAGACTGGTGAAGATTTTGGTGCAGAAGGTCAGCATATTGTATCACCATCTTACTAGAATTCATGGGCATCACATCGGTTATTTTCCAACGATATGTGGTCGTCTCGACGCATATTTCCACTACTTCACTTCTGAACCTTATTATTGTGAGTACCTGGTTGTTAAACATTAGCAGATCTGTTTGGTGCATTCTGGAATGGCACTACAGGACGGTCGAAGCGAGAATTGGATAATCTTTACACTTCTTTCGAAATGTGTGTTCTCTCTTTTGTTGTTAGGTTGACCATTTGCGAGTCGTTCTTCTTTCCACCAACTTTGATCTTGTTTGACTTGAAATCTGCAACTAAGCAAAAATGGAGAGGTGGATTGAGCACTACAACAGTTCCCAAGAGATACTGTGTGATGAGGAAGATGACTTCTCGTTTTCTGCTTGCTTGGTTCAAGCTTATGGGTCTACTACTAACATGGTAGCCACTTCTCTTGAATCCCAAGGTACAGTATTCAAATGGGTTAATTATTGGCAAAATTTTGAAGTAGTTGGTCACATTTGGAAGAATTGAGGAGAATATGATGCTTGGTGGTGGATAGAGTTTTACGACGGCAGTTTCTGTTTTATTTGGTTTGGGTATGGCACTGTTGCGACATGGTACTAGAGTTTCTACAGGTAACATTGGTTGTTAGAGGAGTTGTGCAAGCTTGTATTCGGAGGATCGAATTTACGACGTGTAAAAATTGTGCATCCTCAGGGAATTACTACTTGCTTATCAAGACAACAAATGTGAGGTCGATATTGCGGGCTGCAGACTGTGATATCAATAGCTTATTTGTTGGGTTCTTTAAGCAAGTGGGTGGGAAGACTCGTTTACGACAGTTGTTACAGAATTGTTATTCTTGGGACTCGACCCAAAGACACATCTATTTTCGGAGTACGTGACGTTTCGAATTCTTGGGCGAGACCCATTCTCATTTTTCAGTTTTGGTTTTCAGTATAAGTATTTTAACTTCATTTACTCTAGTTAATTGTTTTGGCGTTACAAATGTTTTTGGAAAAGTATTTCTGTTTTCATTTTTAAGTTAATTCAAGTCTTTGGAATATATGTTAGTACATATCTATTTTGGCGTTATTTGGCCTTAAATTATTTTGTGTTTTCGACTTTATATTTTATTAAAGTATGTGTTCTATTTTTACATTGATGGGGAAAGAAAGTATGAGCCTGGGGACACGAGAGATGGAATCATTGCAGCCGATCGCGACAGCGTGGCATTTTCCCTTTTGTGTAACCGCTCTTACCTAATATCTTCGTTACATATATGTATAATTCTTCTTCCTATTTTCGAGTATTTTCAGCGTAGTATGTTATTTTAAATTTCGAGGACGAAATTTTTTTATAAGGGTGGTAGATTGAAACACCCCAACCCCCTTTTATATTTTAAAATTGGTTTAGTCCTTAATTGGTTTAGTCCTAAATTTCGTGGGGCCCACCTTGTTTTATTTTTATGTTTCCCGATCTCCCTCTCTCCTATCCCAGTTCTCTTTCTTCCTCTTTTTCTTCCCTTTCCCGTATACCTCTCTCATATCTCTCTCCCTCTCTATCACCGTGAACACCCACCACCATAACCACCTGCAGCTACTCTACTCGAGAACATCATCATCATCAAGCATTGCTCTAGTATCTCTTCCATCGCAGCGAGATTGGTGAAAGCAGAGAAAAGGAACCTCCGGCAAGCACCGCCCTTTTCGAGGCCATTTTCGGCCAAACCACGGCGAGTTGGCTGGCGTGTAAGGTATCAATCTCTTCATCTCGTTGAGAACTACAACTTTCCTTTTTGTTTCAGTCAATTTTGTTGAGTATTGAAGAAGTTATACTCATTTGAATCTTACCCAGTTTCCGGCGACCTCAGTGGCTTTCGAGGCATTTTTCGGCCAAACCACGATGAGTTAGACGTCGTGTGAGGTACCATCATCTTCGTCTCTTCAAGGGCTACAACTTTCGTTTTTGTCTCGCTTGTTTCGTTGAGTAGTGACAAAGTTATAGCCATTTAAAGTTGGGTGGTTTTCCGGCCGAATCTCCGGCCTTCTTCTTCGGCAAAACCAGGCCTCTCAGGCCCTTTAGAAAACCCCACGGGCCTTAAGCCCGTTATATTTTAGCCCAAAACCCCAGCCCGCATCCTTTTTGTTTTTGTTTATTTGTTTTTAAAAACCCAAAGGCCTTGGGCCAATTTTTGGTTAAGGGGCTCTAAGCCCAGCCCTTTAATAAGGCCTTAGGACCGGCCCGTGTGTGTGTGTGTGTGTGTGTGTGTGTGTGTTGTGTGGGCTGTGCACTGCATGTGCAGCCCGTGTGTGTGTGTGTGTGTGTGTGTGTTTGTTTGTGGTGTGTGTGTGTGTGTGTGTTTTTTGGATTACAAAGAAACATTTGCTCCTGTTGCAAAAATGAACTCAGTAAGGGTTTTATTGTCTGTTGCTGTCAATAAGGGTTGGTCCATGTACCAAATGGACGTGAAGAACGCCTTTCTACATGGTGATCTTGAAGAAGAGGTCTATATGAGATTGCCACCAAGACACCCTCAAAGCCAGGAACCTGATTTGGTGTGTAAATTGCATAAGTCGATTTATGGATTGAAGCAATCGCCTCGTGCTTGGTATGCAAAACTAAGTTCCATTCTTCATAGTGTTGGTTTCAAAAGGAGTAATGCAGATTCATCATTATTTGTTCGCACGGGAGCTGTGAGCAAATTAGTTGTGTTGATATACGTGGATGACTTGATAATCACAGGTGATAATGATGCAGAAATCTCCACACTCAAACAATCACTTCAACAAAGATTTGTAGTTAAAGATCTCGGGGTGTTGAAGTACTTTCTTGGAATCGAAATGGCATCTTCACACAAGGGACTATTTCTTAATCAACGGAAATACGTCATGGATCTACTCAAGGAAGCTAATATGAGTGAGGCTAAGCATGCACCTACCCCTCTCGATAGCAAGCTTAAACTTGACTTGGGAGGCACGCCACTCTCGGATATCAGCTTCTATCAGAGGCTTGTCGGCAAGCTGATCTACCTAACAATCACCAGACCGGACATCTCATATTCAGTAAGTATCGCCAGTCAGTTCATGCACTCCCCCACCATCGAGCATCTAAACCTTGTAAAAATGATCTTACGTTACTTAAATAGGTCCGTTGGTCGTGGCATCTTCATGGCCAAGAATGACAACACTCAAATAATGGGGTACTGTGATGCAGATTGGGCAGGAAACGCCATCGATCGCAAGTCCACCACTGGTTACTGTACCTTTGTTGGTGGAAATTTGGTCACGTGGAAGAGCAAAAAACAAACTGTCATCGCAAGATCTAGTGCCGAAGCTGAATATCGTGCAATGGCCTCAACCGCGTGTGAGCTGATATGGCTAAAAGAACTTTTATGTGACTTAGGTGTGTTCACGGCTCAACTAATGACCTTATTGTGTGACAACCAGGCTGCCATGCACATAGCATCGAACCCCGTCTTTCAGGAGAGGACGAAACATATTGAAGTCGACTGCCACTATGTCCGTGAACAAGTACAGTCGCAGGTGATCCGGGTGCATTATGTAAAAAGCTCCGATCAACTGGCTGATATATTCACCAAACCTATGGCTTCTCATCAGTTTCAAAGGCTCATCTCCAAGCTTGGATCCATCAATCTTCTGGATCCAGCTTGAAGGGGAGTATTGGAAGTAGGGTTCAATGTTGGAAGAATAATGCAAGTAGGGTTCGTAGGGTTCAATGTTGGAAGAATAATGCAACCCTTTGTTTAAGTTTTTTTATGGATAACAGCTCACTTAGTGCTAGTGTTAGCTGGTTGTTATTCCACCAGCTTTGTAAAGCTAATTAGTAGTTTAAGTTAGAGAGAGTGGAGGACACAATGATGCTTGCTTAGCTGCCAGGTGGTCACAATGATGCTGCCATTATCCTCCACCTTTCCATCTCCACTCTCCTTCCTGTTTTCTTATCATATATATGTTGGACCTTGTTGCTGATTCATTTTCTTGAAATATACATTAAAATTCAATAAAGGGGCTCTAAGCACAGCCCTTTAATAAGGCCTTAGGACCAGCCCGTGTGTGTGTGTGTGTGTGTTGTGTGGGCTGTGCACTGCATGTGCAGCCCGTGTGTGTGTGTGTGTTTGTTTGTGGTGTGTGTGTGTGTGTTTGGGGTTTAAGCCCAAACCACATTTCTTCACCCTAAACTCTTTTAACCCAAAAACCTTAGAAAACCCAAACCCAATATATCCTAATCCTATTTAACCTAAACCCTAATCCGGATTTCAAGCTTAAAACCCGTTAGACCTAATTTGACCATTTACCCCCGGTCAACGTTGACTTTAGGGTTGACTTTTCAGGTTTTCGTCCGGGACCCTTCTTAGGGTAATTCGACGTTCTGAATCCATTTCCAATGTTCGTTTTCCCAAATTCAATTTCTATTATATAGTTTTATATATTGGACTCTTTATGTGCTTAGGGGCAATTATTGTGACGTTTCCGTCTTCGCTAGTGGCGCAGCTTTTGGCAACTAAGTACTGTGAGTGGACCCCTTTTAAAATTACATGATTTTATGGTTTAATTGCATAAATGAATAGCATGCCTTATGAGTTTATGATTTGATTTATGATAAGCATGTTTATGGAATATATTGAATATCGTCACGTGTTTTGGGTGAGGAATTAATTGTGGTCTATATTGAGCTATATTTTAATATACTGTATTTTCTATTAAAACCATGAACTGGTAGACTATCTGGTGTTGGCATTTAGGCTGGGAGAAATAATCCCTAGCGAAAGGCTGAGGGACACGGTGACAGGCACTGGGCCGGGAGGGAGTTATCTCTGGCTACGGGCACAGAGACTTAGGTGCAGGCATTGGGCAAGGAGTTATATTTATTCGGTGATCTTTCTAGCAGCACACCGCATTTACAAGACGATTTATGAGACGTTTACTGTTTTGATTTCAGTGATGTTATTCCGCGATATGACTTTTGAGATATTTTTGGCATTTTAGGATTTTTATTAAATCCATCACTTATTATGCTAGTAGTTTTCATTTATATAAACTGTGGGGGTTAGTATTTTGATAACTGTTTTATTATTATTGTATATATGAACTTGGTCCACTCACCTTTGTTTTGCGCCCCCATTCAGGACTTAGGATCAAGGCACCTAATCCCGGCGTGAAGGCAGTTCCGCAGCAACATATTCAGATCCTCTCGATGTAGGACCCACTTCTTTATTCATTCAATTTTATCTCAATTCTTTTTAGTGATTAGGTTTAGTTGTATGTTCTGAACATGTTCCTAAATTATTAACTTATTATTTTTAAATTCGTAACCCTTATTTATTTCTTATTCTTAGCTTTGTATCAATTAATGGCTTTCGTCACCCTTGGGTGTTGGCCAGCACGTGTCTATCCTGGTATTCGGGGAATATCAGGGTCGGGGCATGTCAAACTTTCTCACCAAGATATGGATCAACACAAGACTTCTCTTAACCCAATTGTTTCATATTGAAGGAAAAGAAACAGATGAAGGCATTTCTTTGCAGAAGGAATAGAAGGGTCAAAAGCCGTTTAATATGATTGTCGAGACTTCTTAAGGTAGTGTCGAGAAAAACCTATCCTCATAGGCCCAAGGATCATCGAATGACTTAGTTACAGCAACCCAGGCCAGCCTCCAATCCAGGAAATGAACAACAAGCCTTGGGGCAAAAAAAAAAGGCGTAAGAGACTCAAAGGACTTTCAATAGGCACATTTTGACAGCCAGTATGTTGAGTCCAAAGAAAGGCCACATGTCCTTGATCGATCTTCCCTACTTTCAAGAAATGATGGAAACTTACAAAAGAAAGCTTTCAATGGTGCTTGACTCATCTTAGGACCCCCTTATCTTGCAGCTTATTGAGGAAATGAACAAGTTGAAGGCTGAGCGTCAGGCCATGATACTTGACTGGAATCAACCAAGGCCAGAGCCTTTGACAATGAGAATCATTTGCACCCCTCTACAAGGAGAAATGAAAAAGAAGCTTGTCTTGTAATCGTATACTGGGAGGGAAGATCCAATTGAACATATTCATGTCTTTGAATCCACCATGACATACTGAAGACACAGTGATGAGGAATGATGTCTCATTTTCCCCTCTAATATCTCTAGTAGAGCTTTTAATTGGTATTGTCGTCTTCAACCTGATACGGTAGATTCCTTCGCTGAGCTAAAGAGACTTATTATGACTCAACATATCTTCCAAGTTGATCGCTTGCACTCCGCTGATAAGTTATACACCATT
Organism: Malus sylvestris; assembly: GCF_916048215.2. Taxonomy (NCBI): domain Eukaryota; kingdom Viridiplantae; phylum Streptophyta; class Magnoliopsida; order Rosales; family Rosaceae; genus Malus; species Malus sylvestris. The sequence continues at coordinate 24,576,496 of NC_062262.1, forward strand.
TGTTAGAAATCAGACGAGTCATTGCGTGAATATGTCGGTCGCTTCAACCACGAGTACTCTTGTTGTAATGAGGCATATGACAAAACAACACTCAGGGCCTTCATGATAGGCATGTGTGAATGCCTCTTCAAGTACATGATCAATGCTAACACTTAGAAGACTTATTCTGAGGTGATGACATAAGCTTACAATCATGCCTTTGGGGAGGGAAGGACATACCAAGGGAACCTCCTATGGTTAACCCCTACCAACAAGTGGGGAACAAATGTCAAGTTTTACCAAGTGAGAAGGTTTTGGCCATCCAGACACTCACTGCATCCTCTGCTGCCCTACTTAGCAACCTGCCAGGTCACTAAACGTATTCGCCTCTTAGCAAGATGAAGGATTTTTACTCTCAGCAAGCTTAGTACAACAAGAGGAATAAAGGTTCGTATCAAGACAATCGAGTCTAGATGTACCTTCAACTGTTATGACCATGGGGTTATGCATCGATATTTCAAAATGGAGGACCAGGAACTGAAGAAAAGACTATTATAGAAAGGTATACGTATTACAAATGTTTCAACCTTCTACCGTTTGGCATCCTTTGTAATGCAAGCCATTCGAAAAATATTTAATGAAGAGGCAATTTAGACAACTTTGTCTAAGTCTTTTGAATTCCGAACATTAGAACATTTGGTCTAACTTTAACTTAGAGCTTCAACATACATACTTTAACACCAAGTAAGTGAAACTAAGTGATATAACCAACACGGTTCACATATCCAAACAATGGATTCCTTCATGCATAGCAAAACATTCATAAACAACATGCATCTCATGAACACCACTCAAGTTAATCAACAAAATTTATACCATTCAAAACATTCGTACATAAAAACTGAGTTACGAAAGGGTGTCAACATACATTTTTTCCTTTCAGCCCATGCTATAATGTGCCTCGACAACTTGCCGTTCTTTTCACCAACCAGGTGATGAAGGCACTCGTCTTTGTATCACTAACCAAGCGATGAAGAGTACAACCAGTACTCTAAGAAACAATTTTGAGTTTCGACAACTTGCCACTCTTATTACCAACCAGGTGATGAAGGAACTCACTTTCATATCACTAACCAGGTGATGAAAAGCACAACTAGTACTCTAATAAACAATTTTGAGTTTCAGCAACTTGCCATTATTCTTATCAATCAGGTTATGAAGGAACTCACTTTCGTATCACCAACCAGGTGATGAAGAGAACAACCAATACTCTAGTAAACAATGTTCAAATTCGACAACTTGCCACTCTTCTTACTAACTAGGTGATGAAGAAACTCACCTTCGTATCACCAACCAGGTGGTGGATGATACAACTAGTACTTTAATAAACATTTTTGTCTCGGCAACTCCCTACTCTTCTCACCAACTGGGTGATGAAAGATCTTACATTCTTTTCACCAACTAGGGAAGAACAGTATAACCAGCACCTGTGGATTCTTAGCATTCATAAGCAGTCGAAAATTTTCAAGCCTTCCACACTCTTGCTTAAGAATGTGGAAGCAAAATCATATTTTTTTACGAGTTAAATAAAATCTAATTATTAATTACTCAAAAAATTAATTAATCATATATTTAATTGTATTAATTATTAATTAATCAATTAATTAGTTATTAATTAAATTTGACATGTGGAGGAAGCCAGCAAAAGCTTCAATATGTGAGATAAAATTACATGTAGATTGCCTTCCACACTCTTGCTCAAGAGTGTGGAAGCAAAATCAATTTATGGGGTCCTACAAAATAGGCTTCCCACACTTTGAAGGGTAAACCTTCCCACACCTTTGAGGGGAGGGAGCTTCCCACACTTTGAAGTAAGGAAGCTTCCCACACCTTTGAAGGGTAGAGCTTCCCATAGCCATGAGGGGAGGAAGCTGCCCACACCTTTGAAGGGAGGAAATTCTTCCCACACCCTTGAAGGGAGGAAACTTCCCACACCCTTGAGGGGAGGGAGCTACCCACACCCTTGAAAGGAGGAAGTTTCCTACACTATGAAGGGTAGAGCTTCCCACACCCTTGTAGGGAGGAAGCTTCCCATACCTTGTAGGGAGGAAGCTTCCCACACTTTGAAGGGTAGAGCTTTCCAGACCCTTGAAAGGAAGAAGTTTCACACTTTGCCTGACAACGAAAAACTCAAAAAGCCTTCCACACTCTTACTTAAGAGTGTGGAAGCAAAATCTATTTATGTGGTTTAAAAAAGCTTCAACCACAAAAAAACTTCACTCATAGTCCTTCCCCAGTTGAACTCAAAAGCTTCACACCTTTGTGACTACCAAACTAAACACAACCTTCCACACTCTTGCTCAAGAATGTGGAAGAAAAACCTACAACCAAAAAACCTACAAACAAAGAACTTACAACCAAGAAACCTACAAACAAAGAACTTACAACCAAGAACCTACAACTAAAGAATCCACAACCAAAAACCTTCACCTTTTAAACCATAATAACAAGAAGGAATTGGGCCTGATAAAAATATATGTATATTTGGGTTGAAGTATGTGCAGGAGAAGGGGAAGACAATATTTAGAGTCTTTGTTCCTTCAATGACTCAAAAAATCCAGGCACCTCCTCCAACAATCCTCCTCAGCCGGAGATTTGAAGGACCCCTACTATGTGCAACTACACTTCAGTACTTAGAAGTTTTGTGATTAATCAGCGGCTTAGATTTTTACAACCCACTGAGAAACTTTCCTCACTCGGGAACTTGGGGGAGCACTGTTTGTACCATACTTGACCAATCCCGAAACTATTAAGCACCAATCAACTTCATACCTTCAAGGACCCACTGAGGGGTTCATGCTGAGGCACCCCTGCCGAAGCACAAGTGTTTTCCTCTAACCAGGAGACCAATCACAGAACGACACATGTCAATGTCAGAATAAAGCTCCTAGAGTCACACATCGACCACGGACGAAAGCTGGAGACTCTCCTCAACTATAAAAGAAGACCATTCTCCTACAATTAATCCCTAATGTCATTATTGTACTTAAACTAGTCATTAGAACCCACTAATGATGATTATGCTTGAACCTATGTATTTGTGTAAACCCTTCACTATTAATGAGAACTCCTCTACTATGTGGACGTAGCCAAACTTAGGGTTACACGTATATCTTGTGTTTGCTTCCCTATCTCTATCTCTTTACATATTATCCCACTACGTGACCAGAGCAACCGAGCGAAGGTCACAAACTTGACGCTTTATGTTGTTCCAAAGTCTTATAGATTTTGTGCATCAACTGCAATAATAAATTAATTCAATCTTGTTGCAGTCCTAAATTTATTAGCAATGCGATTGTGTAAATCTTAGTAGATTATGTATAGGATTTTAGAATATCTTTTAGACAATTTTTTTTTTTCAAATTGTAATTGTATTATTTGGGTAGTAAGATTTTCTCTCCCTTATCACTATAAATAAAAGCACACAATGGGGTGAAAAATCACATTACATAATCACCAAATTATCACTTTCTCCTTGCCGCCGATCTCCTCCTCTCTTCTCCCTCAATTAAAAAAGCATATAACACATTATCAGCACGTTTCCGCTGCTGTGCTAAGGAGCTAAAGAGCTTAAGGTTCTTGGAGGAGGCTCTTTTGCAACAAATATACAAATGCTTTCATCATTCCATCCAATCTATGCTATTCCAAAACATATAATCAATATTTTATAAGCCATGATAGTATGAAAACATTCATATGCACCCCATATTTATATTGCTATGATGAATTGTGCAAGTACAAAGATAAATAAGAAAATAGAAGAAAAAGCTAGGTTTTTTATTTCAAACCCTAAATCGTAAGCCTCACAGTGCCTACCGCGCCAAGCCGTGCCTATAGTGCATGCTCAAAACAACGTCGTTTGGCATCAAGGTCAGTAGCCCAATTTGGGTATGCTGTTTCTGCTAGTCCAAGCCCAAACTTTGGGTTTCTGTTTTCGACTCACCCAAACCATTTTTTGGGCCTTTTTTCCTTCTCAACCCACCCTAGCTCATTCTTGGATTAATTAGTCTGCACCCAATTGTTTTTGGGCTGCTGCCTGCCTCAGCTCGAGCCCAACTTTGAGCTTGTTTTTGGTTCAGCCCACACCCAGCTTTTGTTGTTTTTTTTTTGGGGTGGGGGGCGGGGTGCGACGGGTGCTGCTCTCGACCCACGCCAATATTTGGGATTTACCACATGTTTGGCCCATAACTGCCCAGCCCCCAATATGGCTTGAAACTCTGTATTTACTTGCTTCCACTATCGATTCTTGATTGGGTTTGATCTATTGAATTAATTAAGTGATCCAAAGTCCATAATTCAAAATATATATATGTATATATGACCCACAATCCACTTTTATAAATTTTGATTCAATATTTTATTTTATTTCTTTGAATCGTTGACTTCCTTTCATAGTTCCGAAGCTACTCACACGAACTAGTTGTTGGAAAAGTTTCCAACAATAGTTGTATATTGTATCTTGTGTTCTTCCATGTATCCTTTTTGAATTAGCAGCTCATCTAAAATCGAACTTGTAATTTCAAATTTAGTGCCTTTAAAACCCAAACTTTTATATAAAACATATACGTATGAAACCTGAAGTTTTTCATGTAAATTAAACCAAAACATGTCTATAGAACCTGAATTTTCTAATTTATGTTTATAGATATTTACTTTTGCCATAAGACTAACCACAATCTTGTACCCTCCATTGTAACAACATGTCAAACTTGAACAAACTCTACTTCACAGCTTTGGAAGTCTCTGAAAGAGACTACCTGAAGTGGGTTCAAGATGTGAAGCTCTATCTCACCGCCAAAAGTCTCAGAGCTACCATTGAAGAGGCTTCAGAAGAATTGGTTGGTGAAGCTAACAAAGCAATTGCCATGATCTTTATTAGTAGGAATATACACGACACGTTGGAAATCAAATACCTTTCTGAAGAGGATCTACGTTCTCTTTAATTCATACAATACAAAACAATGACTACATACCAACTTCCTACGTCATTATCAAGTACTACGCAATTATTTCGCTTAATTATGTGCAACTTTGCTTAATTATGTGCAAATTGTGAACAACTCAGACATTCTTTCAAAAATGTTGCAATCTTTATTGGTAAATTGAATTTGAATTTTCTTCCGAATTGATGATGCTAGAGAGAATTTCTTATTACTGTCACTAAAAAAGTTGTAATTTTTATAGGTAAATAGTGAAATCAATTTGTAGGAGTGTAATTATTATAGGAATGTGAATTTGATTTCAGATTGATGTTAGAGAGATTTTTTTTTATTATTGTCCCTAAAAGTGTGTGATTTTGTAGGTAATTTAACTCCTCACACAGAAATCAGAAGGTGAATTTGGAGATTTCTCCTCACAGAGTTGGTAATTTTGGATTATGTTGTTTGCTTTATTTGCATTCTGGCTTACCCAATTTATTTGCATTAGTGGCTGGTTTTACTTTTAGTGCTTACTTTTAGGAATTTAAAGCCTTTTTTTGTTTCTCTCTCTAGAAATCCAGATCCACAAGCTCCATCCCCAGCTTCAACCTCAGTTGCCGCCCCTTGCTCTTGCTCAAGGTAGGCAGTAGCCCGCTACTCTTTCTTCCCTCCTCCTGTTGTAATCTAAACCAAAAACCAATCAAGTAATAAACAAAACACAACGATTTTAGAGTTCCTCCAATATAGGAGTACCTCTCTAACAACGGAAACTTTATTAATAATCCTATATATTATTATTATTTATTGATGGGTACATATTTTCATATATTGTTATCATATATTTCCTTTGGATTTTGTATATATGAATGGGTTAAATGCACTAATTTATATTGTTTTAATTTATAGGCATTCAATACCGAAGTTATGCAAAAAATGAGTGAAAAACGAGCTTTTCGGGTGTCTAGGGTAATTTCAGTGGAGAGAGAGACTAATTAACTGCACCAAGACAAATGCATGAAACTACAACGATTTTGGAGATCAAATGGACATGGGAATGCTATTCAATGGACTTTAAGAGAGAACTTAATTATTAGTTTTGTTTGTACCATACTTGACCAATCCCGAAACTACTGAGCACTAGTCAATGTTATACCGTCAAGGACCCAGAAGAGTTTGCCTCCAACCAGGAGGCCAATCACAGCGCGACACGTGTCGACATCAGAAGCGAATCATAGTGCAACACGTGTCAACATCAGAAGCCAATCACAACACGACACGTGTCAATGTCAGAATGAAACTAGAAACTCTCTTCTATAAATAGAGATCATTCTCTCACAATATTTCCTAATGTCATTTGTACTAAATCATTCACTAGTACTCACTAAAAGAGAGCTTGAACCTATGTACTTGTGTAAACCCTTCACAATTAATGAGAACTCCTCTACTCCGTGGACGTAACCAATCTGGGTAAACCACGTACATCTTGTGTTTGCTTCCCTATCTCTATCCATTTACTTACTTATCCATACTAGTGACCAAAGCAATGTAGCGAAGGTCACAAACTTGACACTTTCTGTTGTACCAAAGTCCACACTGATTTTGTGTATTAACATCTGGCGCTGTCTGTGGGAATGACACTTATTCCTACTCTCTTCAGCTTTGCCAAGCTGGTTTCCACCATTCGTACACCCTCTTTTGACCAAGCATCCCTCTCCAACATGGGAAGCGAAGGAAGCCACAACACACAGAATGACACCCCTATTGCACCTGGTGCGAAGCAACGAAAGAAGGAAGGAAAGAGGGTTGCCCTTCAAGCTAAAGTCGATGAGCTAGAAGCTTAGAACAACAAGATAACAATGAAGAATGAGGTCCTCTAGGAGCAGCATGAGAAACTCTTTGAGACGCTTCACAAAACTAGGCGTACTCAAACACGCGAGCGTGTTGCCCCTATGGACATCAACCATCATCTGGGTGCCCCCCAACACGGAGGGTCACCTTCCTTCGACATGGGTATTCCTGATGAGGAGCGAGCTAATCATCAAAACATTGATCAACATGAGACTTCTCTCAACCCAGATGTTTCGACCCGAAGTAGAAGAAGTGGAGGAAGACACTTCCTTGCAGAAGGGTTGGAATGATCAAAAGCCGTTTATCGTGACTGCCGAGATTTCTTAAAGCAATGTCGAGAGAATCCCCTCTATATATGCTCGAAGATCAATTACCCAAGGGTTTCTGAAAGACTCGGTCCCCTCCCACGACCCAGACCAACTACCAATCTAGGGAAGGAACGACAGGTCCCAGAGGAACATGAAGGTATGGGGGACTCTGAGGTATTCCGACATACTCGCCTAGAAGTCAGTATGGCGAGTCCAAGAAAAAACCACACGCCCTTGCTCAAACTTTCCTACTTCCAAGAGGCAATGGAGACTTACGAAAGAAAATTCCAGTGGTACATGACTCCACTCATGACCCCCTTGTCCTATAGCTCATTGAGGAAGTAAACAAGTTGAAGGCCGAACGTCAGGCCGAGATACCAGACTGGAACCAACCCAGGCCTGGCCCTCTCACAAGAAGAATCCTCGACATCCCCTTCAAGCGAAAACAAAACATAACTTGGTTTACAACTCTATACTGGAAGGGAGGACCCAATTAAACACCTTAACCTCTTTGAGTCCATCATGGCATATCGGATGCACATCGACGAATAGCGATGTCTTCTCTTTCCCTCGACCCTCTCTGGCGGAGCTCTAAACTAGTATTGCCGTCTTCCACCTGAGACAGTAGACTCATTTGAGGAATTGAGGAAACTGTTTGTCTCTCAACACATCTTCCAGACCGATCACTTGCATTCTGCAGATGACTTGTACACTATTCACCAGAAGTCGGACGAGTCACTACGAGAGTATGCCGGTCGCTTCATCCATGAGTATTCTCGCTGTGCTGAGGCAGATGACAAAACCGCCCTCAAGGCCTTCATGGCAGGCTTACGTGATTGTTTCTTCAAGTACATGATCAATGCCAACACTTGGAAGACTTACTCTGAGTTGATGGTACAGGCTTACAACCATGCCTTCGCCGAAGTAAGGACATACCAAGGAAACCCTCATATGGTTAACCCTTATCAACAAATGGGAAATGGAAGTCAAGTTCTACCAAGTAAGGAGATATTGGCTATTCAGACACCCATTGCATCATCTTCTGCCTCATTTAGCTACTCGCTAAGTCACCAAACGTATCTGTCTCTTGGTAAGAGGAAGGATTTTTACTCTCAGCAAGCCCATTACAACAAGAGGGATAAAAGTTCGTATCAAGACAACCAGGGGTGAACGTACCGTCGACTATTATGACTATGGGGCCAACCCTCACTCTTTCAAAGTGGCCTCACTCTTTCAAAGTGGAGGACTAGGTACTGAAGGAAATCCTATTATAAGAAGGCGTACACATTACAAATGTTTTGACTCTCAATCGCTTGAGATCTTTTATCACACAAGCCATTCGGCAAATATTTAAAGAAGAGGGAATTCAGACAACTTCTTCTGAGTCTTTTGCGTTCCTAGCATTGGAACACTTGGTATACGCTGACCTACCCTTATACTCCAACTCGGAGCTTCAACATGTGTACTTTGACATAAAGTATGTGATACTAAGTGTTACAACCAACATGGTTCACATATCAAAAGCATGGATCCCTTCATGCATAGAAAAACATTCATAAGCATCACTCATATTAATCAACATAAATATTATACATTCCAACACATTCATACATAAACATCATACATTCCAACACATTCATACATAAACATCATACATTCCAACACATCCATACATAAGCCAACTATGTTTCGAAAGGGTTCAACATACTTTGTGTCTTCGACACTTGTTACAATGTGCCTCGATACCTTGCCCTTATTCTCACCAACCAGGTGATGAAATGTACAACCCGTACTCTCCTTCATGCAACCAACCAGGTGATGAAATGTACAACCCATACTCTCATTCATGCCACTAACCAGGTGATGAAATGTACAACCCGTACTCTAATATCATTTGGCAACTTGCCACTCATGCCACCAACCAGGTGAAGAAGGAACTCATCTTCATGCCACAAACCAGGTGATGAAATGTACAACCCGTACTCTCCTTCATGCCACAAACCAGGTGATGAAATGTACAATCAGTACTCTAATATCATTTGGCAACTTGCCACTCATGCCACCAACCAGGTGAAGAAGGAACTTATCTTCATGCCACAAACCATGTGATGAAATGTACAACCCGTACTCTCATTCATGCCACCAACTAGGTGATGAAATGTACAACCAATACTCTAATATCATTTGGCAACTTGCCACTCATGCCACCAACCAGGTGAAGAAGGAACTCATCATCATGCCACCAACCAGATAATGAAATGTACAACTCGCACTCTCCTTCATGCCACCAACCAGGTGATGAAATGTACAACCTGTACTCTAATATCATTTGAAAACTTGCCATTCATGCCACCAACCAGGTGAACAAAGAACTCATCCTCGTGCCACCAACCAGGTGATGAAATGTGATGAAAGGTGATGAAGGAACTCACCTTCGTACCACTAACCAAGTGATAAAAGCAACTCACCATTCATTCCACCTACCAGAAGACGAGTGGTACAACTTGTACATGTGAACTCTTAGCATTCACAAATAATCAAAAACCCTCAAGCTTGAGAACTTAACCAGGGGAGCACTTATGCTCAACAAGAGTTATAGTCACCAACAAAGTCTTATTGCAAGCCAACAACAACTTCAGTGCATGGCATACAAAGATCAAGCTATTCAGCCCTCTTGCATCTGCTTCAGACATTTCCCCTCTGTAACAATGCAAACACTACAACTCGTAGAAAGCTTCACACTCTTGATCAAGACAGTGTGAAGCAAAACCAATTTATTGTACCAACAAGAGCTTCATCAAAGGAGTTCAACCACAATTCTCAAAAGCTTCACACACTCTTGACCAAGACAATGTGAAGCAAAACCAATTTATGGTGCCAACAAAAGCTTCATCAAAGGAGTTCAACCACAATTCTCAAAAGCTTCACACATTCTTGATCAAGACAGTGTGAAGCAAAACCAATTTATGGTGCCAACAAGAGCTTCATCAATGGAGGGCAACCACAATTCTCAAAAGCTTCACACACTCTTGATCAAGACAGTGTGAAGCAAAACCAATTTATGGTGCCAACAAAAGCTTCGTCAATAGAGGCCAACTATAATTCTCAAACCTTCGAGGCAAATTCAAGACTGTTCGAAGCAAATTCAATTTATATGGTTCATCCAAACCTTCGACTACTACAAGGTGTGGCTTGCATCACAATTTCTAGCTCAACTGTGTGGAAGCAAAATTTGTATATGTTGTCTCTCCCACATTTTCAAATTTCTAGTTTCCTAAAAAAAAAAAGAAAAAAAAGGGAAATTCAACAACACTTCATCAATGGAGGACAACTACAAATTCTCAAAAGCTTCACCCATAAAAGCTTCACCAACAAAAGCTTCAACTCCAAAGCTTCACCAACTAAAGCTTCATCAATGGAGGACAACTACAAATTCTCAAAAGCTTCACACTATCTTGATCAAGATAGTGTGAAGCAAAATCAATTCATGGTACCCAACAAAAGCTTCAACTCCAAAGCTTCACCTACAAAAACTTCACCCACAATAGCTTTACCTACAAAAGCTTCACCCATAAAAGCTTCACCAACAAAAGCTTCACCAACAAAAGCTTCACTCATAAAAGCTTCCCCCACCACAAAAGCTTCACCCACCATAAAAGTTTCACCCACCATAAAAGCTTCACCCACAAAAGCTTCACCCACAAAAGCTTCATCTACAAAGCTTCACCTACAAAAGCTTCACACTATCTTGATCAAGATAGTGTGAAGCAAAATTAATTCATGGTACCCAACAAAGCTTCACCTAGAAAGCTTTAAAATATATATATATTTTTTTTTTCTGAAATTTGAAAATTCATAAATTCGGAAATTCGAAAATTCAAAAATTTGGAAATTCAAAAATTTCGAAAATTTGAAAATTTGAAAATTCGAAAAAAAAAACAAAAAAAAATTTCGAAAAAAAAAATTGCCTAGGCCTCCTCTTCTTTGGGCTTAACAACTTTCATAACAAATATATATGAAGGAGTTTTGGGCTACCACTTAGAAAGGAAATGCCTCATTCATCAACTCCCTCGACCGGAGACTTGGGGGACTTCTACTATATGCTACTGCACCTTGATACTCAGAAGTTTCACGACCACTCAGTGACTTGGATTTTTCAAGTCTCCAAACGAGAAGTTTTCCTTACTCAGGAAATTAAGGGAGCACTACCTCAACCTACATGCTTCACTCACAAAGCTTTAACATACAAGCTTTAACAAAAGGAAAAATTCAAAGAACTTAGTGAAGAAGGCCTTAGTGTATTTCACACAATACGTTAAAATGAAGCAAAGCTTGTTTATTGATATCTCCGATAAGTTACAAATATGTACATATACATGAATCAAAATAAACAAACAAGAGGGAGCCTTCACAAAGGTTGCTCAGGAGAAGTCTCAGCAGTCAGCAGAGCCCCAGAAAGAGGAGGCACTAGAGGGTGATTATTTAGAGCCTTAGTACTAGGCAGGACCCCATAAGGAGGAGGCATCGAAGGTTGATCATTTGGAGTTTCATTAAGCGGTACAGCCCCAGAAGACGAAGGCAATAAATGCCTTTGGAACAAACCCACAAACCTCTGATGATCAAGTAAAATCTGACCATCAGATTCCTGCAGCTGGTCGAGCTTCCTTTTCATGTTTGTAGCATAGTCATGTGCGAGCCTGTGTAACTATTTATTCTCATGCTTGAGCCCTCTGATCTCCTGATTGAGACTTATCACTTCAGCGACCAATGATTCAACTTGGCAGGTTCAAGCAAATAGGCGTTGGCCTATATTAGACACAGAACCTACACACTGAACACTGAGAGCCAGAGAATCATTAACAGCCAACTCATCAGACCGTTTGGAAAGTAGTCTGTTATCTTTGAGAGTGAGAAGGTTCCTGGCCACGACCGCAGCGGTCATATCATTCTTCATCACAAAGTCCCCAACGGTAAAAGGACTAGTAGGGGATAAGAAGGATGGGCGCCATATGTTGTCTTGAGAAGGCATGGCTGCCTCTTCACCAAAGTTCAAGTCAAAACGACGGTCGGATGGGCCAGACATTCTCAGAAATGATGAAGGAGAAAGAGGTGTAATAAATCTCTGAAGTAAGGGGAAAATTCCTACAAGCAATAACTCTCTGAATGTACTTCTTGCACATAATTGGTGCCCTTATAAAAGAAAGGGCAACAGAGTCGTTGGTTCAAAAATCGCAAAGGCATCGCTCTCTGGATTCCGAAGAGCCACCACTTTCCACACGCAACATCGGCTCCTCGAGTACCACAGATAACTTTGCCAAAGATCTCTGACAAAGTTTAGACACATAAATTTTGAAGGTCCAGCTACCCTACTATTACCCACAAGGGTAAAGGAACAACACCACTGCTTGATAACTATAAAGTCCCAATGTGTGTCAACCTCCATGCTCCATGGCAAGGCAGACTGGCAAAAATGCCCAACCTTTACTCACATTCGAGAAAACATTTCCAACAAGATTGCTTGCTCAATAATCGAAAAGGCACAGCTCTCCGAATCTCGAGAGCCAGACTCTCAATAGGATTACGTCCTCAAAAATCGAAGAAGCACCGCCCTTCGAATCTCGAGAGCCAGACTCCCAACAAGATTACTTTCTCAAAAATCAAAGAGACACTGCTCTCCGAATCTCAAGAGTCAGACTCCCAACAGGATTGCTTTCTAAAAAATCGAAGAGGCAACGCTCTCCGAATCTCAAGAGCTAGACATCCAATAGGATTACGTGCTCAAAAATTGAAGAGGCACCGCCCTCCGAATCTCGAGAGCCAGACTCCCAACAGGATTACTTTCTTAAAAATCGAAGAGACACTGCTCTCCGAATCTCAAGAGTCAGACTCCTAACATGATTGTTTTCTCAAAAATCGAAGATGCATCGTTCTTTGAATCTCGAGAGCCAGATCCCCGACAGGATTGCTTTTTCAAAAATCGAAGAGGCACCGCTCTCCGAACTTCAAGAGCTAGATCTCCTTGGATAAACCTTCTTTGCAATCTTCACAAGCAAGATCAGCTTTCCAGATATCACAGACCACTTTTTCAAAGTGCTCTGACAAAGTTAAAACACGTGAAGCTTGCAGCTCCCACTACATTTCTATGACCAAGAAAGGTAAAGGAATAGCACTACTACTTGTTGTTAGGGAGACTTCTATATATATTGAGAAGGATACAAGGAAGCATGTGGAGACAAGCGTAACAGAACACGTGCCGATACATCCACTACTTTGTCAATAGCAAAAGTATCCCATATCATCAGGTGAAATTGATACATTACCTTGTGCATCTTCATCAGTTAACCACCCCTGGATGGAGGAAAAGTACTTCCAGAGAAGATGCCACATCTACATATGAGATAGATAAGGCAAGTGAAAATGATACCACACTTCGGTACTTAGAAGTTTCATGATTACTCAATGGCTTGGATCTTGCAAGTCCCCAACCAAGGAGCTTCCCTTACTCGAGAACTTAGGGGAGCACTGTTTGTACCATACTTGACCAATCTCGAAACTACTGAGCACCGGTCAATGTTATACCATCAAGGACCCAGAAGAGTTTCCCTCCAACCAGGAGGCCAATCATAGTGTGACACGTGTCGACATCAGAAGCCAATCATAACGCAACACGTGTCAACATCAGAAGCCAATCACAACACGACACATGTCAATGTCAGAATGAAACTAGAAACTCTCTTCTATAAATAGAGATCATTCTCCCACAACATTTCCTAATATCATTTGTACTAAATCATTCACTAGTACTCACTAAAGAAGAGCTTGAACCTATGTACTTGTGTAAACCTTTCACAATTAATGAGAACTCCTCTACTCCGTGGACGTAGCCAATCTGGGTGAACCACGTACATCTTGTGTTTGCTTCCCTATCTCTATCCATTTACTTACTTATCCACACTAGTGATCGAAGCAATCTAGCGAAGGTCACAAACTTGACACTTTCTGTTGTACCAAAGTCCACACTGATTTTGTGCATCAACAAATTTTATTATTTTTGTTTATTTTTCTCTTCTTTAATAAGGACTTGAAAGTCCATTAAGCTAGGATTAATGGTCATTTTAATTGGCCTTTAGTAACCTTAGCCGTAGGTTTTATATGTGGAGATTGATTCTCCATTGTAAAGTAAGGATTTATCCACCAAAACAAAACCAAAAAAAATCATATATTCTATATAGTGGGGCTGCGGCAAGGTTGTGGCAAAGAGGAGAGCTACTTTGGAGTTTTTCTTTACTAGGACTACGATGTAGCCTAATCATGAATACTTAATTGCCTTGTGGCATTGTTATTATCATGTTTTTCTTCTTTATTGAGTATCTTTTGCTATTCGTAATGCGCTTGATTTTTGTTTAATGCTTGATCATAATGTAGGTTTAAATTAGGTTGATTTGATGCAAGTTAGAGTAGATGCCATACTTGCAATTACCATAACCACCTATTTGTAGATGCCATACAATTAGGGTTTGTGTGATTTTCCAACGATTTCCATAGAGCTTAATGGGTTCTTACTTGTTTAAATCCATCTAGATGCCATAGAGGGTTAACATGTAAGGATACTTTTGATGTAACCAGATGCCATAGCTGTCGAATAATTTAGGGAAAATCGATCATCAATATTGGGAAACTACTTGAGCATAACATATTAAGGGAATTAAGTAGAATTGGTTACGGTGAATTCGGATGCCCTAGGTTTTATTTTCTTATGTTTTTAATTTAATTATTTCATGCATTTTATTTTAAAGTCGTATTTTATTTTTAGTTTAATTATCAAATCTTTTCCATTAAAGCTAAGTCTTTCCCATTCTTATTTTTTCATCGAAAACGGCATCTCTCCTAACACACCAACCAAACCTTGTTGTATCAGGACATCTCGAACCTCACATTGCCACATAGCAAATTTGTTCGTTCCATCAAATTTCTCAATTTCAAACCTAGTACTCTGAACCGTCGTCTTGGTTCCACTAGTGCCAGACTTTTCTTCAACATCATCACTACTAGTGGAATCACCAGTCTTCATCATTGCTAAAAGTCACAACCTACATAAGAACCTAAGCTCTTAATACCAACAAATACAAGAGAACTCACAAACACAAAGAATTCTCAAGTATACAAACTTATGCCTCTCAAAAACTCTCACACACAAAACACTATCCCACATCCATCTATTTGTACTATTAGATGTCCTAGGTTTACACAAAGTCCCTAGAATATAGGAAACCAAATCCTATACTAAACCAAATCCCAAACCAACTAAGAAACACAAATCCAAATATCTTGCGTCCAAGATATCCTAATCCTTTTTAGTTGAGGCATGTTGATTTAATGCCAAATCCAACACCTCCTTCCCTCCTTTCCTCCTCTCTACTTTGCCTTTTCCATCTTTTTCCTCGTTTCTCATCTCCTCTTCCCTATCCCCGTCCCTGCATCCACCTCCTCTTCCTATCCCCTTTCCAGTCTCCTTCTTTCATTTTTATTCCTAGTTTTCCCCCTATGCTTATCTCAGTTTCCGTTGCTATCCCCTATGCTTGTCTCAGATTTGGGTTTCATGCCCCTTATCCGACGTTTTTTGCCTACTTTGATTGCTTTCTGTCTTTTAATTTTCTTTCCTCCCTCCTCAGTGATCTCCATCCCCATCCCACCATGTACTCGGATCGGCAGGCACCGATCAGAAATTGGATTCAAGATCCACTACCCTCCTTCACTTTCCCTCCCCTAACCGGCATGCCAGATTCCCGTCGAGGCCAAGTGTTGGGTATTTTACATACCCCTTAGCCTCACTCTCTATCCATATGATACTTTGTTTGTATATATTTGCAGGAGCTTGTGAAGAGGACTTGGATCTGGTGTCTATTTTCTCAGTTTAGAGTTTGGCTTCCTCTGAGGATGTGGTGGCGGCGGCGGTCTGGTTTATGCTGCTTGACACGAAGGTTTTTTGTTGTTGTTTGTTATCGCAGCCTACAAGCCTAAGTTTGTGAGGGCCTCCCGTTGTATTTTGGGTTGCAGCTCTCACTTTGCTTGGGCCTTTTACTTTATCTAATGTTGTTTTCTTGCCAACCAAACACATTACAAATTATATATTCAATTGGAGCAGAACACTGTTTAGGTTTATATCTTTATTGCAAGTATTTACGTACGGTAATAATCTTTTTATTTTATTTGGTATTGATTTTATTTGTATTTTTCGATTAGTTTATAGTCGAGGAGGAGACCTGGGAGACCAAGGAGGAACAATGTAACTCTTGGACCTGTACTCTGTGACAGAGGGCATGTTTTGATGTTGCTCATATTTTTGCCTCATTTAATGATAACTTCATTGTAACTGCCATATTTTTTGTTTTGAATGTGATTATCATTTTCATTTGTAGTTGAATTTTTCTGTGAAGTTATTGATTTTTGTTCCTTATTGTAAATAGAGTTGAAAATAGATTTTTGTTTGTAAATAGTATTAAGTATCATTTATATATTTAAAACTTTCTACATATTTTATAAGGTTTTAGGCCTGCAGCATCGCACAGGGACTCGCTAGTTATAATCTAAGCCATTGCTCTCCAGATATAAATTTTGTATCCAGAAAAGGCCTTATCTCCTCCAAGCTGAAAGACTTCAACCATGGCACCCTCCCGCTTCTTTCTGCCCCTCTGCCCCTGCATTTATACTCTCCGAAATCCACTGTCCTGTGTCAACGAAAACTTTCAGTTTTAGAAACAATAGAGATAATCTAATAAGATGAAAATATTGTTCGAGTGAAAGAGGTTATATTTACTTCTGCCTGGATGGGTAGTTCCAGTCGCTCCACCCTGGAGGAGTTATTATATCATCGAAATGACAGTAGGAATACACCGCTCTTGAATAATTTCCCCAAGCTCTTCCCAAGTAGATGTAGCCGGTTCCGATGATTTTGCAGTTTACAAAAGAGAATCCCGTGTCTTCATACGGTGAGTCCCTGTGATGAGCTGCTATTGCTCCCGAGTTCTCAGCCGTTGATTGAATAACACACTCCTGATAGCAAGGGCCAGATTCAAGATTTAGTATCATGAAGAAACTTGGGGACCAAGTTACAGAAATGCTAGACGTTTGGAAATTTGTCGTACCTGGTAGAGTGATCTTGATCTGCCGAAAATGAAGTCCACATTTCCTTGAATGTGACAGTGGTAGAAGTAGTGAGATCCAGTCTCGTCCAAGAGCGTATCCTGCGTCCCCAAAACCCGAACTCTGTAGAACATGGCTTTGTCACCCGCAACTCTAAGCGCCACTGCTTGCATTCCATATCCTCCAGGCACTGCAACCACTGTGTTCTGCAACCACCACTTAAAATTGCAGACCAATTACTTTCTGAATGCTGAAACTTCCTCCATTGAATTTTAACATACGCATCGCATCATCTTGGAAAAGTAAGAACCCACGTTCGTTATTAGTTATCACCTCGAAGGTGATCCCAGTTGCGCAAAAGTAATCAGCCTCTATGGCTACAGAAGCAGTTCTATATGTTCCGAGTTCGCAACCGGTGCCGTCCTTATCCGATGCCTTGTTGTTCCAAGTAATCACAGTTTCAGAAGTATTTTTTTGGTTCCCAATAAATGATATGTATGGCTTCGAAATCGGTACAAGTACCTTCTCTCTGCATCAATTTACAAATGAACAAAAAATAATGTAAAAATTAAATTTTGAGAAGCGAATTATAGCGATACTAGCAAACTGTACCAACACCTACAAGTGTGCTTGAGAGAGGCTAAAATAATTTTATTTAATTTATTTAATTTTTAATTTTGATATAAGACCTGTTATGTTTACATGACTTTGAGGGTGCGCCAAAAAACAACGAAATTATAATGCATGTAATTACTAAGTTGACCATGATTTATTTTTTTTCAATTTTAATGAGAGAGATAGAATGATAAGTTGAATATCAAAGTGCGCAACGAACAAAACTAACAAAATAATAAGAATATTATTAAGCAAACGAGAATACCTAAACGGCTACAAAATCCTAAGAGACTACATTATGGCTAACTTATTTCTCAAACTAAATTACAAGCAATATTTATAGAGAACTAAACCTAAGAAGCCATAATTCGGATGGGCTAAGCCCAAATCCTAAACTAACAAGCAAAACCCAAATACTAAAATAAACCTAAATA
Source organism: Malus sylvestris (assembly GCF_916048215.2). NCBI lineage: Eukaryota > Viridiplantae > Streptophyta > Magnoliopsida > Rosales > Rosaceae > Malus > Malus sylvestris. The sequence goes on from NC_062262.1 coordinate 24,594,802, forward strand.
CTAATATTTTCCAACACCCCCCCCCCCCGTCAAACTCATGGCGATACACGACATGGGTTTGCCAACAAGATGTGGATGCAAAACTTCAAATTCCAGTGCCAATGCCGATGTCGATGCCGATGCCAACTTCCAAACAAACAAACAAAAAATCCAACCAAATTTTTTTTTCGCTTTGCCCGCATGTGCCTCAAACAAGCAACCAATTTTTTTTCTTGTTTCTTCCTTTTTCTTTTTACTCCCTTTTTTTTTTCCTTCTTTTTTCATTATGTTCTACTTTGTCCTCTTTTTTCCTTTGCAGCAATATAGACTTGCGGATACTCCTGCAGGCTGTAGTGTTCAAAGGTTCAGAAGCAAAGTCACGAGACAAAAAACGAACGAACATTTTTTTTCTTCTTGCAAACAATCAATACCAACTAAGAATCTGAACTTGAACGACAACAGAAACAAGCAAATAGATACCAACCCAAAGCAGATTAAATCCCGAAGGATCAAATCTGCTCTGATACCAAGTTGAATATCAGAGTGCGCAACGAACAAGACTAACAAAATAATAAGAATATTATTAAACAAACCAGAATACCGAAACGGCTACAAAACCCTAAGAGACTACATTGTGACTAACTTATTTCTCAAACTAAATTACAAGCAATATTTATAGAGAACTAAACCTAAGAAGCCCTAATTCGGATGGGCTAAGCCTAAATCCTAAACTAACAAGCAAAACCCAAATACTAAAATAAACCTAAATACTAATATTTTTCAACATAATATTTTTCTAGAGTTCTGGTTAACAGAAGTTCTTTATTAATTTGTAGTTTAGACATGGGTAAATTTTTCTCTAATTTTTTTTTAGTAAACAGTTTTTAGGAAAAGACACCCACTAAAAGCAAATGTAGCTTAGCCACGTAGCTCAACTGGGTTTAAACTGACCCCTCGAAAACGCTAAAATCTTCACAAAAAAAAAAAATATAAGATCTGAAAATTCTTTGGGGTTTTGATGAATTGAAATGTTTTTGTTAATGGTGCAAAGAAATTACAACGAGGATCCTCGAGAGATCAGTGAAATGTTATTTGCATGCAATGAGTGAAATGTTGCTCAGACCTACCTGTAAATTCCAGGAAGAATGTAAATTTTGATTCTTTCTGTATTTTGTTCCGGAACCATGTCAACTGCTCCTTGAACTGTAAGAGAATCTCCTCCTCCATTCTTGTCAACCACAATGATCCGGCTTCCATTAACGCGTTCTTCTTTCGTGTTCAACCCCAACTTACGGTCATCCACCTTCAAATCATCCCAGCTGATATAATTCCTTGCAAATGATTCGCTTTGCGAGAACCCGACCTTAATGCCACCCAAGAAAAACAAGACAAAACCACCAACACAAACACCCAAGACACTGAATCCCATGGCACCCTCAAAGATTCTCTGACTCAAACTGTTTTGAAAATCTGTGAAACAAAACTAAGAAATGCAAGAAAACAAGAAAAACCCAGCAGCAGGATGTGTGTTATTAGCCCAAGTTTCGAAGATTTGTTGGGTTTTTTGGAGTTGGGAAGAAGGGAAAGAGGTGAAGATAATAAACGAGGGAGCGTGGGGTGTTGCTGCTTATGTTCCTTGTCAAATATAGAGAGCAGCATAAGAACAAGAACCATTATATAAAAAATTAAAACTTAAAAAACTAGATTTATATATGGAATTTAAAGACCACGCAAACGCACACACACACACATACAACAGATCCCAGATATCTGTGGAGAATTTAAGGTTGGCGGAATTTAAAGAGACTTGCGTCAGTCATCAAATTTGTGCTAAAAGCAAAACAAAACATAATTAAAATGCTTAAATGGGGAGTTAATATTTTGATTGAGCTTCTAATCAGGCGAGTTATAGTTTGCTTAGAAGATAAAACGATCTTTAACTGAAGAAGCCAAAGAGCGGTTATGCTTTCTTAGGTAATGATTTTGAAAATGAAAAAAAAATGAAAAGTTAAAAATGCCAAATGAGATTTTGAATGGGATTTGATTATATTTATAGGTGTGTATATATAGCTGCAGTCTCTTTGCATGAGGATTTGAGTAAAATGGCTGAGGATTCAGAAATCGGTCACACGCACGGAGCAGTTCACATGTTATACACCTACGTCAAATTATAGACTCCCAATTCTCTTTTTCCCAAAACTGCTGCATTTAATTAATTTTTAATATCATTTTGGTGTAATCATAAGTAAAATTAGATAAACTCGTAAACTAAATAAAATATAGGGAGCTTTAATGAAAATGGCTTGGGTTAACTTTTTTTTAATGAAAAACCACTCTAAACTATTATTTAATAAAAAAGGCTTAAATTTTAATCATAAGGACACAACTTTTATCTCAGGCCCTACAAAAATTACAACACACGGGCTCAACAAAAAGCCCAAACCGCATAACAATTAATATTCCAAAATTGCCCCTAACGGAGCCTAACCCAGGCCCGTTAGCCAAAGTTGCAGTTACTAAAATTCATCATCCCTCCAACGCCGTTAATGTTCACCGCCGAAGAAGCAACGGCGGCAGAAGCCGTGGAGGAAGAGGAGGCCTTCCGCTTCTTGCTCACTTCTCCCTCAGGAAAGCAACGGAAGAAGAAATTGGGACCCTCTGGAGGATCGATGGCAGGAGAGAAGGATTCAAATTTGCAGTATGTTGTGGATCTCTCGCAGTCAAGCTATTTGTTCACTCCGTTCTCACCGACATTTCCCGCTTCCACTTGAAAGAAAGGCAGGCCGCTTTGGTGAGTGTGTCTCTTTCAGATGCCAATGTGCAGTGGCTGTGGTGGAATTGGGGTTCGCGGAGGAGACAACCAGATTTTCAGTGAGAGGAGAGGGGTGATTGATTTTTTGTATTTTTTTTTTTTTTGTGTTTAATTACATCATCTTCATTAGGTATATTTTTTGCAAAGTAATTGAAACACCCAGTGAACTCTGATCTTCGGCTGACTATATGTCTTGAACTTTATTCGATATTAGGAAAAGTGAGGAAGAAGTCACTGACAATGAGCAAGCTGAAAACTGGTTCTCTTTTGACATCCACGCAGCGCATATGTGGTGGGTAGTTTTCACATCTAAACTTTCATTCCATTGCCATTCCTCTTTTTTCTGTTGTTTAAATGGATTTTCTTCTACATGTGGCTTATTTATGCTGCTGTTAAAGTGTAGTATGAGGATTCCATTCTAGAGTGAGAATATTATCTGGTCTTGGCATTGGCTTGATTGCCATTACCTTGTCTTGATTTCGCTTCACATTCTTGAGTTTCAGATTCATTATTGTGTTCTAGATATATATTCCCAATACAAGAATTTGCCATTGTTAAAGTCCTAGGCTCAGTATGTAATCTGTACTCTCTATCTCAAAATAAATGTGGTGATTATAATTGAAAACTTTAAGACTACTGTAATTCTATTGCTGATTGCAACCCCGTGCTTTGTGTAGACATGTTCATTTCTCTTTGTAAAGATTCCAATGGATCATTGACCAAGCAGGAACTTCGAGGATATGCAGATGGGACATTGTCGCGTAAGTCGGAGATGCCCAAGAAGATCAAAAGAAGGCCAATGACTTGATGAACATGGCTTTTGTAGATCCAAAATTGCTGGTTTTTTTTTTTTTTTTTTGTCTCCCGTCAGCTTCTCTTTAAGCAAACATGTAGAGAGTATAAAAATCCAACTTTTGGGTTTCTTTAGGGTTGAGCGGGAGTGAGATTGGGCATGCAGAGAAAGTTGGCAGGTTTTTAAAGGGAGGAGTTGTAAACTTACAAATGTGAATTATTTATACAATTGAATACTGAATATGTATTCAAATGAACATTGGTAATAGCATTATTTATTAAACTAAACACTACCTATTTCTCGAATTGAATATGAGTACTATCATTCTTTCTTAAACTGAAAGCTGACTATTTATTAAACTGAACGCTGACTATTTCATAAATTGAACATTGACTATTTATTAAATAAACACAAACTATTTCTTAATAAATACTGACTATTTCTTAAATGAACACTGATACTATCATTATTTCTTAAACGGAATATTAACTATTTCTTAAACTGAACACTAACTATTTCTTAAATAAACACATACTGTTTCTTAAACAGAACACTGACTATTTCTTAAATGAACACCGGTACTATCACTATTTCTTAAATGAAATATTAACTATTTCTTAAACTAAACACCAATTATTTCTTAAACTGAAGACCGTACTGTCATTATTTCTTAAACTGAACACCGACAATTTCTTGAATTAAACACCGACTATTTCTTAAACTGAACATGGTACTGCCACTATTTCTTAAACGGAACACTAACTATTTCTTAAACTGAACACTAACTATTTTTTGAACTGAACATCGGTACTACCACTATTTCTTAAATTGAACACTAACTATTTATTAAACTGAACATTGACTATTTCTTAAACTAAACAATGGTCCATTCAATGCTCCATTTGCTTTATTTATTACATACGGAAAATAGCAAGCTAAAGATGATTTTAGCCATGCAATTAAATTTGCCTCTTCTTTCCTGGAATTGGATTCTTCCCTTTTCCTTTCGATCCACCCAAAGGAACAACTGAAAAATTGAATCGCATGCAAATTTGGAATATAATACAGATGAACTCCAGCCAAACGAAAGAATCAAACTGTTTGAATATTTCAAGTCGAAACTCTAATGGATCGATGAACAATGACGATCAGTTTCGACGAAAATCGCCTCTCAAAGGCTTGATCTTAGCCATTCATCATCAATAGTCAATGTTCCGTTTAAGAAAGGGACCCTAAACCCTAACTAGTATTCCGTTTCAGAAATAGTCAGTGTTTAGTTTGGTATTAGCATTTGTTGTTTGGACACAGGTACTGTTTTTGTGTGTTAGGTAGTGTATAAACACTGACTATTTCTGAAACGGAATACTAGTTAGAGTTTAGGGTCCCTTTCTTAAACGGAACATTGACTATTGATGATGAATGGCTAAGATCAAGCCTTTGAGAGGCGGTTTTCGTCGAAACTGATCGTCATTGTTCATCGATCCATTAGAGTTTCGACTTGAAATATTCAAACAGTTTGATTCTTTCGTTTGGCTTGGAGTTCATCTGTATTATATTCCAAATTTGAATGCGATTCAATTTTTCAGTTGTTCCTTTGGGTGGATCGAAGGGAAAAGGGAAGAATCCAATTCCAGGAAAGAAGAGGCAAATTTAATTGCATGGCTAAAATCATATTTAGCTTGCTGTTTTCTGTATGTAATAAATAAAGCAAATGGAGCATTGAATGGACCATTGTTTAGTTTAAGAAATAGTCAATGTTCAGTTTAATAAATAGTTAGTGTTCAATTTAAGAAATAGTGGTAGTACCGATGTTCAGTTCAAAAAATAGTCAGTGTTCAGTTTAAGAAATAGTTAGTGTTCCGTTTAAGAAATAGTGGTAGTACCATGTTCAGTTTAAGAAATAGTCGGTGTTTAATTCAAGAAATTGTCGGTGTTCAGTTTAAGAAATAATGACAGTACTGTCTTCAGTTTAAGAAATAATTGGTGTTTAGTTTAAGAAATAGTGATAGTACCGGTGTTCATTTAAGAAATAGTCAGTGTTCTGTTTAAGAAATAGTTAATATTCCGTTTAAGAAATAGTGATAGTACCAGTGTTCATTTAAGAAATAGTTAGTATTTATTAAGAAATAGTTTGTGTTTATTTAAGAAATAGTTTGTGTTTATTTAAGAAATAGTCAGTGTTCAATTTATGAAATAGTCAGCGTTCAGTTTAATAAATAGTCAGCTTTCAGTTTAAGAAAGAATGATAGTACTCATATTCAATTCGAGAAATAGGTAGTGTTTAGTTTAATAAATAATGCTACTACCAATGTTCATTTGAATACATATTCAGTATTCAATTGTATAAATAATTCACATTTGTAAGTTTACAACTCTTCCCTTTAAAAACCTGCCAACTTTCTCTGCATGCCCAATCTCTCTCCCGCTCAACCCTAAAGAAACCCAAAAGTTGGATTTTTATACTCTCTACATGTTTGCTTAAAGAGAAGTTGAAGGGAGACAAAAAAAAAACAGCAATTTTGGATCTACAAAAGGCATGTTCATCAAGTCATTGGCCTTCTTTTGATCTTCTTGGGCATCTCCGACTTACGCAACAATGTCCCATCTGCATATCCTCGAAGTTTCGCTTGGTCAATGATCCATTGGAATCTTTACAAAGAGCAATGAACATGTCTACACAAAGCACGGGGTTGCAATCAGCAATAGAATTACAGTAGTCTTAAAGTTTTCAATTATAATCACCACATTTATTTTGAGATAGAGAGTACAGATTACATACTGAGCCTAGGACTTTAACAATGGCAAATTCTTGTATTGGGAATATATATCTAGAACACAATAATGAATCCGAAACTCAAGAATGTGAAGCGAAATCAAGACAAGGTAATGGCAATCAAGCCAATGCCAAGACCATATAATATTCTCACTCTAGAATGGAATCCTCATACTACACTTTAACAGCAGCATAAATAAGCCACATGTAGAAGAAAATCCATTTAAACAACAGAAAAAGAGGAATGGCAATGGAATGAAAGTTTAGATGTGAAAACTACCCACCACATATGCGCTGGGTGGATGTCAAAAGAGAACCAGTTTTCAGCGTGCTCATTGTCAGTGACTTCTTCCTCACTTTTTCTAATATCGAATAAAGTTCAGGACATATAGTCAGCAGAAGATCAAAGTTCACTGGGTGTTTCAATTACTTTGCAGAAAATATACCTAATGAAGATGATGCAATTAAACACAAAAAAAATAATACAAAAAATCAATCACCCCTCTCCTCTCACTGAAAATCTGGTCGTCTCCTCCGCGAACCCCAATTCCACCACAACCACTGCACATTGGCCTCTGAAAGAGACACACTCACCAAAGCGGCCTGCCTTTCTTTCAAGTGGAAGCGGGAAATGTCGGTGAGAACGGAGTGAACAAATAGCTTGACTGCGAGAGATCCACAACATACTGCAAATTTGAATCCTTCTCTCCTGCCATCGATCCTCCAGAGGGTCCCAATTTCTTCTTCCGCTGCTTTCCTGAGGGAGAAGTGAGCAAGAAGCGGAAGGCCTCCTTTTCCTCCACGGCTTCTGCCGTTGTTGCTTCTCCGGCGGTGAACATTAATGACGTTGGAGGGATGATGAATTTTAGTAACTGCAACTTTGGCTAACGGGCCTGGGTTAGGCTCCGTGAGGGGCAATTTTGGAATATTAATTGTTATGCGGTTTGGGCTTTTTGTTGAGCCCATGTGTTTTAGTTTTCGTAGGGCCTGAGATAAAAGTTTTGTGTCCTTATGATTAAAATTTAAGCCCTTTTTATTAAATAATAGTTTAGGATGGTTTTTCTTTAAAAAAAAGTTAGCCCAAGCCCTTTTCATTAAAGCTCCCTTAAATAAACTTGTAACATGGTTTTTGGTTAAAACTTAATGTTTTTAAGCCCTTTTGGTTAGTTTTCCTTAAAATATATGGAAAAGAAAAAAGTTGGAGAGAAATGTGTGTGTGTGTGTGTGTGAGAGAGAGAGAGAGAGAAAGACAGAGACAGAGAGTATGCGGGTTTTTTTTATTTTTTTCTTTTAAAGTAGAAATATTATGATAACATGTGGATGAGGTTTGAAAAACAAATAGAAAAAAATAGTTTATGCGAAATATTATGTATCATATCAATTGTGGGTTTATTCTAAACTTATTACTAAACTTATTTGCCTATATGACTATATGTGCATGTGGGTTTATTCTAAACTTATTACTAGCGAGAATATTATGTATCATATCAATTGATTATTTAAACGGGAACTTTTATGAAAAGAGTTTGGGCTAAGTTTATTTTAACAAAAAACCATGCTATAACTTTATTTAATGAAAAAGAATCAAAATTTAATGAAAAACTCTTAAATTTTAATAAAAAGAACAAAAAAAACTTAATTTTTAATGAAAAAGACACAATAAAAAAAAATCTAACACTCGCAAGACCTATGCACTATTTATAAAACTGAACACTGTTTATGAAACTGAATACTATTTACGAAAATGAACACTGTTTATGAAACTGAACACTATTTATGAAATTGAAACTATTTATGAAACTACACTAGTTATGAAACTAAACGGTACTATATTATTTATAGGTCTATTTTCATAAATAGTGCCTAGTTTTTTGTCCACTTTCATAAATAATGTCTAGTTCTTGATCATGTTTAATAAATAATGCCTAGTTATTGGGTCCAGTTCATAAATAATGTATAGTAATTGCCCCACTTTCATAAATAGTGCCTAGTTATTGGTCATGTTTCATAAATATTGTCTAGTTCTTACTCCAGTTTCATAAATAGTGTATAATCTAGTTTCATAAATAGTATCCACCTATTGGTTTAGTTTTGGAAATAATGCCTAATTCCTGTTTTCGTTTCATAAATAGTGTCTGCTTATTAGTCATGTTTAGTAAATAGTGTCTACTTATTAGTCTAGTTTCATGAATAGTGTCTACTTATTGATGAAGTTTTATAAATAGTGTTTAATTCTTGGTTCAGTTTCATAAGGTTTGAAACTTAAACCCTTTTTAGTCCTGTAAAAGCACCCATTGTGCCGAAAACGATGAACCCAGACGTGACTTTTTAAATCAAAACCTTGAGAAGATTATGTTCTCAATAATTATATTTAAAAAGCTGTTTTCAATTACCAAATTAAAATTTCCTCACTTTTTTCGTATACCTACAATAATAAATGTAGCTCTCCATCCAATTTCTTGAGCTTGGGTGTCATCTTGGAGAAATTTTTTCTTGTGTCCGTAACACAAATGGTATATCACGTGTTATTATATAAGTGGTAAAAATTTTTATTTTTTATGTTATTAATTTTTTAACATAAGAATCTCACAACTTGTATAAAATGTATCACCCCATGTTCTGAGCACATTGAAAAATTCCTCGTCATCATGACTATTATTGGAAAATAACACCACAAAAATAAAATAGGAGAATGTAATTCAATTCGAAGTTTTTTTCTTATTCTAAGCAAAAAAAAACCATAAATGTAGCTGACGATAGGACAAAAATATAGGAGGAAAAAGTGGAGTGTTTGAAGTTGGGGTGGGAGGGGGGGGTACAGCGCAAGTTGGGTTTGTTGGCTTTTTTTTATTTTTTATTTTTATCTTTCTTATTAGTCTTTTGTCTCTATTATTAAAATAAAGTTAGTGTGTGGTTTTTTTTATTAAAATGTAAAGATTTGAAACCTTTTTCATTAATGTACTATAGATACATAAATTGATTACATAGCAGTCACATAATTTGGTGACTTAACTTATCCTAGCATGATAGAAATGGATATGCATCTTCCATATTTTGTTCCCATACTGAATAACTTTTACTTGCCTTAATTAGTTCCATTGTGACCATAGGCTTCCAAGTTGTAGGCATGCAAAATAAATGACAACAATTCTTCGTTTTTTAACAAATTTAATCTCTTACGTCACGTTTTTATTTTGATACAGTAGGAATAATAATGCACAAGAAATACATTTGTCAATTTACTGAAGAACAATTAAGGCAAGTCGCGTTCTTTTTTCTGCTTCTCATATCTTTTTCAAGCAACAATAGTCACTAACACGATAAGCAAGATCAATTCCCGGATTTCGCAACTCTATTGTAATAAACTAGTCAATTCAATAATTTGCAAATAAGTAATATTTGTGCGAAAGAATATATAGCTATGTGATTGTTGAGATTTAAACAATTTATGGGAACTTGTAAGTTGTGTTTATCGTACCAAATAAATACAAAATTTAGAAACTCTAGTATCTGACATCTCACATCAGTAAATACGTTGCTAAAGTAGTTTTAAAAGAAAATGCGTTTTTCATCTTACGAATGATTCGCACCTTTGCCTCATTCCTTGTAAATGTAGAACTCCTTGCGTCAAATTTCAATAGCATTTACGGGATCATTTTCTGAGAAAATCAAAAGTTACATATTCTTTCCACCATTATGGTCGCACTAAACATGTTTCCAAATTGTCGTAATTTTGCTTTTGGCGAGTTGCGCACTTCCAATGTTGGCGCATTTGGATGACTCGCCGGTCGTGGTTGAGTGCAAAAAACTTTTCAGCATAAAGTATGCATTTGACGTGTACAACTATATTTTCCAAGAGAAGAAAATTGGTGATGGAAATTGCCGGGCACTTGTGGCGATGGGAATACCGTGCCATAATGTTTTCGTAAACAGTACCTTTACTTATGAACACACCGGGAATAGAACTGTCATTCAAGCCAGGGCTGATCGCGTATTTAATCATCGTACAATTGTAAATTTTGTCCCTCCTCCTTCTCTATCTTAAACAGAGAATTGAACTTCTCTAATGCTAAAAAATTTGTAGGATGTTTCATGAGTTAAAATAAAATTTTGATATATTTGATTTGATGCCTTATTACGACTTAACTTCGTTGCTCTGAGTTATAAAGCGTTTTCTTCATGATTGAGGAATGAACAATAGCAATAAAACAACTACCACGCTAATTTAGAAAATTGCGTGAAACATCGTAAGTAATATAAATCAATTTTATATTTGTTCGGCCTTTACATGTACATTACGTTCCGCTATTGCAGCTACACCGCATATTGATATGTCATGCTTATCTTTTTAGAAAATTACATTGTTTGACCAAATTTAGGCATGTGCGAACTATTTTCGAGCATATGGCTACTCATATGATCACAATCTTCCTTGTAACATTCATACGTGCCTTCTTTATTGTTTCCGGATCTAAGTTGAGAAAAATGGAAACTTCGCCATATCGTATTGCTCAAAATTATTACCAAACGAAGTTGAAATAGGTTTATGAAAGACTCTTGATCCACTCTTATTGGAATTTTGATTCAAGTTGTTATGCACAAGTACAGTTTGTAAATGTGTGTTCATTTTGCACACCTCTGCATCTTTTCTTTTTATCTTTTTTTTTTGTCTGAATAACCAAAACTAAAATATTTGTTGAATGATTTGACACTTATCATGGACACAACTTCAACTCTTTAACGTTATATTCAGGCGTGTGGGACATGAGTATTGTGCCAGATGCACTAGGGTGCGATATTATATTTGTGCTAAAATGAGTTTACTAAGAAAGGGGTGCTCATTTTCTTAATCTATTGTACTTCAACAATTCTTCACTTTTAACAAATATAATCTCTTACGTCACATTTTCATTTTGACATAGTAGGAATAATAATGCTCGAGAAATGCATTTGTCAAAGTACAACAAAACAACTAAGGCTAGTCGCATTCTTTTTCGTGCTTGTTGTCTTTTTTTCATGCAATAATAGTCACTAACACGACAAGCGCGCAAGTTCAGTTCAAAGTTTTTGCAACTATATGTAACAAACTAGCCAATTAATCAATTTTAATAAATAGCTATGTGATTGTTGATATGTAAACAATTTATGGGAACTTGTGAGTTGCGTTTATCGTACCAAATAAATACTAAATTTAGAAACTCGTATATTTGATACCCCACATCAATAAATACATTGCTAAAGTAGTTTTAAAGGAAAATGTGTTTTTCATCTTACGAATGACTCGCACCTTTGCCTCATCCCTTGTAAGTGTAGAACTCCTTGAGTCACAATTTAACAACATCTAAGGGATCATTTTTTGAGAAAATAAAAAGTTACGCCTTATTTCCACCATTATGGCTAGGCTAAACATGTTTCCAATTGTGGTAATTTTGCTTTTGGGCAGTTGTTCACTTCCACATTTGGATGACTCGCCGGCCATGGTTGAGTGCAAAAAATATTTCAACATAAAGTATTCATTCAACATGTACAACTATATTTTTAAAGGGAAGAAAATTGGTGACGGTAGTTGCCGAGCTCTTGTGGCGATGGGAAGACCGTGCCATAATATTTTCGTGAACAACACTTTTGCTTATGAACACACCGAGAACATAACTGTCATTCAAGCCAGGGCTGATCGAGTATTTAATCATTGTATAATTGTAAATTCGGTCACACCTCCTTCTTCTCTATCTTAAACAGAGAATTGAACTTCAATAGGGCTAATAAATTTGTGGAATGTTTCATGAGTTAGAATAAAATTTTCATAAATTTGATTTGATGCCTTATTATGACTTCACTTAATAGCTTTGAGTTGTAAACCATTTTCTTCATGATTGAGGAATGAACAATAGCAATAAAACAACTACCATGCTAATTTAGAAAACTTTGTGAAACATCGTGAGTAATATAGATCAGTTTTATATTTGTTCGGCCTTTGTATGTGCTTTACATTCCGATGTTGCAGCTACACCGCATATTGATATGTCATGCTTATCTTTTTAGAAAATTAAATTGATCGGCTAAATTCAGGCATGTGTGAAATTATTGTCGAGACATGGTTACTCGTATGATTGCAATCTTCCTTGTAACAGTCATACGTGCCTTCTTTATTGTTTCCGGATCTAAGTTGAGAAAAATGGAAACTTCGCCATATTGTATTGCTAAACATTCTTACCAAATGATGTTGAAATAGGTTTATGAACGACTCTTGATCCACTCTTATTAGAATTGTGATTCAAGTTGTTATGCACATAGCACAGTTTATAGAAGTGTTTTCATTTTGTACACCTCAGCATCTTGGTTTTTTTTTTTTTTTTGTCTGAATAACAAAAACTAAAATATTTGTTGAATGATTCGACACTAATCATGGACACAACTTCATCCCATTAACGTAATATTCAAGCGTGTGGGACATGAGTATTGTGCCATATGCACTAGGGTGCGATATTATATTTGTGCGAAAATCAGTTTACCAGAGAAGGGTGCTCATTTTCTTAATCTATTGTACTTAACGATTCTTCGCTTCTTAACAAATTTATTCTCAACGTCACGTTTTCATTTTGATATAGTAGGAATAATAATGCTCGAGAAATACGTTTGTCCATTTATGGTAGAACGAATAAGGCTAGTCACGTTCTTTTTCCTTCTTGTCGTCCCCTTTTCACGCAATGATAGTCACTAACATGACAAGAGCGCAAGTTCACCGTGTTTCCACCATTATGGTTGGACTAAACATGGTTCGAATTTTGGTCGTTTTGCTTTTGGCAAGTTACACACTTCCAACGTTGGCACATTTAGATGACTCGCCGGCCGTGGTTGAGTGCAAAAAATATTTCAGCATAAAGTATGCATTTGACGTGTACAACTATATTTTCAAAGGGAAGAAAATTGGTGACGGTAGTTACCGAGCTCTTGTGGCGTTAATAAGATCGTGCCATAATGTTTTCGTGAACAACACTTTTACTTATGAACACACCGGGAACAAAATTGTCGTTCAAGCAGGGCTGACCGAGTATTTAATCATTGTATAATTGTAAATTCGGTCACACCTCCTTCTTCTCTATCTTAAACAGAGAATTGAACTTCAATAGGGCTAATAAATTTGTGGAATGTTTCATGAGTTAGAATAAAATTTTCATAAATTTGATTTGATGCCTTATTATGACTTCACTTAATAGCTTTGAGTTGTAAACCATTTTCTTCATGATTGAGGAATGAACAATAGCAATAAAACAACTACCATGCTAATTTAGAAAACTTTGTGAAACATCGTGAGTAATATAGATCAGTTTTATATTTGTTCGGCCTTTGTATGTGCTTTACATTCCGATGTTGCAGCTACACCGCATATTGATATGTCATGCTTATCTTTTTAGAAAATTAAATTGATCGGCTAAATTCAGGCATGTGTGAAATTATTGTCGAGACATGGTTACTCGTATGATTGCAATCTTCCTTGTAACAGTCATACGTGCCTTCTTTATTGTTTCCGGATCTAAGTTGAGAAAAATGGAAACTTCGCCATATTGTATTGCTAAACATTCTCACTAAACGATGTTGAAATCAGTTTATGAAAGACTCTTGATCCAATCTTATTAGATTTTTTATCCAAGTAGTTATGCACATACTAAAATTTGAAAAAGTGTGTTCATTTTGCACACCTCCGCTTCTTCCTTTTTTTTTTTTTTTTGTCTAAATTACCAAAACTAAAATATTTGTTGAATGATTCAATACTTATCAAGGACACAACTTCAAGTCGTTAACATTATATTCAGGCATGTGGGACATGAGTAATGAGCCATACGCCCTAGGGTGCAATATTATATTTGTGCTAAAATCCGTTTACCAGAAATGGGAGCTTATTTTCTTAATCAATTGTACTTCAACTATTCTTCGCTTCTTAATAAATTTAATCTCCTACGTCACGTTTTCATTTTGATATAGTAGGAAAAATAATGCTCGGGAAATGTGTTTGTCAATTTACGGTAGAACAAATAAGGCTAGTCGCGTTCTTTTTCTTGCTTGTCGTCCCTTTTTCATGCAATGATTGTCACTAACACGACAAGTGCGCAAGTTTATTTCACGATTTTCGCAACTTTATTGTATAAACTAGTCAATCAATTAATTTACAAATAAGTAATATTTGTACAAAATAATAATTAGCAATGTGATTGTTGATATTTAAACAATTTATGGGCACTTGTAAGTTGTGCTTATCGTACCAAATAGATAGCAAATTTAGAAACTCTCGAATTTGATACCTCATAGCAATAAATACGTTGCTAAAGTAGTTTTAAAGGAAAATGCGTCTTTCATCTTGCGAACGACCTGCACTTTTGCCTCATCCCTTATAAGTGTAGAACTTCATGCGTCAAAGTTTAACAGCATCTAAGGGATCATTTTCTGAGAAAATCAAAAGTTACACCATGTTTCCACTATTATGGGTGGACTAAACATGTTTCCAATTTTGGTCATTTTGCTTTTAGCGAGTTGCGAACTTCCAACATTGGCGCATTTGGATAACTCTCCGGTTGTGGTTGAGTGCAAAAAACATTTCATCATAAAGTATGCATTCGACGTGTACAACTACATTTTCAAAGGGAAGAAAATTGGTGACAGTAGTTGCCGAGCTCTTGTTGCGTTAGGAAGACCGTGCCATACTGTTTTCATGAACAAAACTTTTACTTATGAACACACCGGGAACAAAACTGTCGTTCAAGCAGGGCTGACCGAGTATTTAATCATTGTATAATTGTAAATTCAGTCCCACCTTCTTCTTCTCTATCTTAAACAGAGAATTGAACTTCTCTAGGGCTAATATATTTGTGGGATGTTTCATGAGATAAAATAAAATTTTGATATATTTGATTTGATGTCTCATAACAACATCACTTTGTTGCTTTGAGTTGTAAACCATTTTCTTCATCAACTAGGAATGAACAATAGCAATAAAACAACTACCACGCTAATTTAGCAAACTTCATGAAACATCGTAAGTAATATAGATCAGTTTTATATTTGTTCGGCCCTTATATGTGTATTACGTTCCGATATTGCAGATAAACCGCATATTAATATGTCATGCTTATCTTCTTAGATAATTATATTGCTCGACCAAACTCAGGCATGTGCAAAACTATTGTCGAGTGTATTGCTACTCGTATGATCATGATCTTCCTTGTAACAGTCATGCGTGCCTTCTTTATTGTTTCCGGATCTAAATTGAGAATGATGGAAGCTTCGCCATATCGTATAGCTCAAAATTCTTACAAAATGATGTTGAAAACGGTTTATAAGACTCTTGATCCACTCTTAATAGAATTTTTATTCAAGTTATTAAGCAAACACTACAATTTGAAAAAGGGTGTTCATTTTGCACACCTCCGCATCTTTTTTTTTTTTTGTCTAAATAACCAAAACTAAAATATATGTTGAATGATTCGACACTTATCAAGGACACAACTTCAAGTTGTTAACATTATATTCAGGCTTGTGGGACATGAGTATTGTACCATATGCACTAGGGTGCGATATTATATTTGTGCCAAAATCAGTTTACCAAGAATGGGGTGCTCATTTTCTATCTATTGCAATTCAATGATTCTTCGCTTCTTAACAAATTTAATCTCTTACATCTCATCTTCATTTTGATATAGTAAGAATTATAATGCTCTAGAAATGTGTTTGTCTATTTATGGCAGAACAAAAAAGGCTCGTCGTGTTCTTTTTCTTGCTTGTCGTCCCTTTTTTCACGCAATGATAGTCGCAACTCTATTGTGATAAACTAGTCAATCAAATCTTTTACAAATAAGTAATATTTGTTCGAAACAATAAATACCTATGTCATTGTTGATAATTAATCAATTTATGGAAACTTGAAAGTTGCGTTTATTATACCAAATTTAGAAACTCTCGTATTTTATACGTCACACCAGTAAATACGTTGCTAAAGTAGTTTTAAAGGAAAATTTGTTTTTCATCTTACGAATGACTCACACCTTTGCCTCATCCCTTATAAGTGTAGAACTATTTGCGTCACAGTTCAACAGCATCTAAGGGATTATTTTCTGAGAAAATCAAAAGTTACGCATTCTTTCCACCATTATGGTTGGACTAAACATGTTTTCAATTGTGGTCATTTTGCTTTTGGCGAGTTGCGCACTCCCAATGTTGGCACATTTTGATGACTTGCCAGTTGGGGTTGAGTGCAAAAAACATTTCAGCAAAAAGTATGCCTTCTTTATTGTTTCCGGATCTAAATTGAGAAAGATAGAAACTTCGCCATACCGTATTGCTCAAAATTCTCACCAAACGATGTTGAAATAGGTTTATGAGAGACTCTTGACCCACTCTTATTAGAATTTTGATTCAAGTTGTTATGCAAGTACTAGAGTTTGTAAAAGTGTTTTCATTTTGCACACCTCGACATCATTTTTTTTTTGTCTGAATAACCAATACTAAAATATTTGTTGAATGATTCGACACTTATCAAGGACACAACTTCAAGTCGTTAAAGTTATATTCAGGCGTTTGGGATGAGTATTGTGCCATATGCACTAGGGTGTGATATTATATTTATGTCAAAATGAGTTTACCAAGGAATGGGCGCTCATTTTCTTAATCTATTGTACTTCAACGATTCTTCGCTTCTTAACAAGTTTAATCTCTTATGTCATATTTTCATTTTGATATAGTAGGAATAATAATGTCGTTCAAGCAAAAGTGTTTTAACTACTTGCCATGACGTGTTATCTTTGCGCCGATTCTCAGGTGCTACAAACTTCTTGGTCTTATTGACGACACTAAGCCATGTCCATCGTCATTCTAGCATGATTGTTCAATTTGAGCTCTGGCATGAGAAGGTCCTAATCTTTTGATCTAGTTCAATTCGATACTCTCAAAAGAAGTGGTTCCTTTCAGCATTGGAGTTTCATCATCTCATGATCTGTGGACTAAACTTGAGCAATGTTTTGGTGGCGTTTCTGATGCACACATTCATCAATTGAGTTTTTGTCTTCAGAACATTCAAAAATGATCTCTGCCAATGTCTGATTATCTTCAACAACCCAAGGAAATTTCTGACTCTCTCACTGCAGCTGAAGCCACAATTCCAAATCGTGATCTTATAACTACTACTCTTGCTAGACTCTGATGAATTTGAGTCACTCATTGACTTCATTATGGTCCGTCTCTCCTCTACTTCTTTGGATGAATTACATGGTTATTGCTAACCAATGAGCTTTACTTATCATAAGAAAGTTGCTTCTTCTAGACCTACAAAACCTTTCCATGCATTATCTGTGCAATTGCAACCACCATTACTTCCTATACCAACACATGCATTTTCTGCTCAAAATCACGAAAATCATGGTACTCAACCATTAAGAACTTCTTACGATTTAATTCGAACAATCGAGGAAAGAAACATTAACGTGGCAATTATAAAGGTAATCGTGGCAATTATCGTGGTCAAAACTACAATTCTGGTTTTAATTGTGGCAACAATCAAGGTTGTCGTGGTTGATCTTCTTCAGGCCACAAAATTCCATGTCAGATTTGTGGTTCTACCAATCATGAAGTAATTGACTGCATCGATTGCATGAATTCATAAATCTCTAGCAAAATTACTCTTGCCAAAATTGCAACTATGTGTGCTCACTACACCTTTAAGCTTGCTCAGTCCTGGCTCATCGATTCTAATGCTACCTCCCACATTACCAATGACATCTCAAACATTCATCTCTTGTTCTTATCATGGTGAAGAAAAAGTGTACATTGGAGATGGTAAAGGTCTGTCTATAGATCATGTTGGTTTCTCCTTTTTTACCTACTCCTTCCAATTCTTTTAATTTGCACAATGTATTTCATATGCCTCAAATGCAGCATAATCTTCTTTCTGCATTTCAATTTATTAAAGATAATGATTGTTCATTAACCCTTGATATTAATGGATCCTCTGTCAAGGATCGTTTTACAGGAAATATGCTTTTGCGGGACAAGTTAGAGATGGTTTCTTTCCTCTTCAAGGTTCTTCTGCAACATGTAAAGCTTCTTCATCTTGTCACTCTACTTTAATAAGTGTACTGCTACTGCAAGGGTGTGGCATCATAGGCTTGGTCTCCCCTCTTGTGCTATCATTCGGAAGGTACTTTCTTCTAATAAAGTTGATGTTAAGGGTAGAAATATTGTGGACTTCTTCTATTCAGACTGTGCTATGGCAAAGAATCATAAACTGCCATTTGGTCCTACCAAGTCTGCATTTTCCAAATGTCTAGAGTTGTTGCATTTTGATGTCTGGGGACCCTTCTCACCTGTTGTTTTAGTGAGTGGTTACAAGTGCTATTTGCTTATAGTTAATGATTACAGCAAGTATAATTGGTTTTTTCCTTTATAGTCTAAGTCTGCAGTGTATTCAGTGTTTGTGGAGTTCAAGTGTTATGTTGAAAACACTCTTTGAAATAAAAAAAAAGGTTGTACGATCTGATTCAGGAGGTGAATTCACTAGCAATGTTTTGAAGTATTTTCTTAAAAATCATGGCATTATGTAGCAATTTAGTTGTCCTCACACTCTTGTGCAAAATGACCGCGTTGAAAGAAAACACAAACATTTAGTTAAGACATCTCAAACTCTCTTACTTGCATCTCATGTACCACATCTCTATTGGGTAGAAGCTTTCTCCACTACCATTTATTTGATCAACAGATTACCTATTGAAGGATTGCTTAAGTCGCCTTTGGAACTACTATTTCATACCTATCCAGACTACTCAAGACTTAAAGTGTTTGGTTATGGTTGTTTTACCTGGCTTAAACCTACACTACATCAAATTAGAGAGTAAAAGCAAACATTGTGTTTTCTAGGATATAGTCTTTAGCATAAAGGCTATAGCTGCCTTGATCCTACTACACAAAGGATTTATATATCAAAGTATGTGGTTTTTTTATGAAAATCAATTTCCATTTCATACTATCTTCAGCTCTTGTTCCAGAGCTAAGTCTCAACATGGTACATCCCAAGTGAATCCCAATATTGATTTGGCATTCTCCATTCCAACTACTATTTCTCCACATAGTTTAAGTTCCTCGTCACAATTGTCTTTTACATCCAGTTCAAGTACATTGCCTACAATTACAACTCCCACATTGGTTCCACTTCGATCCAATATAGAAGCTTCCACTTCAATCCAATACATAACCTTCCACTTCACTCTCTGCTACCACTTATGCTTATCCAATGGTTACAAGGTCAAAGGCAGGCATTTATAAGCCCAAAGCTTACTCAGCTACCAAACATCCATTACCATGTTCTGTGGATTTTGTTCCCAACACCTATCTTCAAGCTTCAAAGCACTTATTGGAGATTTTCTATGCAAGCTGAGTTTAATGCCTTGCAATCTACAGGTACTTAGACACTGGTCCCTTCAAGCCATACTCAAAATATAGTTAGATGTAAATGGGTATTCAGGATCAAGAAAAATCATGATGGTTCATTTGACAAGTATAAAGCAAGGCTTGTAGCTAAGGGCTTCCATCAACAAGAAGGTCTGGATTTTTAAGAAACCTTTAGTCCAGTTGCAAAGCCAGTAACAATCAAAATTCTTCTCTACTTGGCAATCTAATACAATTGGTTTCTTAACCAGTTAGACGTCAGCAATGCTTTCCTACATGAAGATCTCAAATAGGATGTTTTTATGCATTAACCACCTGGTTTTTGTGATTCAAACCTTCATAATCATGTGTGCAAGCTCAGAAAGTCACTTATGGGTTAAAACAAGCTCATAGAGCTTGGTTTGGCAAGCTTTTTGCAATCTTTTGGATTCCCACAATCTACCTCTCATGCCTCACTATTTGTTCTCAAAGCCTCTGTTCCAGTTATTGTTTTGGTGTATGTAGATGACATATTGGTAACATGACCTAATCCTTCTCTCTATCAACATTTCATTCAAAAATCAAGTAAAGTCTTCCCTGTAAAAAATTTAGGCCTTCTTCATTATTTCTTGGGTCTTGAGGTTCAAAGATCTTCAGAAGGTATTTTTCTTCATCAAAGCAAGAATCTTCTTGACTTGCTTAAAAAGACTAACATGGAAGGTGCAAAACCATGTTCAACTCCACTGAGTACTCAAAAGTTTGATCACACTATTCCACTCCTTTCTAATGCTACTTAATACAAATCAATTGTTAGAGCTTTACAGTATCTAACTTAGACCAGACCTGACTTATCATTTGTTGTCAATCAAGTCTGCCAATTCATGCATGCTCCAAGGGAACTTCACCTCCAAGCTGCTAAAAGAATCCTAAGGTTTCTTAAGGGGTTAATTACACATGGTTTGTGGTTCAAGAAAGGTGTTATTGATCTTGCTGCATATTCTGATGCAGATTGGGTAGGATGTACTTTTGACAGAAGATCCACAAGTGGATATTGCATCTTTTTAGGTTCTAATCACATTAGTTGGAGTGCTAAGAAGCAACCAACTGTTGTTAGATCTTCCACAGAGGCGAAGTATCGTTCTTTAGCTCACACTGTGCATAGAACTTGTTTAGATATGCAAAGTTTTTAAAGATATTGGCCTTTCTCTGTCTACAGTTCCAAAAGTTTGGAGTGAAAATATTTTTGCCATATCACTTGCTTCTAATGATGTTTTCCATGCAAGACTAAGCATGTTGAAATAGATTATCTTTACATCAAGAGAATTAATTCTTGCCAATCTCATCAAAGTCCAGTATGTCTGCAATGTAGATCAGTTAACTGACATTCATACCAAGTCCCTCTCTAAACACAGGTTTTTGTATTTACAATCCAAGCTGTCTTTTAGACCTTTTGATGCTACCAAGTTCAGCATGAGGGGTATAAAGAGACTAAAATTAGTTATTTTCATTGTGTAACTGTAAAAATTAGTTTGTTAATTGACCTTGTAATTAGTTAGATCGGTTAAGGGTATTTCTGTAATTGTAATGATTGGTACAAAACTATATGCACCAAAGATACATTGTAATTAAAGTGTGTAATGAAATGAAGAGGAGTATCCAGTACAACAAATTCTCTCAATGTTCTTGAGTTTCTACAATTGTAATTGTCCCTCTAACTCGCACACAATCAGTCACTCACTGAAGAGATTTCAGTCTTTCTCGAACACGGGTAGGTATACCACAGGTCATAATACAAGTGAATGGGAGTTTTTTTTTCAAGTCTCCCTTCACTTGTATCATAACACGTAGTGTATCAATCCATGTTCCGAGTACATTGAAAAAAAAATTCACTCACTGACGACTGATGAGTGTTGCTAGTTTTGAGTCATTTGGAGTAGGATGGTGGTTACTTGTTAGAAGTGATGAGTTATTTCGTAACTTTGTCAAGCATGCGCATGGGCTGATGATCCAAAAATTCTCTCTACTGCATTAATCGATTTCAATTGGTAACTTTGTCACGTCTGTAACAGAAAGAGAGCACACAAGAGACAATTGTAAATGTTTTGATATCTTGATTTAGATAATTGTGAAACATGTGATACAAAATTATTATGAGAAAAACGTATAAGAATCTAAAGTTATACACATATGTGGCTTCCTCGTAGTGGAGATACTGTTTTTGCAATACTTTTATTATCTATTACACTCAGTATAATGTAGCATTGGAGTCAAACCCCATGTTTTAATGTAGAAGTTAACTAAGATATTATTGATGTCATGTTCGACCATTCTATAGCTTAATTATCTCCTTTTATCAGTGCTAATAGCAACTCCCTTCTAAATAAAAAAAAGTTAGTGAGTAAAATGGTATGTTTGGAAGTGCTTTTAAAAAAACAAGCACTTTTAAATCACCTGAAGTGTTTTTGGCCATGTTTTGGCAGAAAAAAAAGTAGAAGTGCTTATAGGTGGAAAAAATTTACTTTAAAGTGCTTCTTAAAAGAAGTTCTGTGCTTCTTTTATAAAGCATTTCAAGTTTTTTTCCAAGAAACTATGTGCTTCTTTCAGGAAATATTTGCAATTTTAAACAATTTCAATGTGCTTCTAATAGAAGCGGCTTTACTGAAAGGAAGGGTTTTAAACCCTAAACCCTAAACCCTAAAGGAATCAATTCCAAACGAATCTAAAATAATATTCCTATATTTACCCTTATATTTATGTATTTAATTTCACAAAAACACCAATGATATAAATGGGTAATCGGCCCAATCCTACAATCAGTACAAGTGGGCTTGGACTTCCAATTTTTAGCCAGCCCAAACTAAAAACCAAAATAAAAACAAAAACAAAAAAAAATAAAAATATTTTGGATAATTCTACAATCTACAGGCAGAGTGAGCAAAACGGAGCCCTTCTTCTTTACACGGAGGGAAAAAGAGAGAGAGGGAGACCGAGTTCCATTTCAATGGCAGTTTCTTCTATGTCTTCAATCCTAATTCCTTCACTTCCTCTCTCCAATTCTTCTGCATTTCCGACTTCCAAGCCAAAGCTTTCTTCTTTCGCTTTGCCCTCGGCCAACAATGCCTTAAAGCGCAGAGCTTCAAGACCCTCACAGTCATCCAATAGGGTTTATGCCGCTCCTGAAGTCTTGGAGTCCCAGGAAACCCTAATCCCACCTCCAGAAACCCTCGAGGTTTTTTTTTCTTGCCCATTTGTCTTTGTTTCATTTTTCTTTTAATTTACAATTTGCTAATGCTGTGTTTGGCTGCTGAGAAAATGTGGGAAAAGGAGAATAATTTTCCCTAATTTTTTATTGCCGTTTTAAAATGTTGATATTGGAGTAGTGGGTTTTTGTTTTAATTTGCTTAATTTTTATACAGTTATATTTCTGCAATTTTTAACCATTTCTTAAATGTTTGTTATCTGTGTGTGTTTTAGGTTGGAAGTTCAGAGACCCCGAGTACTTCATCACTCAGTATTGGTGAAGATGGAGATAAGGTATATTATTACTAACGTATTAATGTTTCATAGAAGGGGGGGAAATCTGAATTGTGGAATTTTAATAGTTTTATAATTTGAACTGAGGAAGATTAACTTAAATTTTTATTTTGATTAATTTTTGGAAATGTAACTTAAGTTCGATACTTCGATCTATTAAGGGTTTGCAAGTTCACTGAGGTGGGAACATATTCTTCCATTAGTGGAGTTTTGGTGTAATATTAAATCTGGTCCAATTGGATAAAGTGATGCAGAATGAAGATCTAGTATATTGATGTCAAGTTAGAAACTTAGAAGCTTAGTGTCAAATCTTTTTATTAAGTTATTGGGGATATCTGCCCATGCGTAAATGCAAAACCTCGGACTAGATTTGTCATTGGCGCTGGTATGTCAAATGTAAATGCAAAACAACCAATTGTTTTATTTTACCTTGATCTTTTGTTTGAGTGGTCTATGACTTTCTTGTTGTCTGGTATGACCTAGGTTCCTGATTGAACTTTTGAGTACTTGGTGCTTTATGCTTCGGATCTGTATTTTTGTAATGATCTTTTCCAAAGTCTGTTTGTTAACTGTGCCATTACAGATAGTAGAGCTTTGTCCTATTTCTTATAATTTTTATTTAATCCTGACCCGGGATTGAACCTCTTTTAGTTATGAAAAGGGTATTCAGATTCTGCTGTTTAATTAATGTATAAAACAGTAAGATTGTGGAGGGACATTTACCGATTCGTAACCTTTCAACAGCCTCCAACATAGTAAGAACGTTGGCTAGTGGCAAATGGATCCCCATATTTGATTCCCTACTGATTTGATGAACATGGGGTTCACCGTGGCTTGGGGCTATTTGGCTAGAATGATTGATTACTCATGTATCTGGGACAATTTGGAATGGCAGAAAGTAACTAAGTGGCTGAGGACCAGCTAGATTACTGCTGTCAGTGCTATTCTTGATTTGTCGAATCATACTTTAAATTATCAAACTTAAAGCAGAAAGGTCTAATTTATTAATTTGTTTCCCACAATTGTTTTAACAGCTTCACATGTATTCTGATTATCTAAAGGTGTTTCTGTTTTCAGGCCTCACCCAAGCAGAAAATCAGGATTAAACTGAGGTCTTACTTTGTGCCATTGATAGAAGATTCCTGCAAGCAGATAATGGATGCTGCTAGGAACACGAATGCGAAAACAATGGGTCCTGTACCCTTGCCAACTAAAAAGCGAATCTACTGTGTTCTCAAATCTCCCCATGTCCACAAGGATGCAAGGTTCCATTTTGAGATTCGTACCCACCAACGCCTCATTGATATTCTATACCCAACTGCACAAACAATAGATTCCTTAATGCAACTTGACCTTCCTGCTGGAGTTGATGTGGAGGTCAAACTGTGAAGAAGCAGGGCAGCAGCTTAGGTATTTTTATTTATCAGCTTCTGAAGGTTTGCTTCCTTCTAGTACATTATCATCTCTCACGTTTGAATAGAAATATTATACATAAATGATTAAAGTTGGAATGCAGGTTCATATATGTAAGTCAATAAAAATCTTTTTCTTTGTGTTTATTTTTTAACCAATGTTCATCCAAAGAAAGTAGGCACCTTTATCAATTCTATACTGGAATGGATCTCCTTCCTTTCACTTTTTTCAATTATGGTGGAGGGTTTTAATAGTTTTCACATGACCTGTTTCTGGTCAAGCTTTGGGAGCAATAAACTAACGTAACTATTTTTAGTGCAGTAGCTCTGTTTTATTTGCTCATTCTGTTAAGGTAGATGTTTGTGTTCTTGTGTGGCTTACAATTTAACGGTTCCTGCTTCATTTATATTTTCCTGCGTTAATTTGATTTTTGATGACTATGTTCATTTCATGCTTGCTTTTACAATCTTCGATGACTACATTCATTGTGATCCATATCCTTGATGCGTGTTGTCCTGCTGTTTTCATTGCAAGCAAACTTGTTTTTATCATATAGTTTATGCTGGGGGGTGTCAAATATGTACCTTTCTTGTATGTTTTGCTATCTTCCTGTGTTTGAACTTTTTTTGTTGGCCTCTAAAATGTACTAAATGTACTTTTCCATGTTAGGTGTTTTCTTTGAAGAACATGGGAAAGAGATTACAAAGGTTCACGTTTATTTTGTAGAGGCTGAATGACTGCAGGATTACGCTTATCGAATGCATTTTGATCCTTTCCTGAAATTCATTTCTTTTGTGTATTTTGTAAGCAATTGTAAGCAATTTCTGCCCTTGGATCTCAGTTGAAGAATAGAGATAAAGAGTTCCTCTTTCGACATTATTTGATATCCTTGTTGCATATTAGTTCCGCATTGTGTATCTTTTCGATTATTCTCCATGTCTAGGATTCATTTCACTTTCGTGGTAGCTCTGTTGAGAAATTCTGTTGTTAATGTGTCGATTGGAGATGAAAAGGAACAAAATTGTGTGGGCTTGTGGATAATATCGTTTTCGAAGTAAAGAATCTAAACCCCCAGAAAGCACAAATTGTGCAGCTGATTCTGGCAAGTTTGGTCATCCGAATCCAAACTTACGGGCCAAATTCTTGTCGTACTTTCGTTAATTCAGTGAGAGATAATACACCAGTCCAACCCATAGTTCAGTCTCAGATTAACCCCGTTTCAACAATTCTGCTATGAAGTCCTTGAAATTTTACAGACTCCTTTCTACAGGGAACATTTTCGACGATATATGTACAAACGACGGAGATGATATCTGTTGAAATTTTTCGACCATACATTTTTCCTCTCTCGTTTGACTCCTCGTAATCATTACGAAGGAGATGCGAAGAGAGATTATGTATGGCCGGAAATGAGAGCGGAAATTTGTATGGTCTTTGATCAAGAACTGTTCTTGTCTAGCTATTATTTTGCTTCAATTTTGGCTCACGATTTTTTAGAAAGCGTACTGGCGCATCCCCTTGGCAATTAAACTGAACAATTCCGGCCTGCTTTCGTATATCCTCCATGAGATTTTTGTCGCCGTTCTTAGTGAATGACTACGAATGTCAGAGTGAGATCGGGGGAGAGTTGATGAAATCATTTTTTCTTGGAACTTTAACGAAAAATTTTTGGTACTATTCACTTTAACGAAAAATCACATTTTTACATTAAAAAGTCAATCCGGGTACTATTTTTTTTTTGTCAAATCCGGGTACTATTCACTTCACCTTTTATTTTGTCTTTATAGTTAAAACTCAAAGTTTTTAAGTCATTTTTATTAGTTTTCCTTTTTTTTTCTTTAGGTGCAAATGGAATCCACTTTTTAACAACTTGGTAATCGTTATAATCATGAAAAAGTAATGTTATATTTATCACATATTTGTATTATTGTTTGTATCATCTCTCGTTAATAGATTTAGACTCACCAACATATGTGGATCTCATCTTTATAATCATAATATTTTTTTATCTAGAAAAGAGTGATTTTATAATTAAAATAAAATAAAATATATTTGATTTTGGTTTTTTTTTTTTTTTTTTAATAAAGATGGGGGCAAAATAAGAAGGAACGCGGAGAATGGGAGGTTTGACTATTGAGTGAGAGGACAACAGAGTGTGTGGCAAGTACTATTTGGCCGCACTTCGTCTAACTCGAACACGCCACTTCAAAGAAAAAGGCGAAATATAATAAAGATTCGTTTAGATGTGCTTTTAAAATGGTTGAAAATGTTTTTAGAGAAAATGTTTTTGTATTTCAAAAATACTTTAAGTGCTTTCTGTAAGAAGCACCAGTTATATGCTTCTTCTAGGAAGCACTTTCAGTACATTTCCAGGATTTACTTGTATTTTTACTAAGGATTGGTTCTAAAAATATTTTCACCAAAAGAGCTTTCAGTTATTTTAAAAGTACATACAAACAAGCCCTAATACAGTAGGGTGTGATATCCACACACTCATTTTTACTTCTCTCACACCTTTTTGGTTTTCCGTTGTCAGATCAGATGAATTAAAGAAGAACAACGGACATAAATTAACAAGGGGTATGAGAAGTAAAAAGGAGTGTGTGGATAGCACACCCCTAATACAATAGTTTAAGTGAGTTTTATACTTATATATAAGAATCAGGTAACTTAAATTTAGTACATATAATATTATTGTTATACTAGTGTAAGTTTAAGATATTGATGTTATTAAACTCATGAGTTCAATATAGTAGTAGCACACGCAAATTTTTCGGCTTACTATAGGAATGTAATCCTATATTGATATCATACTTACTTTTTTCGACTTACTGTGAAAGGCCATAGGCTTTGATTTGGTTTAAGTTTTGGAGGCTTCGTTAGACCAAAAAAGACCTTAAACAACTATACTTTTTTTGGCTGGCATCTTTCTTTGTTCCAACTTCTCTCTCGCCTAAAGAGTGGCCTATTTAATTGTATTTAACTCTTACATCACTCAACTATATGACATTTTTTATTTGTCATTGCTGATAATTTATCACATGATTTATGTTCCTAACATCGTTGAAAATTAATGTTCAGGATATTGTCTTAATCACTAATTGTTTTCAATCAACACGTATATAAAATGGTAAGAGAGCTTCTGAAATAAAGTTATCATTGGCAAATACAAATTGTGAAAATTAATATTGAATTATATATGTCACGTGTAATGCGTCATGATTGAAAAAAAAAAAATCTTTTGCAATAAAGTTGTCATTGGCAAATACAAATTGTGAAAATTAATATTGAATTATATATCACATGTAATGCGCCGTGATTGAAAAAAAAAAAAATCTTCTACACGCGTATGAGCGCGTCTAGGAAGACTAGTTTTAATTGTAGTTGTTTGTTTGCCTTTTATCATATGTAAGTTTACTCTCTTGGGTTTGCCACTTTTATTACCCTACTTGGCAGGTTTTAAGGAAAACTAACGAAAAGTTCAAAAAAAATTCCCTTTTAATGAAAAGCCATTTTTTAAGGTATAGTGAATAGTACCAGGAAAATGTATAAATGTGGTTTTTCGTTAAAAGTGAACAGTACTATAAGTGTTTTGTTAAAACTCCCCAAGTTTTACCCAAATACGAGTAAGTCGACCTCATCCTGATAAACGCAGAGCCTTTTACTCTTTGAATCCCACTGGACCTCACCTCAACATGATAAAAGGCACCACCGTTGCACTGCCTGTGGACTCTCAGATGCCCAATTCAGTCACCCAGATGAATGTATTAGACTCAAACAAGTAGTTAGCGTTGTAGTGGCAACGTACTTTTGAATGTGCAAGAAGAGGAGTATTCATTCGTGATCAGAGTTCTTGTAGGTGTTGTAAACCTTGGAAGATTACTCTTTACCCGTATTTGCATTCTACTTGCTTGAACCATTTCTCCAAGTCAACTAAGGCTTAAGGCGAAATCATTGAAGTAACTATATACGAACCTCTTGAACATGAGATGTATGATGCATTAATTTAAGAGTATTTTAGAAATTTTAGTTTCGTACGAAAAGACCTAGTGCAGAAGACTTTTTTGAGTATGTAACATGCTCTCAATGGAAACACTAATTTGTAGGACATAAAGTAAAAAGAAAAAAGAAAAAAAATTCTTTACATACCGTGTGAGCGTGAGATAAACTGTCTTAGGTGCCCAAGTTAGAATTAAAAAAAAAACTCAAGTTGACTTCTTATGGTCGTGGGACACGTGGTGTATTCCCCATAAGTCCATTTGAGACTCGTTATCTTGCTTGGTAAGTCAATTAACCGTTTGAGTTGGAGAGGGAAATGATTTGAGTGATTTGTAACCTTAGTCGCTGCACTAGACATGAAAGGAGAATTTACTCAAAGAGTTCACCTTCTAAGCTCTTTACTTTGAAGTTTGAACACTGTTTTGTTTTTGTTTTTTTTTTTAACAAATGATATTATCTACACTAAGAGAGACGGGGTAAACTTAGTCTCATAATGGGCTAACAATAATATGGTTTAAATTCATTTTTGATAAAAATTGAACCTACTTACAAATGAAGATGAAAGTTTGAACACTGTTAATATGTGACAAATTCTGCAAGCTCTCCATATGATGTTGTTTTATCATATGCAGCTGTTACTAAAAGAAAAGATAACACCAAGATTCCGGCTAACAAAAAGATTTAATAAACATTCAGATCACAGGGTAACAAAAAAAAAGAAGAGCTATTCCATTAATTGAGGATCTGTTCGTGACCCAAAGAATAAAGAACGAGGATTTTGTGGGTGCGCTAAAGTTTACATATTTCGTTTGTTTTAAATTTTGAATGCAATAGATATATTTATAGGGAAATTTTATTGGAATCCATTCAACCTCTTTCTACACTCAATATAAAAAATATTTTCTTAAAATTCCTAATTCACCCTTTGATTAAAAACTGAAAAAAGAAATAAACAAAACTGAAATATCTTTCCACACCCAGTGGTTCTCTTCCACCTCAACCCCACGGAAGATTCACCGACGATTCTCCATGGCAACTTCAATTCAAATTCTTTTAGCATCACAACCGTCTTATATGGCACACCATTTAGTTTCCACAAGTTTTGACTTCGAACTGTCCATACAAGATAAATGATCCCTCTTCAGCTCAATTCCTTCCTCGTCGACAACTCTGCCATCCCTTCTCGGCCATAGACATTTGTGGTTCTCTGCATTGCCGACTCTGTTCCACTCAGAAACTTTTAACTAGAGAGGAAGTTCTACACCTGGGTTTTCTCAGTCTACTTATCCTCTGCATTATCAAGCACTGTGCTTTGGCTTCTTGCTCTTGATCTTCATGTCTCTGACTGTTTGAATGAGTTGCGGCAAACGTAGCTTCGAGTAGTTGAACGGCAGTAGAAGCACCACATTTGTCGACGTACGGCTTTTGGAAGTTGCAGGAAGGAGCTCCTTCTCAACCAAGGACTACTACGACACACCACCAGTGCAAGCTTCAATCGAAGCGGTCCTAGGCATGTTTTTCGATGAAGGGAGGGTCGGCCGCCATTCCTCGCCCTCAAGTAGCTTCGACTATGCTTGTAGGCCTCTGATGCCGACGTTATGATTGACGAATGAGAAATAGAAGAGGGAGAAGGATAAATGAGGAGGGAGATAATACGAATGAGGAAGTGGTTAAGAGATGCCGGCAACAAGAGATTCACGCTAGCATTAGTGAAGAAGACGCCGGAAAGTGGTGGGCAGATATGTGGGTTGATGTTCTTTTAATTTATTTTAACTTTCTAAATAACGTCGGGGCAAAATGAAGAATTTAATAGCAAAAATATTTAAGTTGGGTTTGAAGATAAGATAGTTGGGTTTAAATAAAATTTCGCATATTTATATCTAGGGCTTGTTTAGAAGTAATTAAAATTGTTGAAAGTGTTGTTAATAAAATTATTTTTAAAACTAAGTTTTAGTAAAAATGTGGAGCCAAAAATAATCACAAGGCGACACGTGGATTGTTGGACAAAAATGACCAAAATACCCCTGAGGTACACCGGGATCTCTACGCGCAAGCAGTCGACAATCTTTTTCAACAAAGTCAAAGATGCTCCAAAAGAGGTAAACAATTCAAAGTCTATCTCATCAAATTCCCTTTTGCAAGGTAACCTCCAAATTATTCTGTTAATTGGTTAATTAATGGATCAATTACCCAATTAATCCATTAAATATCAAGTAAGTCACCCATTGAATCCCAAAACCATATCAATGGCCGGCCAACCCCATCCAAGAAAGAATCCATCATATTTTCTACCTTTTTCTATCATTTTCTCCTTTTTTACACTAATTAGCTAGCTAATAAATCCCATAAACACCAAAACATTCCCTTTATGTTTAATTAGTCAATTAATCATAATAAATTGGCTAATTAAACCAAAATTCATTCCAAAAAACCAACCTATGGCCGGCCACTCTTTTCTCCAAAGAGGACCGGCCTATCCCTATATATAGGCTCCCATTTTCACCAAAAGGCCATTCGAACACTTTGGCAAAAATCCCAAAATTCTCTAAACACTCTTTCTCTCTAAATTCTAATTTTGGCATCGGAGGTTCTTCGGCCAAAGCCCCCCCCCATTCATTGTGGGTGCATGAGGCTCTTGGCCTTAACCTAGGGTGTTAATTGTTTTGTAGGTGCAAAATTGTCCAAGATCAAGGAGGAAGAAATTTGCATCCACAAAAAATGCAAGTGAGTCTTGAAAAAGCACTTAGTGATTTTGAAACTTAAAAATATTTTCTCTAAAAGTGCATTCTGTCACAACTCGTCCCGGAAATGTACATTATTTTGTTATCGTTGATGTGAAAAGACTAAAATGCCCTTGAGCGTTTGTGGCATTGTGGGACTATGTGTGGTTGAGGACCAATGTGTTAAGTTCCTATTATTTTGAACCCAATTAGAAGTAAGGAAAATGGGTTGTTTTGATTGGTGACCCAAAAATCTAGACCACACATTCTGTCTCTTCTCTTTTTCACTCTCCCGTGCTCTCTCTTCTCTCTCTATCGGTTTCACTCCCTCTCATTCGAAATGGTACGGATAAGCACCCAAGACCCTTGAAACTTCACGGATCGTGGCCAAAATTAGTACCATCGTGTTTGAGTTCAAAGGTACCCAATTCAGGTAAGAACTCGTTCGATATCATGTTGAAACTTCAAGCTCCGAGTTAAGCACTATTCACGAACTTTTAAATGGTTATGTTTTAGGACAATCCAAGCTCATAGCGAGCTTAGTGAGGTCCCAAGGAAGCTCGGAATGCTTAGTTTGAAGGTTTTGGACGTCGGGATCGTGTGGACGAAGTTTGGCCGATTTTCTTGGAATTCTCCGGTGAGATCTCGTGACTTTTAGAGCTTTTAAATTAGTATGATCGTGTTCTAGAAGTTAAGAGCTTCATTTTGGTATAAATTGCATGAAAAATGGTGCAAAAACGAGTGAGAAAAAAGGCAGTTGTAGGTCTGCCCAGAATCTGGCGCCAACAACACTATTCCAGCGTCTGGAGGTTGAAAGTGATGCGCATGGTGGGTGCATGAGGCTGTGCCTTCCCCAGCACGTGGGGGCGCGTGAATCACCTAAAAATTTATCTAAAAAATATCATGATGTTTGTGAGGTTGTGTAGGTCACGTTGGTATATTCAAATACCAAAATTGAGCAATGTATGAGAAGTTATTAGCTAGTCTTGTCTATGTGCTTTAAAATAACGTTTTTATAGTTAATTTGCATATAGGTGAGACTTATCCCGAGGATGACCGTATCCAGGGGCGACTCGGGGGTTACGACCCGTCGACATATCAGTGAGTGGACTTTTGTTTTCAATATATATTTATATACTTGATATATTTCCCAGAAATGCATTTTTAAGGAAAGTATACTTTGAAATAATATGCCAAATGCTTATATATTTTGAATATGCATTGCATGGTTGCATATATATAGAAATGTGGTGCTGTGGAAGCACAGGTGAGTTCAGGTAAGTTATGTTTAGCCGTGTGAATCATCGATGATGTGATATGTGATATGTAGGTGACTAGCAATTTATCGCCCGGCTATTATGAGAGAATAGAGTTGAGCATAATTATATTACACCTAATCTTGTCGTACAGACCCTTTCTAAGGGTTCTGACTTATGTGAAGTATATTGCCGTATAGGTCATTGTAGTGACTCCAGCTAGATTTACTTTTGAGCTATGAATTCAGCCGTACAGCCACCTCAGGGGTTCTGGCTAACATATCATATTTCTATGAACTTATTCTTACCTGAATTGCTTACTATGTTATATCTTGGCATGGCATATATATATGCTTATGATTATGTGAAGTATGATTTGAATTGATATATTTTCATATTAATTTATATATATTCTTATATTCTGATTTTGGGAAAAATTATACATGTTTTACGACGAGGGGTTAGTATATTGATAAATGAAATGAATTTGTAAAACATTTGTTTTTGCCCAATCACGTTTTCTGTTTTGCGCCCCTCCAGGTTCTAAGTAAGCTTGCTGTCGGTGGCTCGGGATCATCGGCAGTTCTGACCTCTTTGAATAATAGTAGGACATTCCTAGTACTGTGTAACTAGTACTTGTCCTACTGGACTGCACCTAGACTTTATGCTGTGATTAGGAATATTCACTATTGTAACTAACTCCTATCACTTTCTGTTTAGTAGTGCATTCTAGTAATTTGGTTTTTAATTATTCGTTTATTTGCTATTTTTATCGCTTCCGCACTGTGCACAAGGCTACGTCACTCTCACGTGACGGCCAACATGCTTTGACCTCGGTCGGGGTGTATCACATTCAGTTATCTTAAAAGTAATTCCAAACGATTCGTTGAGACTAATCTTCTAAATGGACTAAAATAATAAATTACTATCTACCTCGCTATTAGTAACATTTAAATTTAATAGTTGTCATTTACAAAGAAGAAGAATGCAACTAGAAAAATTGTAACAAGTGGCTCCATCGGCTATATTAGGTCTCTACAATTGTTTTGATAAACAAAAATTGCTTGAGTAGGAAGTGCTTTTAAATTATTAAAAAACGTGTTCAAAGAATTTTTTTTTTATAACAAATTCTTAGTAAAAATACAAATTTATTCAGAAAAATCACTTGAAATGCCTACAACAAGAAGAACAAGTTATGTGCTTCCTAGATGAAGCACTTCAAGCAGTAACGGAGCCATAATTTTAACCTAGGAAGGGCCACAAGTCTTAATTCAAAATGCTATCATGATCTTACAAAAATTATTATGTCGTGCGGTGAGCAACCAATCCCCATTGTTTGAGTCTAGTATGATGTTGTCGTCATCGTCCTCTACCTTCAACCTAAACACCAAGCCTCTCTTTCTTCCTCTCTCTCTACACTGATCCAAGACCAGAGTCCTCCTTAAAGCTCTCAAGTAACAGATTGCCTGAACTCCATAGGAGACACCAACCGCGAATCAAGCACGATGAAAAAAAAAAGGTCGAATTGCGGTCCTGAGCTTACGGAAAAAATTTGAAAATGTAAATTTTTCTGCATAAAAATAAAAGTTTAGGATAGGTCTGGAACCATCTTAGTCTCTTCATGAACCTGCCTCGGACTTCAATTTCTTTTGAAACTCAAAAAATAATTTTCAAAAAGCTAAGCATTAATAAGTTAACAATTATTAATTGTTAATAAAAAGAGAATAGTTGAAGATTAGCTCATACTAGAATGCATAAATAGGGAAAAGGATCCTTGCCGGATTCTTTTCCTAGAGATCTCAGGGATCGCGCAATCGTGACCATTCATCGTACATCGTGCGATCAGTTTTCGTTAGGTATTATTTATATTTAATTTTAAATTTTAAAATAATTTATAACCACATGATATACGATGAACGATCAAGATCACGGGATCCCTAAATCTCTATTTAGGATCCCCATAAATAGGATTACTCTTCAAAATTCTTCATCCATGGAGTTTGCGCTTGAAAATTTTCCCAACTCCATTTCCGTCTTGTTTTTCCCTATTCTTGCTTGGAAGCACTGCAGCCAATAAAGATTTTATTTGTGGTTTTCTGGAAAATTGATGGATTAATTCTTGAGTATGAGAAGTCTTTTGTACTTCTACGTAATTTGATGGGTTGATCTTTGGTTAATCCTTGGTTGTTGGAATGGGAAAGAAAAAAGAATGTATCGGTTAGAAGGCTAGAGAACGGAGAATGGCTAAAAAAAGTTACGTAATCTGTTACGCATGATAAGTTGTGATTTCATTTTATTATACGATATCTAAATACGGAGGCCTTAAGTATGGTACAAACAGTAGTCCCCCAAGTCTTCAGTCAATAGAGTCTTTTTGCTAGAGACTTGAAATTCAGTCCATGTGTGGGCCGAAGTAACTAGATGTCGTCTAGAACTGATACTCGATATAAGGCGGTGCCCAATCTGAAATGATGCTCAACTAGAAGTAGCACATGTTGCTAGGCTGCTCGGCTTGTGGCTTATGTTGTCTTGGTTGGCTCGACTTGTGGCGTTGAAGTTGAGGGAGTTCCTTTTATAGAATAAGGGCTCGTTCCTCAATACAAAAATGGTGGGTTAGAGTTGATGTTCGCGGCGAGGCGGTTGCTTAGTAGGCGGCGATGCTATCTAATAATGGTGAGGGAGTCCCTTTTATAGAATAAGGGCTTGCTCCTCAATACATGAATAATAGGTTAGGAGTGATGCTCACAGCGAGGTGGATGCTCAGCTGGCGGCGATGCTCTCTAATGAAGGTGAGGGAGTCCCTTTTATAAAATAAGGGCTCGCTCCTCAGTACATGAATAATGGGTGCTCTCTAATGAAAGTAAGGGAGTCCCTTTTATAAACTAAGGGTTCGCTCCTCAATACATAAATAATGGGCTACGTCCCCCAAGTATTTTTTATGAGGCTAAATATATGGTACATAATGTAGTCCCCCAAGTTTTCAGTCAATAGGGTCTGTTGGCTGGAGACTTCAAATTGAATCCATGTATGGGCTGAAGTGGCGTTTGTTCGGAGGCAGTATTTGTATACCCTGCACTGAAGCTTTGTAGGTGAAGCTTTGCAAGTGAAGCTTTGAAGCTAGAGCTCTGTAAATGAAGCTTTTGAAGCTAGATTGACATGAGTGATGCTTATGAATGTTTATGTTGATTGACATGAGTGATGCTCATGGATGTTGACATGAGTGATGCTCATGAATGTTAACATGAGTGATGCTAATGAATGTTGACATGAATGATGGTCATGAATGTTTATGTATGATTGTCATGAGTGATGCTCATGAAGGTTTATGTATGAATGACATGAGTGATGCTCATGTATAATTTTGGAGTACTGGACGTACTTTTGATCACCTAGTGGGTGATGATAGCGGCAGGCTGCCGAATAATTTTAGAGTACTGGGCGTACTTTTGATCACCTGGTTGGTGATAATATCGACAGGTTGCCGAATAATTTTTTAGAGTACTGGGCGTACTTTTGATCACCTGGTTGGTGATAATAGTGGCGGGGTGCCGAATAATTTTTTGTAGTACTGTACGTATTTTTGAACACCTGGTTGGTGATAATAGAGGGCCTGGCTCTTTTGGACATATGGGCCTTCGCCCTTCACATAACATTCCAACCCATTATTTTGGGCTTGCAATTTTTTTTTTAATTTTTAATTTTTTTTTCCCTCTGATGGGGTTACACAGATGTCTCCGAAAGATAAGGAAAATAAATTACATCATTCAAAATTAAATCCGACCCTCTGCTCAATGGGTCACGCCCATAATTCTATTTTATGCATGCCATCACCACCGCAATTATGTCAGCTTTTTGTTTTTTAATTTTCTTTTGCTTTCTGCTTTTCTTGATGTTTTTCTTGATCTCCATGCTCCTTCTCTGTCCACCCATGTTGCTTTGTAAGGTATCTTTTGCTTGCAAACCCACGTGCTTTTCTTGGACAGCCTGGTCGTGCCCATCCATTCTCACTCATCATTTTTCTTTTCTATAAAGGAAAAGAGACTTTGGGGAATCTGTGAAAGAAAAGAGAGAGCTTTTCTGGTAACTGCTGTTGCTTTTGGTTTCCCATGTGCTCTCACAGAGGATGGGTTGAAAGAACACTGTCGTAAGGTCATCTTTTGCTTTTCTTGATCTCTCCCATGCCTCAACAGTGTTGCAGCTGAAAGCTTGTCCCTCCTCTGTTGCCCTTTCTTACTCAAGTGTAAAGTGTTTCTGCTGATATACTCATCAGGCGGCCATGAATTCTTTCTACAATGGAACAAATGCCCACTGACCATGTCGATTTCTCAGCAACAGATACCAACTGGTAATGAATCAATGCCTCCTAAGTTTGATATAAGGGAAAACCCAGACCCAAAGCTTCCTTCACCTCCAAAGAAGGACACTGATCAGAATATTTGAATGAATGTTGAAAGCTTCCTTCACCTCCAAACCCCAAATCCAGAGCTTAAACCAACAACCAAGCAAGCTGAAAGCTTTCTTTTAGCTTTCTTCAGACCCAAAAGATGATAAATTTGAATGAATGCTCAGAGACAGAGGCATGTTGGAACTAGAGCTCCACCGAATCAAAAACCCCAGAATCCAAACACTTTTCGGGATTCGAATACCCAATTCAAAGTAAAAAGGTGATTCAAATTTGATTTTATTGGATTGGACTGAATTCGACAACGTCGTATTGTGATGGGAGTTAAGCCCAAGAAATAAACTAGGCTGAGCCTCCGTGTAAACCATCAGCACCAAAAGTTGTCGCATTTTGAAAACCCAGGGGTTAAGATTTTAAAAACCAAAATGTCGAGGCACCTTCTCAGCAATAGGCTTTGCTGTAGGTTCCAGATGAGCAGGTTCATCGGAATCTCCCTGTAGAATTTGTTCGACGAAAGGTCGAGGTGCCGAAGGCTCACCCGAATGTTGCCGGAAATTGTTCCGGAGAGGAAATTTTGAGTGATGTTAAGGATTTGAAGGTTGATGAGGTTGAGAATCGCCGGCAGGAGAGTTCCGGAAAGCGAGTTGCCATGCAAGTAAAGAGCACGTAAGAAACTTCAACCCCCAGGAATCAACTGATGCCTACCCTGGGCAAGGCCCTTTCTGTTCTCCAAAGAGAGAAAAGGCTCAACAATAGAAGCAACAGTCACCACGAGAACAGGAGACCGTTGGCGGCTTTCATGCTGCAACCTACAACAAGCATGCCCACGAGCTTGAACAGCCCCAGTTCACCAGATCCCCATCGCTGTGCGTATTGGACCCACTCCCGGGTCATTGACCTTGACCCGGCCTGTCTAACTTGCCCTTTTTCCCATTAATCGCCCTTTTTCCTATCAGAAAATGGAGATCTGAGAGTGAGATGCAGACAGAAATAAGAGACGGTGGTTGCGGGGGTCATGGTAGAAGCGCGCAGTGGCGGAGAAGATCACAATCGCCACTGGGAGTGACGACGGAAATCAGGTGCTGAGTTTCAAATGGGAAATGCTTATGTCCCTACTAAGCAATCTTATCCAAGTCCTCTTCGTTCTGTCCGTCTTTGTTGGGTGCGAAACCAAAAGTTTTAAAGAGATTGTTGAGAAAATTCTTGGACTTAGTCATGGTTTTCTGTGACTTTTAGAACAGCCCAAGCCCCTAAATGAACACAGAATGAGGAGGAGAGCAGAGAGAGATTTACAGGTAGGGCGTGTGGAATTTCGTTTCCAGCAGAAAATTGCAAACCATGGGATTTGGTGGTTTTGTGTTTGTGGGGGTTTTCTGGAAAAGCCCAAGGAATGAGTTTTTGGGTTTCTGCAGATTCACGGCGAAGGTGAAAAAACGAAATAGAACCGACACAACTTTTTGTATTGTTTCCCACAGACGGCGCCAAATGTTGATGCACAAAATCGGAGGTCTTGGAACAACGTAAATCCGACCGTGAATCTGCAAGAAAGTAAATAACACAATATGTATCGTGGTTCACCCCAATGTTTGGGCTACGTCCACATTGATATTGTATTTCTTTGATAGGATTGTGAGGGAGAGAGAGAGCCTTTGTAATGAGAGTGAGGCTTTGAGAGGGTGGGGGTCAGGCCTAAGAATTAGCCTCTCCAAATGAGGAGGGTGAGGAGTCTTTTTATAAACTAAGGGCTCTTCACTTATTACATATTTGCCCATTCATTTATTACATATTTACATTTGAGTCCTCCGAGTATTTATACGAGATCTAAATACAGAGACCCTAAGTATGGTACAAACATATATATATATATATATATATATATATATATATATATATATATATTGGTTGCATGCATGTTAAATGTTAAATTTAAGTAGTTTGATAGTAGACTATATGAGAAATAAAAGTATGAAATTAAGTAGTTTGGAACTTTGGAACATCAATTGACCTTGTATGAATGAATTGGTATTTCAATTAGTATGAAATTTCAAATTTATATGAGATAAAAAAGCTAAAATTCAATTGATATGAAATTGGGAATCAAAATTTTAAGCCAAAAGCCCAAATTTTAGCACACATTAAAAGAAATCTCAAATTTCAACCCAAAAAACCCAAAACCCAAAATCCAACCCCGTTCCATCTCAAAATACTGAAAACATTTTGGGAATCTTGAAAATTAGAAATACCAAAATTTCGGTTTAGGATTGGTCTTCAAATTCTCGTCCTGAAAATTTTTGCTTTGGGATCCCATACCGAACCACCCCTAGAGATGGAGAGTCATAGTTGAGAGAGAGAAATGGAACTGGGAGAGGCTTTTGAGTGAGATGTTTTAGTTTCGAATCTCGTGCATGACGAATTCGATACCAAATTAGGTTGCTCATTGTGCGACATAGTCGAACTCCTCCCTCCTCTTAGTGTAAAATATATCGTTGTAATAAAGAAAAAAAATGTTGTGTTTGAACAATTTGGTACAAACTCTATACATAATCCGACATGTCAGCGTACGTTATGAGTGGATCAATTTATAGTCCAAGACGAATAGCATAGTCGGCACACCAAAAACTTGTGATTGTAACCCTGTTTCCCTGATCGAATTACAGTCACAAACATGTTAAATGTTCAACTTTGCACTCTACGATACAAAGTTTCTCTTTGACAACATATTTTAGATGCCGTATGAGCACGTTGAAGATTAGACACGTGGAGAACGTAACTCTGATACTATGAAAGGAGTTTCACTATAAAATTAAGTATGTAAAGCTTCTTAATTTCTCAGTATGGGATTCACATTCTCATCATCCATTGGTGGCAAAATTTTGTCACATTATTCTTTTCGATGACATTTTGATTCAAAGGTCACGCCGAATCTCTTTATCTTACCAGCCTCGCAATACAACTGACACAATCAATTTTTTTTGTAATAGATGATTTTCTACGTAACCTATTGGGGCTGATTTTTAATTAGCCTCAACCTTATAAAATTGGATGTTTTAACGAAACACTCTTAGTACTATTTACTTTTAACGAAAATAACTTTTTTACTATAAAAAGTCACTCATGATACTATTCACTTACAAATACATTTTTGTCCCTTTGATTAAAACTCAAAGTTTTCAAGTTATTTTCATCAGTTTTCCTTTTAATTTTTTTAAAATATTTTCTAACATTTTGAAATTACACATCTGTTAGGTCACCAACGTTAGGTGTTGACATGCACAAATATTGAAGCTCATTATAAGAAATAAGCACGTTAATTTATACTTAGTTAATCATACAATCATCTACAACCACATTGTTTAGTTTACAAATTTGGTCTACCTAACATTATCATTTTCAAAATGTTAAATAGTTATTTAATATATTAAATTTAGTAAAAGAAAATTTTGAGTAGTTATTCTTATTTAATCTTTTGGGTTTTTAGTTTCTCAAATTGGAGAAAACTTATGTGGGGCTTAATCTGCCATTTTATCTAGACCTGGCATTTTGGACCCGACTCATTAACCCGACCCGATCTGACCCGTTAATATTAGTATTTGGGTGGATGCTTAACGGGTTGGGTCGTTAACGGGTGAATCCGTTAGAGCTGTTAGCACCTGTTAGTTGATGATGTTTTAGTAATTTCAGTAATGTCTTAACAACAAAAAATAAACTCTATGCAAAAAAATAATAATAATTGTTAACGGGTGTTAAAGGTGAAACGGCTCGGATTTAACACGACCCGTTTACAGGTCTAATTGGATCTTACTGAGTGACACTACCATCCACTCAAAGCTTGCCACGTGGCTAGCTTTAAGTACAATTTTTTTTTTCCATTCTTCTATACTTAAATATCTCATAATTAATTTTCTTTCTAATAAATACACACCATAGATTCATCCCACGGCTCATTTTTTTTTTTTTCTCTCTTCTTCCATCTCTCTCAGTTTTTTGTCAAATTTTCCCTAGCGTATGTATTCTTCGCTCACCCACACTATTTCTTGCGTTTCTTCATAAGAAACTGGGGAAAGAGTATTAGTTTGTGTGTTAATCTTTATCCTACAAGGATTATAATTTTAACTGTAAACTCTTAAGTCTTTATAAATATAAACGTAACTCCAGATTATGGAGTTGAATTTCAAAATGTATTTGTTTTTTTTTTTTTGAACAAATCGATATTATCTACACTAAGGGGAGGGGGTGTCGCCTTTGGCGAGAGTTAAATCTAAGACCTCTCACTAATCAGTGAGAAAGAATACCACTAGACCGTAGTACTAGTGGCCAAAATGTATTTGTTATCTTCACTTTATTTTGGTTAACACTTATTTCCTCTCAGAAAATATACATGCATCTAGACATTTTCTAGAAGCATGCTTGAAAAGCTAAAGTTGAGATGTCCACTTTCATACGGAACCGAAAATTTGAGAAGAAAAAAGAGAGAAAAAAAAAAGTTCGTTAGATTAATTTTATGTTATATTTAAATAGAATGAAAATTAATTATGATAGATTTGAATATAAAAGAAAGGAGAAAATTATACTTAAAATTCTTCACGTGACAAGTTTTGAATGAATAGTACTGCCACTCAGTAAGATAAGTTAAACCCCACGCAATTTTTTCTCTTAAAATTAACTCATCTTATCAAGATGACCCTTAAAATTAAAAATCGAACAATATTATCCTTAAATAAGAATGTTACATATCAAGTGTTCTTTTGTTTGAATTTTTCTAAAAAATTTGTTAATATGCGACATATTATGGGGCCCACTCTAATATTATTGATGCTATGTGGATCAGAGCAAGTTTTTCTTTTTTTTAAAAAAAAGATAACGTTCCGAAAATAAAAAAACAACAGATAAGGAAAAACAAAAAAGAAGAAATTTGCGACAAAAATAAAAACACGACCTAGGGTAAAGCGCTTGGATTCAATCAATCAAAAAGACCGACTTGGACAGTTTTTTTTTTTTTTTTTTTTGGACAAACAAAATAATTTCATTAAAGATGAAGCTAATACAAGGAAAGGACATCTCCAAAAGAGAGTTCAAAAAAGCCAAGCAAAAGTCGAACACTATAAACGAAAATTACAATGAGAAGGGCCCACAGTGAGCAACCCAAAGCAGCAACCAAATCGAAAACCATAGACAGCGACCTCCACCAACACAGTCACATTGCCACTGCGGATCAGTCACCACCACTCGGAGAAAGGGCCAAATAACCAAAAGGATGAACGGAAAATGGGGGTAGGCAAGCTACCTGCACTGGAAACGCTCCCATAATCCTACCCAATAGTGCAAAAAGCACTTTGAATAGTATGAAGCAACAAGGGTAGATATTAGGAGATTCACGATGAGGAGCTATGATTGGAGAGGAACAAGGCAAAGAAAGCAAATCTGAGATAAACTCAAGGAAAACTGAGACACAAAATGCTCAGACAGAAAACAAACGAAAGCTAAAAGCATAAAAAGATAAACCAAGTCTCCAACCATGGTGGCTTGGAGAGGGAAAACCTGAGGTGGAGCAGGAGGAGAAAGGGGATATGGGGAAAACGGGAGGACAGGGAGGGAAAGAAGAGGATAAAGAAAGGAAACAAGGGTGGAGAAAAGGGAAGAGGAAGAAGGGCGAAAAAAACAGGAAGAGATAGACGAAAGGGATGAAAAAAAAAGAGGAGGACGAAAGAGGAATGCAGAGAAGGACGAGGAGGGG
The DNA here is from genome assembly GCF_916048215.2 of Malus sylvestris. NCBI lineage: Eukaryota > Viridiplantae > Streptophyta > Magnoliopsida > Rosales > Rosaceae > Malus > Malus sylvestris. The sequence continues at coordinate 24,637,624 of NC_062262.1, forward strand.
AGGGTTAGGCTGCCGCCGACCTCAAGCCGGAACAAAGAGGCCGACGACAAAGGAGGTTTCAGAGGCTAGGGTTTTACTTTGGGGGAAGAAGAAGGCACAAAGTCATAGGAAAAGACCGACATGGACAATTAGTTGGACTGAGCTCGACCTAAAAACCAGATGAAGGAAAAAAGGAAAAAACAAAAGGACAAAAGATTTTTTTTTTTTTTTCAAACAATAAATTTTGTTAAATTAGATGTTAAGTTAATTATTGACGGTATTTAAATTCATATCATCGTGTAAACACTCAACTCCGACCACTTGCCAACGGGTTAGAAGATTAGTTAGAAGGCCATACACGAAGGAGAGCAAACGTGTTTCTGAAAGTGATGGTACATTTGGATTTTTCTATAAATTTTAATTATGTGCTTCCATTGGACCAACCCTCCTCCACCCCACAATCCCACACTTCCATTTTTCTTTCTTCCTTCATTATCTGGTAATTATTTTCTTCCAACTTACACGACAAAATCTCAAATTTTCCATGAAAGTTCCGGTCATAACTCGGGCCCTGTTTAAGGCCTCCCCTGTTCTCTCAACTCCTAAAGTCCTCTCCCCTCACTTCTCTATCCGCTCAAATTCTCAAGCCCCCTCGACTCCCATGGCTGCCTGCATCCACACTCAAAGGCACCCACTTTGTTGGGATTCAAACAGGTCCACATCCGACGAAGACGGCTACCATTTCATGAAGTTCTGCCGCCGCAGTTTCTCTGATCAAGTTTCCTGCACACCCATTTCCCAGAATCGCACGAAAACAACTCAGACGCGGATAATCGTGGAGGATCTCGACCCAGATGAAGATCTATGGCTCAGAATGCAGGATGAAGCTCGCTCGGATATTGATGAAGAACCCACCTTGTCAGATTACTATTACACTTCGATTCTGTCGCATGCTTCTCTGGAAAGTGCTTTAGCCCACCATCTGTCTGTGAAATTAAGCAATCCTAGCCTCTCCTGTGCGACCCTAGTGGATATTTTCATGGGGGTGTTCGCACAGGATCAGGAAGTGGTCGGGGCCGTGAAGGATGATCTGAGGGCGGTGAAGGAGCGGGACCCAGCGTGCGTGAGTTACACGCACTGCCTCTTGAATTTCAAGGGATTTCTTGCATGCCAAGCCCATCGGGCTGCGCACAAATTGTGGTTGCAGGGGAGGAAGGTCCTGGCTTTGCTGATTCAGAACAGGGTGTCCGAAATTTTCGCGGTGGACATTCACCCGGGAGCGAAAATCGGAAGCGGGATACTGCTGGACCACGCCACCGGGCTCGTGGTGGGAGAGACGGCGGTGATTGGGAACAATGTGTCAATTTTGCACAGTGTGACTTTGGGAGGGACCGGAAAGGCATCTGGGGACCGGCACCCCAAAATTGGGGATGGGGTGCTGATTGGGGCAGGGACCTGTATATTGGGGAACATTAGGATTGGGGAAGGGGCAAAGATTGGGGCTGGGTCTGTGGTGATAAAGGAAGTGCCGGCGAGGACGACGGTGGTTGGAAATCCGGCCAAGTTGCTTGGAGGGAAAAATCCAGTTAAGTTGGACAAGATGCCGAGTTTTACTATGGACCATACTTCCAATATAGCTGAGTGGTATGATTACGTTGTTTAAGAGCGACTTCCATGAAACGAATGCTCTCGTTATTTAGAGGCCCGTTTGGATCTTTTGAAAAATTTTAGTTGTTTTTTGGGGGATTTTTTCTGCTTGTGGTTTAAGTGTGAATTGAAGCTCTCCTATTAGCAAATAGAGAGCCTCCTGCCTCGATGCAGATTATGTAACATGTAATGGGGTTTGTATTCTTTCTTAGAAGTGGTGTTTCTGTATTATTGTGTGTACTGTTTTGTACTATTGTAAGATGTTAAGATTATTGTTTGTTTTGAATGTCAAAGTTCGGGGTTAGTATGTTTCCTTGTGATGATTTATAGCTTGGTTAGTTAGAAGCATTCACGATGTAATGCACCGGTACGATGTCACTGTATCTTTGGGATAATGTATGTCGACACATCAGACGTCTTGTGTTTGAATCCTGCTCGATTTCAGTTGTATAGAAAACGTTGTTGTCATTGATTGATTCAATCAGTGTTGTTAGAAAAGAATATTGAAGATCAGATTAGGCTAAGGTCGTTCCCTCCAGTGTGTTGGGTTTGCACAAGCAGCAAAAGGGATCATGAGAACCCATGACAGCAACTTCTTCCAGGCCACTTCTTGTTCCGGATATCATCTCTTATGGTGGTTCCGGCATTGCTTTTGCGCAAAAAGGGTTGAGTCTTTCCATAAATCAGGGAATAGAAGGGATCTAACTCATTCAAATTTGTTTCTTCGAACATCGAATTGCCTATCAACCTTGGAGAGATTATCATTTCCATGACATATGGCATCACTGCCAGAGTGGTAGTTGGCAACAAACGCAAAGACATGGTCCAAGAAGAACTCATAACAGCTGTTAGGGAAGGTGCAAATGCGACGGGTGGCTTCGAGGTGGATGATATATTCCCTTCCATCAAAATACTTCATGTGAATTGCTGTGATCAGTGGAATGAGGGATAACTTGAGAAGATTCACATTGTCGAAGATAATAGAGATAGCAAGGAGGCAGCCGAGACTACAGGCAAGGACATAACGGACGATCTTCTAATGAGCTTGAGGTTCCTATAACAAACGACAATATCAAAACGGTTCTCCGGGTCAGCATGCTTAATTTTGTATGCAAATTATCGAGTTATTCGTGTAATTTTTGTTTGCGACATGATAATCCTACTGAAACATCATCTTCAACTGTGAAATGGGAGATGTCAGAAATGCTGAAAACACCAAGAGTGATGACCAAGGCACAAGCAGAGGTGAGACAAATGTTATCTACGAAAGGCGTCGTCGTCGAGGAAACAGGCCTTGAGGAATTGAAACTTTGCCATTACACCCTCCCGTTCATTTGTTGCTTCCGAAAGAATGCAGCGAAAGTTGTGAGGTTGATGGATATACGATACCTGCTGTCAAAACCAAATCATTGGTCTGAAGCAAAGAGAGATTCCTGATATAGTTGGGCTGTTTGGAGAAATAAGAACAAATGTTGTAGCAGACCAAAAGCGATTTCATCATCGAATTGGGATGATGGAATGATATGAACTTTTGAGATAAAGTTGAATCTGAAAATAATAATAATAATTCAGTGATGGAATCAGAAGAGGACTTTGATTTGTCAGTTGATAAATGGACGATACAAATAATGTGTGGAACATTTTCAAGTCAACGGGCCGAGGGCTCACTCCAACAATACCGATACTGTCCCCACTTAACCACTTGCACAATCCTCAAGTGTGGGGTTTTATCACAAAAGGCCTCGGTATTAGTTAGAGTGGGGTAATTCTATATAAATGGGCTTTCTTCTTCCCTCCTGGCCGATATGGGACAATTGGAGGTTCCAACACTCCCCCGCACATGAAATCCCATGTGGAACCATGTCGAGATTCACCCAATTGCGGGGGGTCAATAGGGACCCACCCAAACATGTGGCATTTTTGGCCTACGTGGACACGTGTGGCATCTTTGGCCTAAGTGGAACAACGCACGGGGCCAATGGGGACCCACCCAATCACGTGGTAGTACGGACCCGCCCCCTGGCTCTGATACCATGTGAAAAATTTTCAGGTCGACGGGTCGATGATCCACTCCATCAACACCGATACTGTCTTAATTTAGTATAATATGACGATTTGGAATGATTGAATTTCTTTAATTGATTACAATTGTACAAGGATATACAAATATATACCGATTACATTTAGCCAAATTAGGAAAGAGAATTCTTCTAATCTAATTTAGGAGCTAATAAGGTGTTGACCCGTAGAAGAAGATGATTACAACAATCGTGGGGATTTCTCTATGATTTGATTTCCAACATAATGAACAAGTAGGCCATGAGTTATAACTCTTGAAATGTATTTGAATGTGAAAGGTATGTACTTTGTAGAACATTAATGGCTTGTTTGGTACTCAACTTGAATCTAACTTTTTATACTAAAAAATAATTTTCAAGTTTTAATCCTTAAAAACTTGTTTCGTAGAACTATTTTAAAAAACTGAACTTAAGACTAACAAAAAATATAGCATATTCTCTAAAAACATAAAAAATGAGTTTTTAAACTTAAACTCACTCATTTCTTTTCTCTCACTCCTCCCCACTCACTCCAAATCTATATATCTCTATTGTATAATTACTATTAAGTACAAGATAAATAAACAATAAAACTAAAAATTATTCATAAACCCACACCCAATAATCAAATATTTGTCATCACACAACCTTTTGTGAATTTGGGTTCATTAAGCATTATGAGAAGATTAAGAAGACAGTATGACCTTTTTTTGGGTGTCCAGGTATCCAATTTTCCTCTTCCACCTCCTCTGTATGGTGATTCCTTCGATAAAGAAGAGCATTGCTTGAAGAGTGTTCAAGCACTTGACAAAGATGGAATATTAACACCTCTAGGGAGGGCCATGGCTCATTACCCTATGAGTCCTTGTCACTCTAGGATGCTCACTATTATTCAAGTCTTAATTAAGAAGAAGAGTTTAAGAGATAATTTAGTGCTAGCATGCGCAGTTGCAACTGTTGTTGCTTTGAGTTTTGTCAAATCCTTTCATTAGGCAGTTTGAAGATAGCCACAAAGAAAGCCACGACTTAAATGAGGACGGCAACATTACAGTTATACACAAGCTAGAGAAGTTGGGGAGGGATAAACAAAAAGAACAGTGAAAATATTCCGTGGATTTTTTTCTAATCCCAGCAGCGATACTCTATTTGTTGCTTTTGCTTTGTAATGCTATGAACTTGCAAGATCCTAGTGGAATTGAAATTTATCGAGAGCAACTTTGTAGGGAAAAGAACATATGCTCTGATTTTGGGTTTCTATTTTAAATGGGTGAAGAAATAAATTTGCATATTGAATTGGGTCTGTTAGGGTAATTTAGGTAGTAAATTTGGGTTTAAAGAGATATTGATAGTTTGTTACAAATAATTAGCATGTAGAGAGTAAGTTGAGTGTGGAAATAGGTTATATAAGTTCAAATAAAATTTTCCAAACTAAAATATTTGTTGAATGATTCGACACTTACCATGGACACAACTTTAGCTTGTTAATGTTAAATTCAGGCATGTGGGGTATGAGCATTGTGCCATATGCACCTGGATGCAATATCATATTTGTACTTAAATGAGTTTAAAAAGAAAGGGGTGTTCATTTTCTTAATCTATTTTACTTCAAAGATCCGTCACATTTTCATTTTGATATGGTAGGAATAATAACGCTCGAGAAGTGAGTTTGTCTATTTACGGCAGAACAATAAGGCTAGTCGCGTTTTCCTGCTTGTCGTCTCTTTTACAAGCAATGATAGTCACTAACACGACAACCGTGCAAGTTCAGTTCACAGTTTTCGCAACTCTATTGTAATAAACTAGTCAATCAACTAATTTGCAAATAAGTAATATTTGTGCGAAATAATAAATAGCTATGTGATTGTTGATATTTAAACAATTTATGGGAACTTGTAAGTTGCATTTATCATACCAAATAAATCCCAAATTTAGAAACTCTCGTATTTGATACCTCATGCCAATAAATACGTTGATAAAGTAGTTTTAAGGGAAAATACATTTTTCATGTTACGAATGACCCCCACCTTTGCCTCATCCATTATAAGTGTAGAACTCCTTGTGTCAAAGTTAAACAGCATCTAAGGATCATTTTCTGAGAAAATCAAAAGTTACGCATTCTTTCCACCATTATGGCCGGACGAAACATGTTTCCAATTGTGGCCATTTTGCTTTTGGCGAGTTGCACACTTGCACCGTTGGCACACTTGGACGACTCGCGGGCCGTGGTTGAGTGCAAAAAACATTTCAGCCTAAATTATGCATTCGACGTGTACAACTATGTTTTCAAAGGGAAGAAAATTGGTGACCGTAGTTGTCAGGCTTTTGTGGCGTTGGGATGACTGTGCCATAACATTTTCGTGAACAACACTTTTACTTATGAACACACCCGGAACAGAACTGCCATTCAAGCTAGGGTTGACCAAGTATTTAATCACTGTATAATTGTAAATTCCGTCCCACCTCCTTCTTCTATATCTTAAATAGAGAATTGAACTTCTCTTGGAGAACAACCTCTCTTCTCCACCATAGTAGCTTGTAATAATAAAAATAACCTAAATAATATTTAAATATGTATTAATATTAAATTAATATTAAATTAATATTAATATATTTATAAATTTAAGAATCACGTAAACTTACATGAAGTTGCTTAGTGATCTTATCATCGGGCCGAACATAAACTTCCTTGAACATGTCGATCTCCAGGAACTTTAACCCTGACTGGAAAAAAAAATATTAACAAATATGTTATTAATTGTAATAGAAATTAATATATATATATATATATATATATATATATATATATATATATATATATATGACGTCACTCCTCCAACCTATAAGAGAAACACCACGAGCCGGAGCAGTGGAGAAATTTCTTTTTCAACCTATTTATCTTGTTTTCCCTTTGCTCTTTTTTATGAAACTCAAAATAAACATATTACTATTAGTGTGTATATTAATAAAAAAAAATTATTGAAATAATATTAAAATAACATTACAACATTACTAAAATATAATTAACATATATTATACTAAGTTACTAACATATATTATACTAAAATAAATCACAAGATCAACAAAATTATTTATTACCTGTTTGGGGTCCCTCTCCCTCGACAGTTGATGTCGAGGCAGATCGCTCCAACTAGACGGTAGTGCGGGGGCGTCGATGAGACTGCTATGCATTCATCAATGGATGCTTCACCAAAGAAGTCGACGTGGGAGCCTTAGACATTGAGGGCACAAAATGAGGTACCAGAGAAACCAATGTCGGGTCAACTGTTGGTGGAGTAGTGGCGGCCCAAGTGGCAGTGCTGGAGGTGCCGAAAGGGACCCCCTAATTGCCCAACGCTGGGAAATCAACTGCGACATCAACAAAATAATTGAACGACAAAAATATCAAATAAATTCTCAAATTATAAAACTAATCCTAAAACTGAAATCTTAATTCTAATTTTAAAAAAAAATATTCCTAAAACTAAAATCTTAATCCTAAAATTAAAAAATTATTCCTAAAACTAAAACCCAAATATTTTAAAATTTTAATCATGAAATTAAAAGCCTAATCTTATATTTAAAAATTGTTCCTAAATCTAAAAACCTAAAACGCAAACAGTTAACAAATTAACTAAATTCCTAAACCTAAACTTAAAAAATTAATCCTAACACTAAACCCTAATCCTAAAACTAAAACCCTAACCTCAATCCTAAAACTAAAACCCTATCTGCAAAAACCGTAAAATATAAAAAATGCAGAAATTAAAAAAAAAGGTATTTATCATTAATGATTCATGAGATTGACCAAACTCATCATTTTGGTCTCTGAGTTTCAAAATCAATCAATTTGGTCCTTGAAATTCACTACCGCACATCAATATGGTTCTTCCGTTATAAGCCCGTCAATAATTACGTTAGTTTGCTTATGTGGCACAAATATAGGACCCACAAATCGAATAATGTAATGCCATGTGGATTTTACAAAAAAATTAACTATTGCAAAATTCTAAAAATCTGTAAAGAAAAATAAAAAGGAAGAAAAGAAATTAGAATGAACTCTCTAACCCACTTCCCTCATCTTCTTCTACCTGCCTCTCTCTCCTAATAGCTACCATCACATATTTTTCCTCCACCGCCCTCATCCACAATCCGACGGTAAATTTCTTTTCCAATCAATCCATTCATTCTTAATGGACAAAAATTAATTTTATTCTTAACATTTTTCGATCGAATTTGAGTTCAAATTCAAACCCTAGCGTCGCAAACCCCTAAAAAGAAAACAGACTTAAGGTTTATGGTAATCTTTTATCTGGGTCAATGGCAGATCTCGAAAATAGGCTCGACTTGGTGGGTAAGCCCAAACCCACCTCCTTCTTTAATCCGAGAAACAGATGCTTGAAACCCCGATAAATCTCAACCATTGTCGACGGTCAAGCAAAGACTGTGGAAATCAATGGCCCTGTCCAAATCTCCGGCAATTGCCTGGTATCGATGATATTTTGGTGATATTAGAATTGTAAAAAAAAAAAAAATGAAAAATCTTTCCTTTCGTCTTTTTTATTTTACTTTAATAGATTTTTAGAATTTTGCAATACTTAATCTTTTTGTAAAATTCAGGTGGCACTGTATTATTGGATTTGTGACTAAGCAAACTAACTGAATTATTGATAGAATTCCAACAGAACGACTATTTGTGATAAAATCTCAAAAAATGAAAATAAATAAATAAATAAGAGAAAAAAATTATAAAACTAACCCCACCACCCCCCCTTCCCACAAACAAAACCATGCACTACTCCCACGAACCCCCACCCCACACCTCCCCCACGAACCCCCACCCCACACCTCCCCCACGAACCCCTACCCCTCACCACCCATCCCCAACCCCCACCCCCACCCCGAACTCTAAATCCCTAAATCCCCATACCCATGGAACCCTAAATCCTCAATCCCCTAATCATACAACACAAATTTAAATTACAATGGTGGTGATGCGGCGGAGGAGTGAGAGCTGGCAGCGATGATGCGACGGGGAGGGTGATGCGGCAGTGATGCGACGATGAGAGTGAGTGAGAGAGAACTGGGTTGGAGAGAGGGCAAGAGAGAATTGGGTTGGAGAAAGGGCAAGAGAGAACTGGGTTCGAGAGAGGGTGAGACCTCTATTCACTACACAACTTATCCTTCGTCGCGCAATCAAAAATGAAAAATTGTAAACCCCGCCCAATTTTTTGTTGAACACGAAATATTAAAGACCTTTGATGCAGGAGGACTCACTCTTTATTTAATGTAACAAATATATGCTAGTGGGGATAGATTAATCGAGATTAACTTAATGAGTTCACTAAATCTAGTAATGATGCATGTATCAGTTATTAAAAGGGGGTTAGAGTTTTTATAAATAAGAGTATTTTGCATTCTAGAGAAAATGAAGATTATGATGAATTGAATGGAATATTGAGTGCAGTTTGGGAGAGTTTTCTCATTCTTGTTCTTGTTCTATCAACTCCGATATTCCAACGAAATTAACGAGGTAGACACCCCTACAATCATTAGCCATTCTCGCGTAAAGAATCAACAACGTTTGTGTGGTAAACTTCTTGGTAAATCAACAAGAGGTTTAGGATTTGTGAAGTTTTGTATTGTCCTTGACAATCAACGAATTTGCAAGGAAAAGTTACGAAGTTCCTGTGTCTTTGTTTAACATGCATTCTTCATTCGAGGATCAATATTTGGATTTATTAATCAACTCATTCGTGTTTTGCTCGCTGCATCAGTTGGCATCAGAACCTAAGTCCATCAAGCCACCAAGAAGGGGACGTGGTGGAAGGGATTTGGGACAGGGAACCAACCATGATGATGTGTATGAGAGAGAAGATATTGGGCGATTAGCACAACAGGTTGAACAACTTACACAACAAATGGAGACTTTGCTTGCTCGACAATGGGACGAAGAAGAAGACTATGACGAGAACACAAACCTATGGGACCATGATTTTTCAGGGCCAGAGTAGGGCTTATTCGTGAGCAATAGGCGGAGTCTTAGCAACTTTGCTGGATGACCATGCTTGTTCTGCAAGACACATGATCTGATCCAGATATGGACGCAATCAAATCGTATAAGTCTTGGGATCCCTACAATCTAGGGATAGGCATGGGCCGCAAGTAATCACAACTCCTAAGAGGAAGCAATATCTACTTAGTAGATATCCTTTAGAATTCTCCTGGCTTAAAATGAGGATTCTATCATAAAAAAGTCTCTTTCTCCACTGTATAAATGCACCCATCTAGGGTTCGTGTATGGTAATGCAATCTATACACTTGAATTCTATTGCCCACTACTTGAGTCTAAAATTATGCACTAACTTGACCATCAAAGAGCCTTTGACCAGCACACACACCCCCCTCCCCCCGGGAGCGGGTCTTAGGCATCCTTACAGGTTGTTTATTGTTTTGCAAGTTGCTCGAGTTTGTGCTCAACCGCTACTCACGGAGGTGTGCAAATTTAGTTCTAACAATTGGTGCTTTCATTGAGAGAACCCATATTACTGTTGATGTGAATGTAACATTCTAGCTTAACTAAGCTTTTCTTGTCATTTAACTAAACTATGTCTGACACTACTATTTAGACAATGAATTTGCATAAAAGGAGGGCGTCATATGATTCATAACATTTAAAAACCTTAAACAAGTCTCAAGCGACGTGGTCTGAGATTAAAATATAAATTTTAAGGTACAAGTTGTAACAATAACCTTTTTGACAAAGCTAAATGAATCATTATAATGAAAAATTAACCAAACTAAATTGGAGTTCGATCTCCGCATGAAGGGTGTCCACAGTTGCTGATAATTAGAATAGTTGTCAATTTGCAGCCTTAATGTATACACATGCCATTTAGTTAATCACTTTTTACTTGCAATTCATTGAAGAACAATAAGTTCTCCAATGACTTCATTTACGGCCTTCATCATCTCGTTCCCAACATACCCATCATCCTTCCAATAAAAAAGGTGCATCACTTTGTTCAAGTTCCAAAACAAATCCTTGCAAGCTCTTGGAACTGCGCTACCCTTCTCCAGCAAAACAACTCTTAGCAGTTCTCTCGTCTCACTTGTTATAACGTTCTTAATATCATTGATCGCATCTTCCTCAGATACAGTACCACCACCATGAATCGTGGCCAACGATACAGCATTTAACTTCCCTTCCGCTAATTCCCTCTACAAAATATATTATTTGAGTTGTAAGTTAGTCCAAAACCAAACAAACAATGTTAGATGGTATATTATTCTAGCTCATAAGCGTATACTGGAGAGGTTGTCTACCTTAAAGCTTTGGACATCGTTGAGAAGACGCCCACAAGTGCTCATAAGCGTGAACAGATACTGGAGTTCAGAATTTCCTACAACCTCCTCTGAAAGTTTAGGCCCAACAAAATAGAGAGCTGGGAGGACAATTGGTCCCAAGGCAAATGATGTTCCTGCATTTGCCATATATTCATCCATTGTTGGCACGGACTTGTTTCTCGACCACTCAGCTTCTTTTAACATAGAGTTCAGGCAATCCAACCACTGAAAAACATACAACAGAAAGTTAAATTGTCAAAATTAGTTACTGTTAAAAGGGTTTCATGATATTCTAAGATACTTCATTAAAGTGAAGCACTTGAAAGTTTTTTTCTGATGCTCAGGAAGTCCTGATCAGTAATGCTATCAAAACCAAAACTAAAACACTTCAACTTACAATCTTAATTACGTCAGTTGTTACATTACGTCCTTGCAAGTTGAACGCTTTGACTCCAATCTCACTAATTGTGTCCCTAAGTGCTGAAAATATGATTTCAACGTGCTTAGAACAACAATCAACACTTGCATCTAAGTCCCACCTGCGTTTGAATAAAAGGAACACTATGACAACCATAACAAGAAGTGATTCATTAACAACAGATCGGGTGGAAACGGAAAAGGAATCACATACTTCTCGACCAATTGTATAAGGTTTATTAGTTCCTCTTCCGAACCATCAATGTCAAAGAAATCATCAACCACAGTTGTGAGAAATGCATTTTTGGCCCATGACATGCGGGCATCTGATAGTTCCGGAGGGAAAAGGTCTGCTGCAGCAGAGAGGTAGCAGTACGCTTGCTTCTGCCGAGCAAACTTTAGCTTGTCTAATCTGTGCTCAACAACCCACCTGCTTACATGGACGAAATACCAGAATTCAGAAAAGAAAGAAAAGTAAACGAAAAGAGAAAAAAGAACATGCTACTTTGCATTGCACTCACCTTTCAAGATGGTTGAATTCTTTACGATGTATAGATTGGCAAATGTTATAGTCTTCCACTGCCAGTTCGAGGAAATCTTCATGTCCAATATTCAAAGAGCTAATGAAAACAATGCAGTCCCTCATAATAATTCAGCAGAAAATATCGTCTTAAAAAACAGGAAACTGAACACGTGGGAAATCAGTTGTTGGAGAAACTTTGTAACATGAGGATTATGGTTATGATGTGGGTTATGGTTATGACGAAGGTTGAAAGATTGCTTCAAAGTGCGTAGAAATATGCTATCTTTCAGACTTTATTTGCTCCCACATCTAGAGTGCAAAGGGGATCTGCGAATAAGCCTTGTGGATACTATGAATCCTGGCCTTATGCCTATTATTTATCAAAGTTTTGCAAACTTTTAAGACAAACCCCAAACACTCAAAGAGAGAGAGACAAGAATGCTCAAGATTTAACTAAAAACCAACTGCAGATTTTAGTTTCTTGAGGCTTTTGTATAAGAAAATAATATATAAGTGGAGGAGCCTTTGTTAGGAATATTGACGAAGAGAAAGAATGATTATTCCGGATATTCACAAATATGTGCAGACTGCCTCTATTTATAGTGGTTGAAACATCTCTTCAGACATGACTCTTGTTCAAGAGTTGTCAGGTGTTGTATATTAATAATAGCCGTTATTAATTTAATAACCAAGAATACATCTCTTGCATGATTCCAACTGGTGGCTGCCATACAAACCAAGCAGTGGTTACCGACAAACTGTTCAAGTTTTAATTCAAAAACATGGCAACCGTTTTTGGACAACAAACCCACTGCTCCTACTTTATATTGTTGAAAATATTCCAACATCAATTAGGGGAAGGAAATACATGAGGTTCACCTATAAGAAGATTTCAGAATCCTTGTACCATCTGTGTTGTAATGTTTTATAGCTCTCTTGGTTGATAAACGACCCAAATTTGCATGGTAAGGGGATTTAAGAGCATGATCCACCTGAAAACAATCAGAAATTGCATATATAGAGCATAATATTTTTGGGACTGAAGAAAACATCACCAAATCTAAGAGACTTATCATATGTACGAAATTACCTCCAGGGCAATGTGCTTATTCGGTCTATGAGGCTGAATTAACATATTGGATAACTCCTCTTTCAGAAAATGACTTGTCCAGTAGTTTTGTTTCTCAAGAATTGACTCATCTGGATGTATGATGATTTCGGAAGCCCTAAACAATTCTAAGGCAGCACTAACGTCCTTCAAGTATCCTCCGTAGGAATTGAAGAAACAATCTTCGGAAAATTTTACTAATGGATCTACATAGACAGCACATAAATCAGTTAGTTAATTTCTGGCAGTTGTCAACCCCAATTGGTGAAGACCAAGCTAGGCACCAATATTGAAAAATACCTGCAGAAATGTCATATCCATTAACGCGTAAGAGTCGAAACGCCATTGCACAGGTGGCAGCATCTGAAAATATTTCTTCATCCCCCTGCAGCCATAATCTGCAGTTTCTCGGCTAATGTCATGCTCCTCCATGAATGAGAACCAGTTCGCTACGTCACTAAACTTAATTTTTCGCTTAAGAATATACTCTTAGAACAATTGTGTTACGACAGAGCTGGTGTCTACCTAAATATTTATAAGGGAAGTTTAGTTACCTGTATGTTTCATCAATTACGCTTCTAATTTCCTCCCTGAAATGTCGATCGATACCCAAACTTTCAAGGCTGGAAACCATAGAAAGACGAGCATATTTATCTAGAGGGTATATCGTTGGAACTGAAAGTCAATAAAATTTAATCAATTAAACTGTGGTTTACCCGTCTTCATGTAGTGATAATACACCTAGTTAGCTAGAAAACTAGTAAAATATATGGAGGGAGGAACCTGCATTCCCAAACTTGTCTAAGAGTCTGCGGAGGTACTGAAGACAATCAGCATTCTTAGTGTGAGTAAAAGCAGCGGCTGTGGTTGATGGTGAATTAAACAAGGACCCATTCTTCCTTTGGTACTTCATAACCGTCTGCCAATCCTGCAACTCTGCATTTCCTTCCGAAATATAAGCCAAGAAGGCTCTCCAACCCTCTGAGTTGCTTCCATTTCCTCTAAAGGATAACATTTGGAAACAAGATAGATGTTGACTTTGAATAGTTTAGGATGCAACATAAAAAAATAACCATTTTTTAGAGCATATGAACAGATTCAATTGTACACGTGTTTATCAATCCATATCTGAAGAAAGATATTTGTTCCTTTACACCCTGGTGAAAGAACATTTTCCGAGTTTCTAATAAACCTAAATCTATAGATTTGAGCTCAGGTGGCTTGAATAGCCAAGCCATGGCTTCGAAACATAGCAGCAAATGTAATTGTCACAACAACAACGATGACAATTTTATGCAAGTGGTGGGTTGCCTTGGAGGATAGGACCTTGCTCTTCAACTCACTATGTCCCGGATCCAAACTCTCATCCCTCCCTTTAGTCTAGCTTAGAGTAGTAATATCGCATGTAATAAAAGTGGAAAAATGTAACAACAAAGGAATACCTATGACAACAATTAAAAACCCAAGAAAACGTCATACCTTTGAAGCTCAAAGTCTCTCATGTGGAAAATACTGGCCAGGGTTGATTCTTCAAGGGGAAGATTGATATCCAAATTCATTGCGGATTGTATCAAAGAAGGAAATATTATATCAAATCCAAGAGGAGATTGTTGCACTTCATCGGTAGCTGAAGATATATTTGACTCAATAAAACGTAGTCCTACAGGAACAAGGGAGAGGATCAGAACATATTCATCATAGAACATTAATTATTAAAGGAGGAAATTTACTTAGCAAGAGCAACAGATGTGTATACCGTTGTTAATTAGCTCTTCACCAACACTCCATTGCTTTAGTGCAAGGATACATGCTAACGTAGATAAAAGAGCATCTTTCCTTAACAAAGGATGGAAATTAGGATGACCCCATGACCCGTCGTGGAGTTGATTACACAATAGCCAGTTGACACATTCAGGGAAAAAAGGGTCCTGAGAATTTGGAGAAGGGACCATTGCCACCCAAGCAGTATCGTACGAGGAAACAGAGAGATCAACCTTATTGAACATCTTCTTTATTCTTTGTTTAGTCACCTCAAAGTTCTGCTTAAGTTATAAGAAGTATGTATAATAATTTTAACAGCATAAAATAATGGTACAAAGGAAAATTGTGTTAATTCTAATGAATGCAGAATGGTTTGGTGGAATTTGGTTGTAATTCGGATGCAGTTCGGATGTTTTATGGAAGATACAAGAAACTAGAAAATGTATGATACAAAATAAGGGGAAATACTAATCCAGGTATGAATTTATAGTCAACTATGTATAATATGGCATGATAGATGTGGCAACGAGCATCATGAGTCGTGAAAGAGAAAAAATCAGAATTTTTACATCTTCCCATTTCCCGCTTTGTGCATGTCTTTTGGCCAATAGATAATATGGTGTCATAGGTGTTGTACAATTTTAGTTAAGGCGATGTGTTGGTTGGGTAAAAGACTCAACCTTACTCGCTGTACACACAAATTTTCAACTTGTATTGGTTAAAAGCTCTAAAATTTGCAGCCAAGAAGCTCGTTCCTTACTGTTGGTTATTGTGGATTGTTGATCATGCATGGTGTTACATGCAATAAGAACATATGTGCATGCCAACGAAACATATGCATGTGGATTGTTGATCATGCACTAGGAATAGATGTACCTACCAACGAAACAGGTGCTTACGGACTGTTGATCATGACTAAAAACATATGTGCGTAGTAGAACTGAAAAATATCACTAGAGTAGATCATATTAACAGATAATTGCAGTACAATCAACGGCAACCTGGGACCAATCAAGGTTCAAGATCTGAATGGGGTAGATTTGCGAATGTGATCTGGAGGGGAATGTGTTCACTGATGCGACTTGTCTTAAGCTCACATGCTGTGTGTGTGGAAGAATGAAAACAATATCAGTCACATTCTTTAATTTTGCAGATTCAATTCTTCTTCCTTCTTGCTTCCCATTCAATCCAAAGTTGTGTGTAAATCAATACTGCTCTTTCATTCTTCTCATTACACACACACACACGCACACGCACGCACAATCTGAATCAAACTCTAACATGACCTCAGAGCCTAGTTGGGTCTGAAAATCTGGGCGTTTCAAGTTTGTGAGAATCACGAGTTGAATCAGAGCAATTTTCTTGTTGCTACGAACTTCGATTGCTCAGATATGGGTCTAACATTACTGGGTCTACTGGAAATGGGCTGCAAGCACCGATCTTCAACGGTGAGAACTTCAATTTCTGGCAAATCAAGATGAAAACCATTTTCCAACCCCATGAGCTCTGGAATCTGGTTGAGAAGGGAGTTGATGACCCAGAGAAGAAAGAAGAAGATCTCTCGGTTGCTGAGAGAAAACTGCTAAAAGAAAACATTGTCGAAGATGCAAGAGCACTGGGCATTATACCTTAGTAAGGATAAGCGGTGCAGGTTATAGATCCTTGACAATCTCGTCATTGGGGTCACAATGACTATTCAGAGTGTTATCTCTGATCAGATTTTTCCAAGAATTACAAATCAGGAGACTGCTAAGGCTGCTTAGGATATTCTGAAGTAGGAGTTTCGTTGGTGATAAGCAAGTGAGGTTAGTGAAATTACAAGGTCTTAGATGTGATTTTGAGTATACATGTATGGATGAAGATGAATCTCTACCTGTGTATTTGATTAGACTGTTTGATCTAATATGTCAAATGAAAAGCTATGGCGAAGAATTGAATAATCAGAGAATTGTACAGAAGTTGTTGATTAGTATACCTAAGTCTTAGTATTGCTTATGTGATTGAGTATCCTATAAAGATCTTTAGACGGTTGATGCGCAAGATGTGGTAGCCATTTTGAAAGGTTATGAGCAACAGCTGAGTAAACTTGGTGAAAATAGACCTGAGAGGGCATTTGCTAGTATGGATATCTCAACTAAGCAAAACAATTGGTTTGGTGGTTAATCTAGCAATCTCAAACTTCAGAAGAAGTTCAAGAACAAAGGGAAGCAATGGACTAACAAGACCACTGTTCTAGCGAAACAAGAGTAGGGTAATTATGTGGCAAAAGTACGTTGCAAAATTTGTATTAAACTGCACTATGGAGAGTGTTGGAATAAGTAGAAGCTAAAATGTCACAAGTGCAGCAAGTTTGGCTATCTGGCTAGAGACTGCAATCTCAACAGCAGTGTGTAGCAAGTCAATTACGCCAATCAAGTGGAGGAGATAGGAAATTTGTTCTCTATAAGTAACCCAACCACTGAACATAAGAACAAGGATGTGTGGTATATAGACAGTGTGTGTAGCAATCATATGACCACAAGGGAGGATTTGCCTGTGGAAATAAATAGAAATGTCAAAGCTAAAGTGCAAGTAGGAATTGGAGTGCTAGTGGATGTTGTAGGAAAGGGCTCACTTGTCATTAAGAACATGAGAGGCAAGAGATACATAAGAGAGGTAATGTTGGTTCCAGGACTTTTAGAAAAGCTGCTAAGTGTTGGCCAGGTGATAGAAAATGGCTATTTCTTGGTGTTTGAAGACTACAAGGTGGATGCTTATGATGATAGAACTCTGATTAATCTAGTTGTGAGTGTCAAACAGAAGGGCATGTTTTCCACTATAAATTAGTTCTAGAAACCAGCTTGGACTAAGAACAAACTTGGGCAGGACTCTCTTATTTGGCATCCATCTAAGCTGTCAGAGTTTGAAGCATCTGCTAGAAAAAAAGTCATGATGCTAGGATTGCTTGAGATTCAAGAAAGAAAAGAGGTGTCTCAAGGATGTATTATGAGAAAACACCATAGAGATGCATTTCCCAAGGAGAAGCATGGAAAGCTACGGAACCATTGGAGCTTGAACATTCTGATGTTTGTGGCCCCATGAAAATACAGATATTGAGAGGTAACAAATACTTTTTACCTTCATTGATGATTACTCTCAGATGTGTTGGGCATTTTTCTTGAGGAACAAGTCATAGATTTTTAATGTGTTCAAGAAGTTCAAGTCAATGGTGGAATTACAAAGTGGCTACTCACGGAAGGAAATGAGAATTGATGGAGAGGGAAAGCTCACTTCAAATGAATTCAATACATTTTATGAATATCTAGGAATAGAGAGACAATTGATTGTAGCTTACACTCCACAACTGAATGGACTAGCAGAAAGAAAGAACCTAATCATTGTGGATATGGCAAAGTGCATGCTACATGAGAAATGGATACCTTATCTTCTTTAGGGTGAAGCAATTCATAGATCTGTGTATCCGTTGAATAGGTGCCCCACAAAGGCCTTAGATGACATCACACCATTTGAGGTCTCTTTAGTGGAAGAAAACTAGGAGTAAAACATCTGAAGGTATTTGGTTCAGTATGCTATTTTCTTGTACCGAGCAATTTGAGACATAAAGTACAATTTACAAGCACAGAAGGAATCTTTGTTGGCTATAACACATGTGAAAAGGGATACATGACTTATAATCCAAGCAATGGGCAGATTCTAATCTCTATAGATGTTTAATTCAATGAAAATGCTAAATAAGACTGGGCGACAAGTGCAGTAAAAGAAGTCAGAACACCCACTCATTGCCACAAAATGTGAACTTGTGAAGAAGTGATGAGAATGAAGCTGAGTCTGTCACATCAGAACAACACACTAAGTCAACTACTACTCTCTGTACCATATTAATCTTAGAGTGAAGCTTCTAGTTCACAGACTAGCTCTATTGATCCTGAGAGCTATGATGTAACTCCTCTTAAATACAAGAGGATTAGTGAAGTTTATGAGCATTGTAATTAGTGCATTGTGGAACCAGAAAGTTATGTTTGTGGAACCAAAAAGCTATGCAGAAGCAGCAAATGATGTTTCATGGAACAAAGCAATGCAGATTGAGTTGAGTATGATAGAGAAAAATCACACTTGGGAACTAGTAAGCAGAGCCTCAGATAAACATGTGATTGGAGTGGAATGGGTGTTTAAAACCAAGCTGAATCTTGATGGACCAATTCAAAAGAACAAGGTTTGATTGGTGGCACAAGGTTATGCACAGAAATCATGTATAGATTACAATGAAACCTTTTTGCACTAGTGGCTAGGCTAGATACTATTAGAACACTCTTCGCCCTTGGTGCTCAGAAAAATTGGAAAATATTCAGTTGGATGTTTGGTGGAAACTTCACTCCGCACACCCACAGGAAGCACAAGTCTTCAAGAGGGAGGTTTGGTGGAATTGTGTTGTAATTCAAATGCAATTCACATGATTATTCATAGGAGGTAACCATTATTTATAGAAAATCCATGAAACTAGAAAAAGAAAATTGATAAGAAATAATAGTAAATTATAATTAAAGAAATTTTTTTGAAGTGTCATATGAACTTTTACACATTTTTCAATTTGTTATAAGAACTAAAATTTTAAGTGATTTGTCATATCAGCTTTTTGAAAATCATTAATTTCTGATCTCATTCTAACACCATAATTAAGTTTCCATCCAAAATATTTGCATATAACTTGTGTTCTGGGTTATTTTAGACATTTGAACACATTTTCCTTTCATTATTTGCCATGAGCAATAACTTTATAAAAGCAATGTAGGTTGGATATTTACCATTGTTTTAGAGGACAACTGTACTTCAAAACCATGTGATATATGTTTTGAAGATTGTACTGTTGGAGAGAAACTTGATAAAATTATATCATGTTATTAAGTTGAGTTTTATTTTGTCTTTAGAATAAAAAAATATTATTCCATTATATAATCATTTTAATTTTTTGTTTGTAGAAACCTTTATATTTTTGTTTCGTTGAATGCAACTTTTTAGAAGGGAAGTGGAGATTTAAAATGTCCTAAATAACTCTAAACACGACCTATTTTGGATGGAAAACTTAACGGAGTTAAGAATATACGACAATTTATTGATTTCACAAAATCGCTTAAAATTTTAATTCATATGACAATTTGATAAAAGTGTATAAGCTCATATGGCATTTTAATTTTTTTCTTCTTGTAATTAACTATGCTAGAAAATAACAGTAAACTATATAAATAAGGCACAAGGGGTGATGACGGGCAAGAATGTTAGTAACGACCAATGAGCATCATGAGTGGTGATGGAGATAATTAGTGGATTTAAATCAAACTAACACAGGTTATCTTACCATACTGCTCTCTGGTGTGCCATTAAATTTCAGGACTGTTTGAGCTACATGTGGCAAGAAATTATTCCATGTTATTTTTGTTTATTTATTTCTGAAAAAAAAAGAAAGAAGGTATAGTAATAATGATAAGCAATAAAATGAAACAAGGATAATGCTGTCGGAGAGGGGGAGAAGCAAACCTGATGAGGTGAAAGTGGAAGTTGACCTTGAACATCTTAGAGTGTTGAGGTGGTGGAAAGACACGGTTGTAATAACTTGTATCATAATGAACGTACAAAGAGAATGGTACTTGACAGTTGAAACCCCAAAAAGTCTAGAGAGCTTGTCCTAATTGGATATACGTTTGTGCATGTGGACATTAATAACTACATGCGTTGCCGTCTCCGTCTCGCCGGCCTTTATTCAAAGCGTAGCCATCTCTGTTTCCCCGGCCTTTCTTCAAAGCTACAATTGTTGCCGTCTTTGTGTTGCCGTCCTTGTTTTACGTATTCTCGTACGTTTCAGAAATTAAGGTATACACATAGTTTAGCGAACAAGAAAGCAAGCAATTGAGTAATTATATATGCAACTTTTGTCCCTGCCTTGCATGTTTGCAAGCAAGTGGCACTATTTCTTTCGGTATGAGTTGTTACAATTATGACTATAAAAGTGACTACCAGAGGCGTGTTACAACTTTTAGCGATCATAATTAAATAGATTGAATTGACTTGGCTTCATACTTGGTATAATGTTTGGATCGAAACAGACTCGATGTTAGTCTTTCATTTCTTTCGCTCCCCTATTTCGGTCCCTTGGCAGCTTCGGGTGGACCGGTAAAACTGTTTGGAGCGTCTCTGGTTCATGTCATTTTTTTTTAAAGCAGGTTCATGTCATTTACAGTGTGTCACATTTTTGTAAAGTAATCAAGTAGCAGATGCTTTGACATGTTGATGTTGAGAATGAATTCAACATTGATGGGAGGATGCACCTTACTTGGGTTTATAAGTAGGTTGGGGTACTTCTCATATTGTCAATTAGTTTTATGGTAAAACCTCAACTTTCTTCATGGTATCAGAGGAGCAGGTTGTTCAACGTGTGAAGCTAAACGGTCACATGCGCTCCACGTTACCCCGTTGTGTTGTCTACATGTTAGGCTTGAAAATTCGTCACACGTGAGGAGGCGTGTTGAGAATGAATCCAACATTGATGGGAGAAGGGACCTTGCTTGGGCTTATAAGTAAGTTGAGCTACTCTTCATATTGTCAATTGGTTTTATAGTAGAACTTCAACTTTCTTCATGGCAAACCATGATGCTATGGGCTCTAATTTTTCTTGGTGGGATCGGTCCGGGTTTTATTTTTGTCTGTCATAGAGATTGGTTGATAATGCCTAATAAAATAATGTTACATTTCGGTTGTTACAACCTTTAATATATTTTTTCCGAGGTTTCGGTTATATTTAGCCCTTGTTATTAGGCCTGGCAATTCCTGACACGACCCGATAACCCGACACCACACGACACGAAATTAACAGGTGTTCGGGTCGACACGATAACGAAACGGGTCGTTATCGGGTAACCCGATAAGCACCTGTTAAGATAACGGGTTTGTTCGGGTATACACGTGGGTAACACGATACACGATAAGCAGAATATTAATTTAATAATTTATAACCCTAAAAAAATACTATAATAATTATATATATATATTAATTTAACAATTTTATACCCCTAAAAACTATAATAATTTTATATATATATATATATATATATATTAAATTAACTATAATAATTATAATAATTATATATACTATAATAATTATACCCAAAATTTTAACTATAATAATTATATATATATATATATTAAATTTTATACCTCTAAAAACTATAATAATTATACATACAAAATAAATAGATTTAAATCTACTTAATAAATAAATATATATATATATACACACACACACCATTGAACTTCATGGGATACGAATTATACGAAACTAATTTCAACGATCCAACCGTCAAACATGTTTGTATATACTTCGAGATCGCATACGCCAAAAATTGAAAAAAAACAAACATTCAGAGAGCAAGTAACGGGACAAAACTTTTCGACGGTTATAAACGAAAAATCACGATTTAACGGTCATTTTAACTCCGATTTTGATGATTTTTTACAACCACACTCCTTGACCCTATATGAATACAATGATTGAATTCGATCTTCAATTTAAAATATTTACACTAGTGGATACCACAAAATCTTATGTTATACTTAATAAAAGTATGAATAAACTCTTAAGTATTAGTGAATCTATTGTTTTGATGGGATACTCATTCTACAAAACTAGTTTCAAAGATCCAACCGTCAAACATGTTTGTATATACTTCGAGATCGCATACGCCAAAAATTGCAAAAAACAAACATTCAGAGATCAAGTAATGGGACAAAAGTTTTCGACGGTTATAAACAAAAAATCACGATTTAACGGTTATTTTAACTCCGATTTTGATGATTTTTTACAACTACACTCCTTGACCCTATATGAATACAAGTAATGAATTCGATCTTCAATTTAAAATATGTACACTAGTGGATACCACAAAATCTTATGTTATACTTAATAAAAGTATGAATAAACTATTAAGTATTAGTGAATCTATTGTTTTGATGGGATACTCATTCTACGAAACTAGTTTCAAAGATCCAACCGTCAAACATGTTTGTATATACTTCGAGATCACATACGTCAAAAATTACAAAAAACAAACATTCAGAGATCAATTAACGGGACAAAACTTTTCGACGGTTATAAAAAGAAAAATCACGATTTAACGGTCATTTTAACTCTGATTTTGATGATTTTTTGCAGCTACACTCCTTGACCTTATATGAATACAATGATTGAATTTGATCTTCAATTTAAAATATTTACACTAGTGGATACCACAAAATCTTATGTTATACTTAATAAAAGTATGAATAAACTGTTAAATATTAGTGAATCTATTGTTTTGATGGGATACTCATTCTACGAAACTAGTTTCAATGATCCAACCGTCAAACATGTTTTTATATATTTCGAGATCGCATACGCCAAAAATTGCAAAAAACAAACATTCAGAGAGCAAGTAACGGGACAAAACTTTTCGACGGTTATAAAAAGAAAAATCACGATTTAACGGTTAATTTAACTCCGATTTTGATGATTTTTTACAACTACACTCCTTGAACTTATATGAATACAATGATTGAATTCGATCTTCAATTTAAAATATTTACACTAGTGGATACCACAAAATCTTATGTTATACTTAATAAAAGTATGAATAAACTCGTAAGTATTAGTGAATCTATTGTTTTAATGGGATACTCATTCTACGAAACTAGTTTCAATGATCCAACCGTCAAACATGTTTGTATATATTTCAAGATCGCATACGCCAAAAATTGCAAAAAAAAAACATTCAGAGAGCAAGTAACGGGACAAAACTTTTCGACGGTTATAAACGAAAAATCACGATTTAACGGTTAATTTAACTCTGATTTTGATGATTTTTTACAACTACACTCCTTGACCTTATATGAATACAATGATTGAATTCGATCTTCAATTTAAAATATTTACACTAGTGGATACCACAAAATCTTATGTTATACTTAATAAAAGTATGAATAAACTATTAAGTATTAGTGAATCTATTGTTTTGATGGGATACTCATTCTACGAAACTAGTTTCAAAGATCCAACCGTCAAACATGTTTGTATATACTTCAAGATCGCATACGTCAAAAATTACAAAAAACAAACATTCAGAGATCAATTGACGGGACAAAACTTTTCGACGGTTATAAAAAGAAAAATCACGATTTAACGGTCATTTTAACTCTGATTTTGATGATTTTTTGCAGCTACACTCCTTGACCTTATATGAATACAATGATTGAATTCGATCTTCAATTTAAAATATTTACACTAGTGGAAACCACAAAATCTTATATTATACTTAATAAAAGTATGAATAAACTATTACGTATTAGTGAATCTATTGTTTTGATGGGATACTCATTCTACGAAACTAGTTTCAAAGATCCAACCGTCAAACATGTTTTTATATACTTCAAGATCGCATACGTCAAAAATTACAAAAAACAAACATTCAGAGATCAAGTAACGGGACAAAACGTTTCGACGGTTATAAACGAAAAATCACGATTTAACGGTCATTTTAACTCCGATTTTGATGTTTTTTACAACCACACTCCTTGACCCTATATGAATACAATGATTGAATTCGATCTTCAATTTAAAATATTTACACTAGTGGAAACCACAAAATCTTATGTTATACTTAATAAAAGTATGAATAAACTCTTAAGTATTAGTGAATCTATTGTTTTGATGGGATACTCATTCTACGAAACTAGTTTCAATGATCCAACCGTCAAACATGTTTGTATATATTTCGAGATCGCATACGCCAAAAATTGCAAAAAACAAACATTCAAAGAGCACGTAACGGGACAAAACTTTTCGACGGTTATAAACAAAAAATCACGATTTAACGGTTAATTTAACTCCGATTTTGATGATTTTTTACAACTACACTCCTTGACCTTATATGAATACAATGATTGAATTCGATCTTCAATTTAAAATATTTACACTAGTGGATACCACAAAATCTTATGTTTATACTTAATAAAAGTATGGTATAGTACTATTGTTTTATTTTTTTTTCATAATTATTTTGGTAAACTTCTCATAATTTGAATGATTTTTAATGTTTGGTTTTTCTATGCTTAGTTTATGCAGAAGATAGTTATGACGTGGAAAACCTTACTGAAAACATCATCAACATAACTCTCGAAGGTAATAGATCAAGCCAAAGTTCCAATGCAATTTCATGATGATCGATGTAAATCGAGGATTTTGTAAATTGAGGTTTAAACTTTTGAGAAAGATTTCACAACCTTGAAAACAAAAACTGTTTCATTTTGCATATCCTTGCACATTTAAAATTTGTAATAGATTAGTAGTGTATGTATTATTTTTTTATTAGGCTCTTATTTTCGAGTGTAGATGTAGTACTTAAACGGCAAATGTGTTTTAATGTTTTGAAGTAATATTTATGTGGCAATGTGTGGTATGTGCAAATTTAAGAAAAAATATATATTTTTCTTAACGGGTCATAACGGGTCGGGTCACTTTACCCGTTGGGTAAAGTGACACGACCTGTTAAGGACCCGTTAAGATAACGGGTGTGACACGACACGACCCGTTAAGATAACAGGTGTTACACGAAAACGACACGAACACGACTGACACGACCCGTTTGCCAGGCCTACTTGTTATACTCTCTTGTATAACAAGTTTGGTAGGTATGGATGCTTTTGCCCTAGTCTATGACATATTAAAAAAAAAAGGGTATCGAACTAGTTATTTATACGAGTCTTACTTACGATTATAAAACAATGCGACTAGACAGTAATGATAGTAATAATTAGTACAATTTTGTCCAATAAATTCTCACAAATTGCACTATTTCGACTTAGTGTTTTAGCTATTTCAGTTAGTTTCATTTTTAACCAAAATAATTTTTCTTGTTTACAGTATTTACTTTACATAATTCCGTCAAGATCTATTGAGTCTATAAATTAGCAATCCAAGCTATAGGTAACTTATCGTTATCTTCTTATCTCGTTGATTTGTATTGTTTTCACTATTCTATTCAGAATTATTTCCTTAGCACTAGGGAAAAAAAAATTGAAATTCTTTTATCATTCAAGGCATAAAAAGAACATACTTTACATTGAGCTAGTTCTCCAATCAATACAACAGTGGTTTTCCCCACTCAATGCCATAGTAGTATGATTAATAGTGGCGAAACAAAAAATGTTTTGCAAAAAAATGTTTTACAAAACGATTTTTGTAATCATCTAGTCATAGGCACATACGCAAACAAATTCCAAGAAAAATAATCACATGAAGCATATAAGGTTGTGTATTCATCCGCAAAATGGATAGAAGTAGAAGTTAGAACTAGAGCCAAACTGTACAATCCAAACGCCTGAACTTTTTTGTCAAGCAACTGGAGTCTACAGTATATTTGTAATCACATTAAGCCAGTATAATCCAAAATCACAATTATTTTCCTTATGGAGATTCAATTCCCTTCCTTCCAACTTGTGGTTACCTTCTTGCTCTTTCTGATCATGATTATGATAATAGGGAAAGGAGGCGAAACGAATCTACCCCTAGGGCCATGCAAGCTACTGTTGGCGTGAGTTGAAGATTTCCTGACAAAAGTGGCTTGAGCCATATTTTACAAAAAAAAAAATTGTTAAAGCAACTTGAGGGGAGTGTTAATTAGGTTCATTGAACAATTAAGCTTATTAAGTCTTATATGTAGGTTTATTGACTTTTTTACGTTATGTTCATTGTACGAAGAGTAAATAATGTGTAATTTATTTAATCCATGTATTTGTATTTCCTATATATTTGTACATTAAGAGAGAATTAAACAAAAAGTTAGCATAGTATCTAAGCAGAGATCCTAGGATTTCTGCTCTGTCTGTTCCTTTTGTAACCAAAAAAATAAACCATAGAACACGACCTCATCCCGCCCTTCCATGGTGGAATCACCAACGATTCTGCCAATTCTACCCTACCCGATTTTATCCCCACTAGTACTCCTCCTTTGAATACTCGCGTCAGGCCGCCGATTCCAGTAGGTGGCTGCACAAATTGTGGCAGTTAGAAACATGGTCGTGACCAATTCTTCCAACTGCATGGTTATCTTGAATGGTGGGAACCCTTGAAGCTTAAAATAAAACGTGAACGAGATGCACTAGCGAACAACACAAGGGCAAGCGACTCTTACGACATCTCTCAGATGTCGCTGCTATCTCAGGAAGATTACCAACTACTATCTAAAGCTCTCAAGTAACTGTGTTGTGCCTTACATGTGTCTAGTAATTGTAATTAGTGTGATTGGTTCATAGACTTGGGCGCTACATACCATATGACTTATGACCACAAAAATCTTGTTTGTCACACCATCCCACTAAGACGTAGTATCACTAATGCCAATGGTGTACCCTCTCCTGTCACTGGTGATGGCACTGTGCATCTTACTTCTACTCTCTCTTTACCCAATACGTTACTTATCCATCATTAAAACATAAATCGATGTCTCCCGGTCAAGTTACTGAACAATTAAATTGTTGTATACTAATGTATCTTAAGTTTTGTGTTATCCAGGATATTCTAACTAAGTAGATAATTGGTCGTGGTAGTAAGAGGGGGGTCTATATTTTATGGATGATGTCAGTACGAGTCATGTCAACTTGATCCAAAAGGCGGCTGATTACAAGAAAAGACAAGTATGGTTGTGGCATCATTGTTTGGGTCATCTGTCTTTCAGTTATTTGAAACATGTGTTACCAAATTTAATTTTTGGGTGTTCTGCTTCTGATTTTAATTGCATTCTAGCCAAGAGTCGTCGTGTACCTTATCCGTTAAGTTCTAATAAAAGTATTATTCTTTTGGATTAATACATTCTAATGTTTCGGGGCCATCTCCAATTTCTACTTCTTTTGGAATTTGGTGGTTTGTAACCTATGTGGATGATTGTACACAGATGACATGGCTCTAACTTCTACAAAATAAGAGTGAGGTTTGTTCGGCTTTCAAGACTTTTTACATCATGATTCACACTCAGTTTTCTACTAAGCTCTATATATTACATTTTGACAATGGTGGGGAATATGTCAATCGTAATTTTACCCTGTAATTCACTACTCATGGTATCCTTTATGAAACTACTTGTCCTCAAACCCCTCAACAAAATTGGGGGGCTGAGCGTAAAAACCTAGAAAATGCTCGAGCCTTGTTACTTGGTGCCAATGTTCCCTGCTCCTCTTGGGAGGTCGCTGTTCAGACTGCTATCTATCTCAATAAGCAGAATGCCTTCTAAAGTCTTGGTTTTTCATACACAATTACAGGTTTTTTCTCGGTTTGGGCCCCTACCATTTATCTTAATGCTACCACCTCATGTGTTTGGGCGTATTGCGTTTGTCCATCTTCATAAAATCCATCACACCAAACTTAACCCTTGTGCCATTCATTGTGTTTTTATGGGGTATGGGGTGCATAAAAAAGGGCATCGTTGTTATTATCTTCCTACTCGACGGACTTATCCCACTATGAATGTGACTTTCTTGGAATCCAAGATGTATTCTTCATCTTCTTCCACCTCTCCTCTTTAAGGGGAGACAACAAGTGAAAATGAGGATTGGCCATAACTATTAGCAACGCCACTACCAGCAGCAACACCTACGACACCCACGGCCAACAGGGCCCCTGCCAACATCACGATTAACACTGCTAGAAGCAACATCATTGTTAGAAGCTGCAGCAACACCGATGTCAGAAGAAGCAGCACAGCAACTTGAAACAACTGCAACTAGTATAGTCCCTGTTGTGAATCAAGATGTCGAAGCTTCCCCCTTCTCATCTCTAGATATAGATGATCATAATCCTGAGAATATTCTTGAGGTAAGTCTAACTTTCCCTATTAATATACCGAACAGTTCAAATTATAAGTTATGTTACAGGCACAACCAAGGAAAACCACTTAACCGATCCTCGCGGGATGAAGGAAAAAGTCCAAATATCCCATTATTAACTAGGTGTCATTACATAAATTGTCAGAATCAGGCAAAATTTTCATACAACAAACATCAGCAGATAATGTTCTGAGCTCCTTGAAAGAAGCATTAGCCGACGCCATGTGGACTAAAACAATGGAAAAAGAGAAGAGTGCACTTCAAAAGAACTAAACGTGAGATTTAGTCCCGTTCCCCAGAGTAAAAAAACAAAAACTAAAAAAAGAGGAAAGAGCATAGGTGGGTGTATACAATCAAGTACAAGCCGATGGATCCATTGAAAGGTACAAGGCACGATTGGTCGCCAAGGGTTATACTCAAACCTATGGTATTGACTATATAGAGACATTTGCTCTAGTAGCAAAGATCCATACAATAAGGGTATTACTTTCGTTGGCGGAAAACCTAGATTGGGCATTACAATCATTTGATATGAAAGTAATACCTTGGTTCTCCACCAACATCTAGATCAAAATTATTTTGTAATAACAAAGTTGCCATTGATATTTCTTATAATCCAATTTAACATGATCAGACCAAACATGTTGAAGTGGATAAACATTTTATTAAGGAGAAGTTATATGTGAATGTTATTCAATCTGGATCAGATCTCTTGTCTTACGGAATAAGAATGGTCATACCAGCAGAGTCACTCTGACTTGGCCTCTTGTCTGGGAACAGGGTGATGGTGGTATTGCTGCTCTGTCTGGTCCAGCTCCGCTCAAAGCTGTTAAGTCTATGACTAGACTTCTGAGGTAATGATATTCAGATCAACATTACTCGAACCTTGAAAAATCATAGTCTCACATTTAGCATATGAATCAAGCACTACCCTTAAGAGGACCAATAACCTTACATGGCATACTGGTAAAATCCTGGCTCACTAGAGAACAAATTCAACCCAGATAAAATCGTGGCTCACTAGAGACCAAATTCACCCAGACAAAATCCTAGCTCACCAGAGAACAAATTCGCCCAAACACTACAAGCACGATATCCAAATTGCCATCCAAATCTCATCACCCAAATCCCACTTAAATTCCATTGGACTACGAGTTGGCTTGATGACATTTCTTCATAACTTATCAAAGGGTGTTTCTCTTGTGTCGTCATTACAAGAGATTGTAATTAAAAAATTATTTAATCTTGAATAGGTCCGAACATAAACAATAAAACCGTATTCTTTTTTAATCGCGGTGAAATTTTGTTGGAAGAGTATGTTCCCAAATCACAAATTTCTGTCAACAGAGTCGGAGAGCTTGACGAAGTGGACAGTATTTTGTCTAGGAAAAGAATGAAATGTAGTGGAGGACGAAGTGGTTGGGAAAAAGTTAGGAAAAGCTCCAAACTCATATACGATCCAACTTTTCAGGTTCATTAGAGAGATAATGCGTCAAATTTACATCAAAAATAACTTTTAACTCTAAATTTTCGTGTGCATTAGAAATAGATTAACACATAGCACAGATAACAACTAAGCAGAAAGCAGAAGCTATGATACTTTGAGTTAAGACCGCCTTATGTCTTTCTTAGTTCGTGAGAGGAAAGTGATAGACATATATTGTGTGGCTGAGATACTACCACTTGTATTCAGATTAGAGAGTTAATTAGGCAGTTTGTTTAGAATGTTGAGAAGGGTATAAATACTGTTGTATGTGAGATTACTTAGTAACGAAGAAAAGCAATATACTAAAAGTTTATGTTTTCTACTTCTCTCTCTAGAATTTCTTGAATCTCTTCTTCCTCTCACTACATTTCTGTAGATTAACATGGTATCAATCGCCATTAGAGCTTGATCAGCTTCTTCGATCCGAGTCTTCCGCAGCTCCAACACTTCGTCTTCCTCTGAATTCTTGCTTCTTGCACGAGTTTCTTGATTGATTTGTCTTCGTCTTCTTCAACTATTGCACTCCAGGTGTTTGGTACATTGTCTCAGTGAGTTTCTGCAGATATTTGATTGCTGTTTAACGTGTACTTCCGCAACGATGGTAACCGCTTCTCAACTTCAGCTTCTTCAATCTCCAATAACTGCTCTAGTTTCGTCAATTTCTACATCTGTGAATGTTAAGTTGGATGATTCGAACTATCTCAATTGGCATTTTCAAATGAAATTACTGCTTGAGAGTAATGGAATTCTAGGGTTTGTCGACGGCACGCACCCCTGTCCTCCTCGCCATTCCTCACAATCTGGAGATTCTGGTGTCAATTCCTCAAATTCAACGAATTCTTCTGCTAGTGATGAGTATTTGATTTGGATGATGCATGATAAAACCCTGATGCAGTTACTTACTGCTTCTTTGAGTCCAATGGCTATGTCTTGTGTTATTGGTAGTACAAGCTCTAGGGATCTCTGGATTCGATTGCAAGAACAGTTCTCCACAGTCTCCAAGACTAGCATATTTCAGATGAAGTCCAATCTACAAACAATTAAAAAGGGATCCGATTCTGTTGCTCAATACAACAACAACAACAACAACAACAAAGCCTTTTCCCACCAAGTGGGGTCGGCTATATGAATCCTAGAACGCCATTGCGCTCGGTTTTGTGTCATGTCCTCCGTTAGATCCAAGTACTCTAAGTCTTTTCTTAGAGTCTCTTCCAAAGTTTTCCTAGGTCTTCCTCTACCCCTTCGGCCCTGAACCTCTGTCCCGTAGTCACATCTTCGAACCGGAGCGTCAGTCGGCCTTCTTTGCACATGTCCAAATCACCGGAGCCGATTTTCTCTCATCTTTCCTACAATTTCGGCTACTCCTACTTTACCTCGGATATCCTCATTCCCAATCTTATCCTTTCTCGTGTGCCCACAAATCCCACGAAGCATCCTCATCTCCGCTACACCCATTTTGTGTACGTGTTGATGCTTCACCACCCAACATTCTGTGCCATACAACATCGCTGGCCTTATTGCCGTCCTATAAAATTTTCCCTTGAGCTTCAGTGGCCTACGACGGTCACACAACACGCCGGATGCACTCTTTCCATCCAGCTCGTATTCTATGGTTGAGATCTCCATCTAATTCTCCGTTCTCTTGCAAGATAAATCCTAGGTAGCGAAAACGATCGCTTTTTGTGATCTTCGCTAGATTGCTCTGGTCATTAGTGTGGATAAGTATATAAATGGATAGAGATAGGAAAGCAAATACAAGATGTACGTGGTTCACCCAGATTGGCTACGTCCACGGAATAGAAGAGTTCTCATTAATTGTGAAGGGTTTACACAAGTACATAGGTTCAAGCTCTCCTTTAGTGAGTACAAGTGAATGATTTAGTACAAATGACATTAGGAAATATTGTGGGAGAATGATCTCGTAATCACGAAACTTCTAAGTATCGGAGTGTGGTGTCGTCTTGACTTGCCTTATCTGTCTCATAGGTAGATGTGGCATCTTCTCTGGAAGTACTCTTCCTCCATCCAGGGGTGGTATCTTTAACTGGTGGAGATGCACAAGGTAATGTATCAATTTCACTTGAAGCTTACTTGTAGTTTCAGGCTTGGTCAAGCGCGATACAAACCATGTAGTAGGAGTCCCCCAAGTCGCCGAGCTAGGGGGTCTGCTGAAAGAGGTGACAGACAAGGTAAGCAATCAGAGCTCCGACTGATTGTTCACCTTTTCCCCATCTTGCAGTAGCATGAAGGATAAAGAGAAGAAAAATGAGAAGAGATGATATGAGATACTTTTGCTTTTGAAGAAGTAACTTTCCACAGGCTTATTCTTGAACTGAGCTTGAGGGTTTTCTGGTTTCCTCCAGAGTATAAGGCCGACTGAAGAATTTGAGGGTTAAAACAAGTCCATCAAATCTAGAGTACGTTCCACCCTGCTGATATGGGATACTTTTGCTTTTGACAAAGTAATGGATGTATCGGCACGTGTGCTGTTACGCTTGTCTCCACATGCTTCCTTGTATCCTTCGCACTTGCCCTATCTGTTCCTCAAGCAGATGCGGAATCTTCCCTGGAAACATAAGATGTTGAAGATGAGTACTCGAGAGCAATGCCAGGTAAGGGGTTCCAGGCAGTCAGTTCCTGGCTGGAAGCTTGATTCCAAGTGCTGACTGATTGCTCTCTTTCTCCTTGTCTTGCAGGTAAAAACAAGGCCAAAAGAAAAGACAGGGAAAAAGCATGATATGGGATACTCTTGCTTTTAACCCTGATGATATGAGATATTCTTGCTCTAGTATAGCTTGTTTGCAGAGGTATTATCGGGGGGAAAGAAAGCTGAATATTTCGAAAGGCTTCGTTGGGAGTGCCCTCTCAGATATGATGAAGGGTTGAGCATTTTTGCAGGTCTGCCTGTCCGTTGGGGATGGAGGTCGACATATATAGGAGTCTCCCTAACAACAAGTAGTAATGCTATTCCTTTACCCTGCTTGGTCATAGCACGGTAGTGGGAGCTGCCAGTTTCACATGTTTTAACTCTGTCAGAGCACTTTGAAAAAGTGGTCTGTGGTATCTGGCTCTCGAGATTCGGAGAACGATGCCTCTTCGAGTTTTGAGAAAGCAATCATGATGGGGGTCTGACTCTCGAGATTCGGGGAGCAGTGTCTCTTCGATTTTTGAGGAAGTAATCATGTTGGGAGTCTGGCTCTCGAGATTCGGAGGGCGGTGCCTCTTCGATTTTGGAGCAAGCAATCTTGTTGGGAGTGTTGTCTCGAATGTGAGTAAAGGTTGGACATGTTTGCTAGTCTACCTTGCCACGAAGCACAAAGGTTGACACACAGGGACTTTCCAATTATCCAGCAATGGTACTGTTCCTTTACCCTCTCTTCGATTTTGAGAAAGTAGTCATGTTGGGAGTCTGGCTCTCGAGATTCGGAGGACGGTGCCTCTTCGATTTTGGAGCAAGCAATCTTGTTGGGAGTGTTTTCTCGAATGTGAGTAAAGGTTGGGCATGTTTGCTAGTCTACCTTGCCACGAAGCACAGAGGTTGACACACAGGGACTTTCCAATTATCCAGCAGTGGTACTGTTCCTTTACCCTTGTGGGTAATAATATGGTAGCTAGACTTTCAAAATTTATGTGTCTAAACTTTGTTAGTGCTGTTTCTTTGCTATTCTTTTACCTTTCTTGGTCAGAGCGATGTAGTGGGAGCTGCAAGCTTCACGTGCTCAACTTTGGCAGAGAACTTTGGCAAAGTTATCTGTGGTACCCATGAGTTATTGTTGCGTGTGGGAAGTGAGTGATTGAACAGTAAGATTCATGTGCTTTCTACTTCACCAGAAGTCTTCGACAGAATGCCCATAATTTCTGCAAAGCTGAGTGTGCGTGTGACAGGTGCTGACAAGGTTAGAAAAGTAGGTGCCTCTTCGATTTCTGAGATCGGCCCTCGTGGTCTCTGAGCAGCCCAGCTTTTGAGAAAGCGAGCGCCTCTTCGATTGATTCGGAGAACGATGCCTCATCGATTTTTGAGAAAGCAATCATGCTGGGGGTCTGGCTCTCGAGATTCGGGGAGCAGTCTCTTCGATTTTTGAGAAAGTAATCATGTTGGGAGAGTGGCTCTCGAGATTCGGAGGGCGGTGCCTCTTCGATTTTGGAGCAAGCAATCTTGTTGGGAGTGTTTTCTCGAATGTGAGTAAAGGTTGGGCATGTTTGCTAGTCTACCTTGCCACGAAGCACAGAGGTTGACACACAGGGACTTTCCAATTATCCAGCAATGGTACTGTTCCTTTACCCTCTCTTCGATTTTTAAGAAAGTAGTCATGTTGGGAGTCTGGCTCTTTAGATTCGGAGGACGGTGCCTCTTCGATTTTGGAGCAAGCAATCTTATTGGGAGTGTTTTCTCGAATGTGAGTAAAGGTTGGGCATGTTTGCTAGTCTACCTTGCCACGAAGCACAGAGGTTGACACACAGGGACTTTCCAATTATCCAGCAGTGGTACTGTTCCTTTACCCTTGTGGGTAATAATATGGTAGCTAGACTTTCAAAATTTATGGGTCTAAACTTTGTTAGTGTTGTTTCTTTGCTATTCTTTTACCCTTGTTGGTCAAAGCGATGTAGTGGGAGCTGCAAGCTTCACGTGCTCAACTTTGGCAGAGAACTTTGGCAAAGTTATCTGTGGTACCCATGAGCTATTGTTGCGTGTGGGAAGTGGGTGATTGAACAGTAAGATTCATGTGTTTTCTACTTCCCCAGAAGTCTTTGACAGAATGCCCATAATTTCCGCAAAGTTGAGTGTGCGTGTGACAGGTGCTGACAAGGCTGGAAAAGTAGGTGCCTCTTCGATTTCTGAGATCGACACTCGTGGTCTCTTGGGAGCCCAGCTTTTGAGAAAGCGAGCGCCTCTTCGATTTCTGAGATCGGCCTTCGTGGTCTTTGAGCAGCCCAACTTTTGAGAAAGCAAACGCCTCTTCGATTTCTGAGATCAACCCTCGTGATCTCTAAGCAGCCCAACTTTTGAGAAAGCAAACGCCTCTTCGATTTCTGAAGCTCCGTCGAGTGCAGATTTTTATAGGGGCTGGCATTAAGTTCCAAAGCACACTTGAATCTCCACCAGTAGAAGCTTCATTCTTGCACTTCTAAGATCTTGATTTGTCCGACCTCTTCTCTCTTCAACACCTTTGAAAATGTCTGGCCCCTTCGACCGTCGTTTTGACTTGAACCTTGTTGAAGAGGCAGCCCCGCCTTCTCCAGACAACATATGGCGCCCATCCTTCGTCTCCCCAACTGGTCCTCTTACCGTTGGGGATTCCGTGATGAAGAATGATATGACCGCTGCGGTGGTGGCCAGGAACCTTCTCACTCCCAAAGATAACAGACTACTTTCCAAACGGTCTGATGAGTTAGCTGTTAAGGATTCGTTGGCTCTCAGTGTTCAGTGTGCAGGTTCTGTGTCTAATATGGCCCAACGCCTATTTGCTCGAACCCGCCAAGTTGAATCATTGGCGGCTGAAGTGATGAGTCTCAAACAGGAGATTAGAGGGCTCAAGCATGAGAATAAACAGTTGCACCGGCTCGCACATGACTATGCTACAAACATGAAGAGGAAGCTTGATCAGATGAAGGAAACTGATGGTCAGGTTTTACTTGATCATCAGAGATTTGTGGGTTTGTTCCAAAGGCATTTATTGCCTTCGTCTTCTGGGGCTGTACCACGTAATGAAGCTCCAAATGATCAACCTCTGATGCCTCCTCCTTCTAGGGTTCTGTCCAGTACTGAGGCTCCAAATGATCCCCCTCCGATGCCTTCTCTTTCTGGGGCTCTACCGACTGCTGAGACTTCTCCTAAGCAACCTTTGTGAAGGCTCCCTCTTGTGTGTTTATTTTGACTCATGTATATGTACATATTTGTAGCTTATCGGGGATATCAATAAATAAGCTTTCCTTCATTTCAACGTATTGTGTTAAATACACCAAAGCCTTCTTCGCTAAGTTCTTTGAATTTTCTTTTGTTGAAGCTTGTATGTTGAAGCTTTCTGAGTGGAGCATGTAGGTTGGGGTAGTGTTCCCTTAATTTCCCGAGTGAGGAAAACTTCTCGGTTGGAGACTTGGAAAATCCAAGTCACTGAGTGGGATCGGCTATATGAATCTTAGAACGCCATTGTGCTCGATCCTGTGTCATGTCCTTCGTTAGATCCAAGTACTCTAAGTCTTTTCTTAGAGTCTCTTCCAAAGTTTTCCTAGGTCTTCCTCTACCCCTTCGGCCCTGAACCTCTGTCCCATAGTCGCATCTTCTAATCGGAGCGTCAGTAGGCCTTCTTTGCACATGTCCAAACCACCGTAACCGATTTTCTCTCATCTTTCCTTCAATTTCGGCTACTCATACTTTACCCCGGATATCCTCATTCCTAATCTTATCCTTTCTCGTGTGCCCACACATCCAACGAAGCATTCTCATCTCCGCTACACCCATTTTGTGTACGTGTTGATGTTTCACCGCCCAACATTCTGTGCCATACAGCATCGCCGGCCTTATTGCCGTCCTATAAAATTTTCCCTTGAGCTTCAGTGGCATACGGCGGTCACACAACACACCGGATGCACTCTTCCACTTCATCCATCCAGCTTGTATTCTATGGTTGAGATCTCCATCTAATTCTCCGTTCTTTTGCAAGATAGATCCTAGGTAACGAAAACGGTCGCTCTTTGGTATTTCTTGATCTCCGATCCTCACCCCTAACTCGTTTTGGCCTCCATTTGCATTGAACTTGCACTCCATATATTCTGTCTTTGATCGGCTTAGGCGAAGACCTTTAGATTCCAACACTTCTCTCCAAAGGTTAAGCTTTGCATTTACCCCTTCCTGAGTTTCATCTATCAACACTATATCGTCTGCGAAAAGCATACACCAAGGAATATCATCTTGAATATGTCCTGTTAACTCATCCATTACCAACGCAAAAAGGTAAGGACTTAAGGATGAGCCTTGATGTAATCCTACAGTTATGGGAAAGCTTTCGGTTTGTCCTTCATGAGTTCTTACGACAGTCTTTGCTCCTTCATACATATCCTTTATAGCTTGGATATATGCTACTCGTACTCCTTTCTTCTCTAAAATCCTCCAAAGAATGTCTCTTGGGACCCTATCATACGCTTTTTCCAAATCTATAAAGACCATGTGTAAATCCTTTTTCCCATCTCTATATCTTTCCATCAATCTTCGTAAGAGATAGATTGCCTCCATGGTTGAGCGCCCTGGCATGAACCCGAATTGGTTGTCCGAAACCTGTGTCTCTTGCCTCAATCTATGCTCAATGACTCTCTCCCAGAGCTTCATTGTATGACTCATTAGCTTAATACCCCTATAGTTCATGCAATTTTGTACGTCGCCCTTATTCTTGTAGATAGGCACCAAAGTGCTCGTTCGCCACTCATTTGGCATCTTCTTCGTTTTCAAAATCATATTGAAAAGGTCAGTGAGCCATGTTATACCTGTCTCTCCCAAAAGTTTCCACACTTCGATTGGTATATCGTCTGGGCCTATTGCTTTTTTATGCTTCATCTTCTTCAAAGCTACAACCACTTCTTCCTTCCGGATTCGACGATAAAAAGAGTAGTTTCTACACTCTTCTGAGTTACTCAACTCCCCTAAAGAAGCACTCATTTCATGTCCTTCATTGAAAAGATTATGAAAATAACCTCTCCATCTGTCTTTAACCGCGTTCTCTGTAGCAAGAACCTTTCCATCCTCATCCTTGATGCACCTCACTTGGTTTAGGTCCCTTGTCTTCTTTTCCCTTGCTCTAGATAGTTTATAGATATCCAACTCTCCTTCTTTGGTATCTAGTCGTTTATACATATCGTCGTAAGCCGCTAACTTAGCTTCTCTAACAGCTTTCTTCGCCTCTTGCTTCGCTTTTCTATACCTTTCACCATTTTCATCGGTCCTCTCCTTGTATAAGGCTTTACAACATTCCTTCTTAGCCTTCACCTTTGTTTGTACCTCCTCATTCCACCACCAAGATTCCTTTTGGTGTGGGGCAAAGCCCTTGGACTCTCCTAATACCTCTTTTGCTACTTTTCGGATACAACTAGCCATGGAATCCCACATTTGGCTAGCTTCCCCCTCTCTATCCCACACACATTGGGTGATTACCTTCTCTTTGAAAATGGCTTGTTTTTCTTCTTTTAGATTCCACCATCTAGTCCTTGGGCACTTCCAAGTCTTGTTCTTTTGTCTTACTCTTTTGATATGTACATCCATCACCAACAAGCGATGTTGATTAGCCACGCTCTCTCCTGGTATAACTTTGCAATCCTTACAAGTTATACGATCCCCTTTCCTCATTAGAAGAAAATCTATTTGTGTTTTTGACGACCCACTCTTATAGGTGATCACATGTTCTTCTCTCTTCTTAAAGAAGGTGTTGGCTAAGAAGAGATCATATGCCATTGCAAAATCCAAGATAGCTTCCCCATCCTCGTTTCTCTCCCCAAAACCATGGCCACCATGAAAACCTCCATAGTTGCCTGTCTCCCTGCCCACGTGTCCATTTAAATCTCCTCCTATAAATAACTTCTCCGTCTGAGCAATTCCTTGCACCAAGTCTCCAAGATCTTCCCAAAATTTCTCCTTCGAACTCGTATCCAACCCTACTTGAGGTGCGTACGCACTAATCACATTGATAAGTTCTTGTCCTATTACAATCTTGATTGCCATGATTCTATCTCCTACCCTCTTGACATCTACAACATCTTGTACCAAGGTCTTGTCCACGATGATGCCAACACCGTTTCTCGTTCTATTTGTGCCCGAATACCAAAGTTTAAACCCTGAGTTTTCTAGATCCTTTGCCTTACTACCAACCCACTTAGTTTCTTGTAGGCACATAATATTTATCCTTCTCCTCACCATAACTTCCACTACTTCCATAGATTTTCCCGTTAAGGTTCCTATATTCCACGTTCCTAAACGCATTTTGCTCTCTTGAACTCTACCCTTCTGTCCTAGCTTCTTCACCCTCCCCCGTCTAATAGGATCAAAGTACTTCTTTTGTGTGTCCCGGGTAAAGTTGATAGGAGCATATGCTCCCAAACAACTTTGAGTGGAGTCGTTCGAAAAGAAGTTTCTATGGCCCCCTTGCTCATTTAACACTGCATCCGGGTGCCGATGGAGATACAGCGACCCTTGCTCACTTATCACTGTGCTCGGGCCACACAGCGCGCCACTTACGGGTGACGCCCTAGCTTTAGCGCGATTTTGTTCTGGATTCATTTTCATAAGGATTCGACGTGATCATGGAGTGCCGGCTGTCGACTACCTGACGCCCTCCCCCTCCTCCTTTATCCGGGCTTGGGACCGGCCATGTAAGACATAGGCGGAGTTCGATTCTGTTGCTCAATACTTACAAAAAATCAAAGAGGCCAGAGATTATCTTTCTGCTGCTGGGGTGTATTTTGTTGATGAAGATATTGTCATTCTTGCATTAAATGGCTTGCCACCAGAGTATAATACATTCAGAACAGTAATAAGGGGGCGTGAGAATGTTATCTCTCTGAAAGAGTTTCGAACACAATTACTTGCTGAAGAAGCTATTCTGGAATCAACTATTAATGCACCATTTATGACTGCAATGGTTGCTAATAATTCACCTCAGAGAGCACCTACTCAATCTAATTTTGTATCTGAAGGATTCAAGCAGTTCAATGCTCACAAAAATAAGGGGAAGGGCCGGTTTCATCAAAATAACAGGAGTTATTCATCCAGGCCATATTTTCCCACTCAAACTCATATTCTCCAAACTCTAAGTCCTGGTGTTCTTGGTTCCTTTCCTCATCAGCAGCAATCCACTCATTCTGCTTCACCACTACTATCCTGTCAGCTTTGCAACTGTGATGGTCATTCTGCGCCTTTTTGTCCATCAAATTCTCCTGTGAAATCAAGATGTCAGATTTGTGGCCGGTTTAATCACAGTACATGGTTCTGTTTTTACAATGAAAAGGGTCCCAACTATATTGGTGCTGGCCATAGTTCATCTCACTCTCAGATGGTTTCTTATCCACAACAAGGGCATCCATATTCTCAGCTGTCCTCTTATCCACAGCAAGGGTCTTCATCACAATTTCATGCCCAACAACAACTTCAGTCTCAAGCACCAATGCAGGCTTTTCATACTATGGTGACACACCCATATCCTCCCGCAGCATCTTCATCTAATTCACAAGTCTGGATAACTGATTCCGGCGCAACGAATCATATGACTGCTGATCTCTCCAATCTGTCTCTAGCTTCACCCTATCCCACTAATGAAGTCATAGAAACTGCCAATGGTGAAGGTTTGCCTGTATCTCACATTGGTAGTACTGTTATAAAACCATCTCTACATCCTATAAAATTGAATTATGTGTTATATGTTCCCAAATTAACACAGAATCTTCTATCCTTCCATCGAATCTGTTTGGATAATAATTGTTGGCTTATCTTTGATGCCTTCTGTTTTTGGATCCAGGACAAGGCCACAGGGAGGGTACTCTATAAAGGGTTGTGCAGTAATGGACTGTACCCACTCTCATCTCTAGCCAATGTGTATCCTGCCGCTTCTCAAAGCATTGCTCCAAATAAAGCCCTCCTTGGTCAGTTGGTTACCTCTACTACCTGGCACAATAGATTAGGACATCCATCTAATTCGGTTGTGTCTCTCATGTTGCATAAGTCCAAAGTTGCATTTACAAAAGAATCAAATCCTGTTCTGTGTCAAAGTTGTCTCGAGGGTAAATTCTGTAAACTTCCCTTTGCATTAAGTGTCAATAAATCTGTAACTCCTTTTGAAGTAGTGCATAGTGATCTTTGGGGTCCTGCACCTTGTAAATCTGTGGATGGATATCGGTACTATGTTACCTTCATTGATGAATGTACCCGGTATTCCTGGATTTTCCCGTTGATTAATAAATCAGATCTTTGTGCCATTTTTATTGCTTTTCATGCTTATGTTCTCACTCAATTCTCTGCAACCATTAAAATATTGCAAAGTGATGGTGGTGGTGAGTACATTAGCAAGTCTCTTCAATCTTTTCTTCTCCAAAAGGGCATTTCTCATCAAAAATCATGTCCTTATACCCCTGAACAAAATGGCATGGCTGAGAGAAAACACAGACACGTTATTGAAACCACAATTACTCTGTTGCAAACAACTAAACTACCTTCACAGTTTTGGTCATTGGCATGTCAAACCGCCATTTATCTCATTAATAGAATGCCTACTCCCATTCTACATAACAAGTCTCCTTTTGAAGCTTTATATGGTGCTGTTCCAGTGATTCATCACTTGAGAACATTTGGTTGTGCTTG
Organism: Malus sylvestris; assembly: GCF_916048215.2. Lineage (NCBI taxonomy): Eukaryota > Viridiplantae > Streptophyta > Magnoliopsida > Rosales > Rosaceae > Malus > Malus sylvestris. Next base: position 24,679,180 of record NC_062262.1, read on the forward strand.
TTATCCTTTCTTAAGACCTTATACTGCTACCAAACTTCAAGCTAAGACTACAAAATGTGTGTTTTTGGGGTATGCATCCAAATTCAAGGGATTCATATGTTATGCAGTTTCCCAACATAAATTCTTTGTGTCTAGACATGTGGTGTTTAGTGAACATGAGTTTCCTTATACAGATTTGTTAACACGAACCACATCTCAATCTACTAATTCTGTTCACATTACTGATATGCCATATCTTCCTGTGGTCACCTCACAGCATGTAGTCACTGTACCCTCCTCTAATACTTCCATTCCTCCTGAGTCTCCATTCCATTTCCCTTCTGCTCCAAGGTCTTCATCCTTCTCACTAACCCCATCTCCTTTCCTTGATACACCAACCTCTCCTCAGTCCATTATTGGTGCAGTTTCAAACACTAATCACATCCCTGTGGTACTTGCTCATAGTCTTGTTACACTGCAAGTGGTTCATTCCATTCCACCATTGAATATACATCCTATGTAGACTAGGAGTAAGAGTGGTATTAGCAAAAAAAAGAAGGTTCTTTTGTCTACACTTGCAACTTCCATGGATGCTGACTTGTCTATGTGTGAACCCAAAACATATAAATCTGCTCTCAAGAGTTCTGTGTGGTTTCAAGCAATGAAGGAGGAGATCAGTTCTTTGCATACTCAAGGAACATGGAGTTTAGTTCCTTTACCAGCCAACAAGAATTTAGTAGGGTGTAAATGGATTTTCAAACTCAAGAGACATTCAGATGGTTCAATTGCACGGCATAAAGCTCGATTGGTTGCCAAGGGATTTAGTCAAGAACCTGGTCTGGATTACAGTGAGACCTTTAGTCCAGTTGTTAAACCCACCACAATGAGGATTGTTTTAGCACTTGCTGCTCAATTTAATTGGTCACTTAGGCAACTAGATGTCAAGAATGCGTTTCTCCATGGAATCTTACAGGAGGAAGTGTATATGGCTCAGCCACCTGGCTTTGAGGATCCCCAGAATCCAACTTTGGTATTTCAATTGCATAAATCCCTTTATGGATTAAAACAGGCCCCGAGGGCATGGAATGACCGGTTTACTTCTTTTCTGCCTAAGTTGGGCTTCCATAACACTTATTCAGATTCCTCATTATTTGTGAAAATTGTTGGTGTCCATATTGTGATCTTATTGTTATATGTCGATGATATCATCATCACAGGCAGTGCAACCACTGAGATTCAGCAAGTCATCGGTGCTTTAACTTCTGAATTTGACATCAAGGACTTAGGTCCTCTTCACTACTTTCTGGGCATTCAGATTTCCAAGACTGCCAAGGGGTTATTTCTGTCACAACAGAAATATGTGCAGGATTTACTTGTCAAAACAGAAATGCTTGACTCCAAACCTTGTGAAACACCATGTTTACCTTATAACAGATTACTCAAGGATGATGGTGAACCTTATTCTAATCCTACTTTATATAGGAGTGTGGTGGGTGCTCTTCAATATCTAACTTTCACGCGACCTGATATAGCTTTTTCTGTGCATCAAGTCTGTCAGTTTATGCAGCATCCCATGGTCTCTCATTTCACTGCAGTTAAAAGGATTTTGAGGTATTTGAAGGGCACTGTGACTCTTGGCATTACCTATTCTAAAGGGAACTTGGCACTATCTGCGTTTAGTGATGCCGATTGGGCTGGAGATCCCAATGATCGGCGATCTACAACAGGGTCTGTTGTGTTCTTAGGGAATAACCCTATATCATGGTCCTCTAAGAAACAGCAGACAGTGTCGCGATCTTCCACTGAAGCAGAGTATCGTGCTTTATCTTCCACTGCCGCAGAACTTGTTTGGATTCAATAAATCCTTGCTTTTCTGCATTTTCCGATATCTGCACCTCCTGTGTTATTCTGTGACAACCTTTCTGCTATAGCATTGTCTTTCAACCTAGTACAACATCAACGGACCAAACACATTGAAATTGATGTGCATTTTGTTCGAGAGCGGGTTTCCAAGAACAAGCTTTTGGTGCAATTTGTGTCCTCAAATGAGCAGTTTGCTGACATATTAACCAAAGGCCTCAGCTCCTCATTGTTTCTTTTTCATTGTAACAATCTCATGTTAGGATCATCCAAACATGAGATTGAGGGAGGATGATAGACATATATTGTGTGGCTGAGATACTGCCACTTGTATTCAGATTAGAGAGTTAATTAGGCAGTTTGTTTAGAATGTTGAGAAGGGTATAAATACTGTTGTATGTGAGATTACTTAGTAACGAAGAAAAGCAATATACTGAAAGTTTATGTTTTCTACTTCTCTCTCTAGAATTTCTTGAATCTCTTCTTCCTCTCACTACATTTCTGTAGATTAACAGAAAGAACGTTAAATACACAAAACAGGGGAAAAGCCAAAACTAAACATTTAGGAATCATTATAATTGTTGAATTGTGGCCAAGTGGCCAACTCAGCATCACCTTTTAACTATTAAACAAAGCAAAAGAAAAAAAAGGGCCAAATTATTAGATATCTTTTGGCTAATAAAAAAATAAAAAAGTGGGGAGACATTATAATTATGTTTCTTATTGTTTTGTGGAATTCTAAAAAGGCTAGCTTCGGATGGAGCATTATTCTTTGGTGAAAAGAATAGTTGTTGGTTCTTGTGTGGATAAAGTTCGGTTTTGAAGAGAGAGTGAAAAACCCATTCTGAGTGCAGAAAGAAGAGAGCGGAGAGCAGCAGAGCAACAGAGAAAGGGTGTCGTAGCTCCTCAGAGAAAAGAAACTGCTGCTTCATTGGTTAGTAATCATCCACCAAAATAGTGTTGTTGTAATAGCTTTGAGCTATATGTATAGAAAAGAAATTATTCATTATATTTTTTACTCTATTTGTTTCTTTGGTGTGTGAGAGCTATTGGGTGTATTGGGTTATTTGGGTTATGAGATTGCCAACACTTTGTAAACTCTCATTTGGTTGATAGTGGATTATTGGGTGAGCTCCTACTGCTCCGATGACGTACTCCAGTTACACTAACTGTTGAGGAATCTCGTTAAAATCTTGGTGTCTTTAATATTTTGTTCTTGCATTTTCATTTGATAAATTTCATGTGGGTTAGCTTGAGTTGGTTCCATAAAGGTTTGGTGCTGTCATGGTGCGTTTGGTACGCGGACGGGACGGGACGGGACGGAACGGGACGGGACGGGACGGAACGAAGGTGTAATTTTTGAAAAAGACATGGGGTATATTTGTCTTAAAATGGTAAAACATTGTGTTCCACAGACGTGGAACAAACCCGTTCCAGGGGGGAGAGGTGGAACGCAAAAACACCCAAAATCTGTCCTGTGGAACAACCCGTTCCACCCATTTTTAGCGCACCAAACGCGGGACGGAACGCCTCGTTCCGTTCCGTCCCGTCCCGTCCCACGTACCAAACGCACCCTCATAGCACAACAATAATAAATTAGGCAAAATGTAATACCAAAAAGACAAGCAAACGAGTCGAGCAAGGTCAACAAAAAACTGATCATGACAAGCAGGAAATTTTTAAAAACAAAGTCGGATATGGATCCAATCAGGTACTGCTACTGTCATTCTTATATAACCAAGTCGCCCCCGACTATTTTATCAACATAGGCAAATTTACTTAATAATAATGGGAAAAAAAGAAAGAAAAAAAGCTTTAAAATAGGAGTAGGAAAGAGAATCGGAACAACCAGTCCCCTTAATCGATCCAATTCCTTATTTTTTTCGTATTTGATTACGAATTTTAAGAAAAACTTTTACACATTCTCTGAAAAAGGAAAAGACTTTTTTCCACTTCCGATTCCTTATGCGTAAGTAAAAGCAAGAAAAATTAAGAAGTGAAATTATTTTCTACATGTATTTTAGTAAACGCAAGGCACTCAAAACTCAAAATGATTCAAATTCCTATTTCTTCTAAGTAAACATAGTCAACCACCACGGAATATTTGTTTAGCATCTATTTGACCTTAATTTGTATCTATTTTTTTTATTTGAACAAACGATATTATCTACACTAAGGGAAAGGAGGTGAACTTAACCTCATAATGAGCTAGCAATAATGTTGTTTAGATAATATTTTTGTTGTCTTTTTCTTCTTCTCATTTTTGTATAATTATTTTCTTTTTGAATGATGGGGCGTCGGGTGTCCCCTTTCTTAGTGGACTTGTATAATTATTTCCACTTTAGTTATATAACCAACGTTATTGGAATTATTACATATTTTATTAAGTCCGCAAGATTAAATACCCCTCGTTGAAAATTTTGAAGAATGTTAATGCTGGTGTTCCTAGAACTATTGAGCACTTGGCTTGTTCTAATCCTGGATGGTTTAAATTGAATGTCGATGGAGCAAGAAGTGGTTAAAATGGTGGACCAGTGCTGGGGGAGTTCTTAGAAGTGATACTGGTGACTGGATTTATGGTTAGCTATCTTAGTGGTCTTTTGCATGAAACCTTACCCGACCCTCGCCCTCTTAGGCCATCTCCAATTGAAAGGTCCAAAGGGTCAGATGACCAAAAATAGCTCGAAAACCGTCTCCAACCGAGGGTCAGACCAAATGACTCATGGGCGCTCTACTAGACCAAAAAGGGGGCGAATGGCCAACTGGCTGGCCCAAAGCAGCCAGCCAGCTGGCCCCAGGCCAGGCTCCCATTCAAACCTCAACAGCTAGCTGACGTCAGTTACCATTGGTTTTTGAATTTTTTTTTTTGGGCCAAAATATTTTTAAAAAATTCTCATTTTTTCCTATAAATACCTAAGTCATTCCTACACTATGCCTCACAAATTTTTCACCATTCCTACACCATTTCAATTCTCATATTTTCTTACCTCTTCCAATAATATTTCCTTCAATTTTTTCAATAATTTTCAAATGACCTCATCTGCAATGAAAGGTAGGGTTTGGACCCGAAAAGAAGATGAAGCTCTTTGTAGGGCTTATAGATGGGTGTCGGAAGATAATGTGAGGGGGAGTTCTCAAACAAGTGAAGGTGTTTGGACTCTTGTGTCCAAAAAAATATTTAGAGTTCTACAAAGGCACCACTCCACTAAACACCTGAAACCACGAGAGGTTCTTCAAGATGGAAGAAACATCTTGAGCCAAGTTTGAACAAATTGCATCAAGCACTGTTAGCAGCCGCAAGTAGACTTTAAAGCGGCGCTAATTACTAGGACGAAGTAAGTATTGTCACAATTTATTTTAAATATTTAATTATATTCATTTAATTTCATAAATTAATTTCCTTTGATTTTTGTAATTATATTCAATTATATTACATTTAATTTCATAAATTAATTTCCTTTAATTTTTGTAATTATATTTTCTAGGTACGCCAAGCGGAGTAATTGTATATGGAGGGCAGCTCAAAACCTTTTCAATTTCATGATTATTGGGAAATTTGTAAAGAGTGAGTGTTATTTGAAGATCCACCTCAACATAGAGTAGGTCCTACGCCGGTGTTCAGAACTGTATCCTCAGTTGTAGATATGGATGAAGATGGATTTCCTACCATTCAACAAACAAGGGTAGAAAATCCGTTTTCAGGTGAAAGTTCCATACCTAGGACTATGGGACGAAACAAGGCCTGAAGGTTGAAGGAAAAGGGTAAGGCAATGGATGATTACGCCGCTCAACAGGAAGTGGCGGCCTCATTACAATTAATGGCGGAGCAAAATGCCTTTGCCGCGGAAGAAATGAACCGTAAGCATGAAGAACGGGCCAAACAAATACAAGAAGAGATGAATGATAAGAATATGGAAATGAACACTTCGAATTACACTCAAATTAGTAAGGCCTATTTTGATAGGGGAAAAAAAGAAATTATGACCCGGCGGCAGTTGTTTACCTCCGACTATACTCATACAATGGTGGATGATGAAGATAATTATGATTTTAGATATTAAATTTAAATTGTTGTAGTTTTTAAATTTAAGTTGTGGTTTTTAAATTTAAGTTGTTATAGTTTTTAAATTTTACTTGTAGTTTTTAAATATAAGTTGTAGTTTTTAAATTTAAATAATAAATTATGTTTGGCCCTTGGTTGGAGACAGTTTTTTGTGACAGAGCTAAAACGAGCCATATGACCCTTTGGCCCTCGTTTGGAGATTGTAAGAAATATGGCATTGAACTGTTCATTAAAATATTAATTTTTTAGAGGGCCAGAGAGCTAAAACGAGACAGTTTGAGCCCTCTGACCCGTCTTTGGTTGGAGATGACCTTAGCACTCTCAGTCTGGATGTAAGCATTTTATTACTCTTCAATCATGCTGACCTGCAACATGGTTACAGAGAAAAGAATAACTGGGGGATGGACTTGCTAAGTTGGGCCTTCATTCGAGTCTTGGAACTTTTTTAATACCTCTCCTCCCAGTGTTTTCCGTTGTTTTAGATGATTGAAGTGGTTTCTCTAGGCCTCGAGCTGTTGTTGTTGGCTTTTGAGCTTGTTTTCTTTCTTCTGGGCTTTAGCCCCGTTGTACACCAAAACAAATTAATTTAGAAGAACGTAGAGGGAAAATGTATTTGTGAAGGAAAGGATGAAGTGAGAGGAGGATGGTGCGATGAGAAGACGGAAGTGAAAAAGAATTAACTTAAAAACTACCAAATCCACCTACAACTCAAGCCGTGAACATCAAAAAGAAGGTCATGGAGGTTGCTTAAATATGAACTGTTATGATGCGGCCACCACCATCTTCACAGGTCACAAAGAAGAAGTTGAAGATTTACGAGCTGAGAATCAACAAACATGAGCAGAAACAAACTCTTTGAAACTCTTTGATACCCTTCTGATGTAATTTCAATATGGGTCCATTTTCAATTCAATTCAATACTCGTTTGATCATTTGGTTCCATATTTTATAATATATGTTGAAATTTAGATTTTGGGACAACTAATATTAATGTTGACCATATTATACTCAGTTAATGGTTTCTGAATATAATATATGTTTGAAAATTCATTGGAGCTTAACGCATGTTATAATTTCAATAAGTTGAGTATTTACTTGGAATGTTTAAAAATATTGAGATTAATTTGAAATGACACTAAAGTATTGAGAGTTTTTAAGTACTTAATCGTTAAAAATAATTAAAATTAAAAAAAAAAGAGCAGATGGGCCAAGTAGCGCTCACCAGTTTGTCTCTATGTAGCAACTAACTATTTAACTAATTATCTCTTCCATTCGCAAAAAGCTTAGAAAATTGTGCCTAAGCACTGACATTTCTTTTAGGAATAAAAAACCGAGAAGGATTGTCTGCTCTCTCACTTCCGGTGCCCTCCTGTTTTGTGTGATCACGGTTAAACCACGTTAACATTTTATATTATTTTTTTTATAGAGATAATAAGAAAAAAATGAATAGTAATATAAAATGTTGACGTGGTTTAACCGTAACCATATAAACAGAAGGACACGAAAGGACATCGAAAATGGAAGGGCAGACAATCCTTGTCCATAAAAAATAAGGCAAGAAGGTGAGATGAAAGACAAGTATTACGTTTTTTAATAAACAAAAATCATTTGAATTTTTTTTATTTGATAAAATATAATAAAAAAATAACAACGCATATCTTTTCAAGATTGAATTGCGTTTTGCAAAGTAGTTTTGTCCACAATTATTGATTAGCGCAGCAAAGAGAAACCAACAAGTTCTCGTTTCCTTGCATCAAAGAAAATAATAACATCTCTTTACTCTGCGTTATGTTTGCTGGATATTTGTCAATAATCTATGATAAATTTATATATGTTAATAAATAAACAGTATATGAACAATGAACTAATGTTAAACAGAAATATTGAAAATCAAGGCTTGCGTACCGCAATGTCCTTAAAACAGAAATTTCGTCTCTACTCAGTGCTTATAGTTCTCCAGACGTATGCTTCATCAGGATTCAACGATCAAGTTAGAATTCCAACACTGGAAAACTTAACTTCTGGTGAATTTTTTTGTGGTACTTTCAGTAAGAATGATATGGATTATAGAAGGAGATTTATGTTTTTTGTATTCTAAATGTCATGCAGACGGATGTATATATAGTGGGATTATGCCTGTTTGTAACGGGTATAAGAATGGGATGTGACTGTTGGAAGACATCTCTTCATATGGGTGTTTTCTTTCTGCGTTCTTTCACACTTCAGACTTCATCTGAAATGATGAGTCTGTTGATAAAATAATAAAAAATTAATTAATTAATTAAATTGAAATTAATTAAAAATAATTAATTAAATCTGAAAATAATTAATTAAAGTCGAAATTAATATATATTAATTATCAATTAATTAGCACATCCCAAAACCTAATCCCAAGGTTTATTCTCCAAGGTCCATCACTCCAATAACTTTTTATAAGGGACAAAACCTTATAAAGTGAGAAACCTTGTGTGGTGAGCAACGTGGGACAATGAAATTCTACTCAAAATTTCCAACAATGTTCACTTTACAATCTAACTAGCAAGCAGCTTTAATCCAAATTCTCCTGTTTTTTTCCTCATGGAGCATCAGTGGCCTTCATTCCCAATCATGTTTGCCTTCTTGCTCTTTATAATCATGGTACTGAAAATAGGGAAGAGAGGCAACACCAACAACTACGCTTCAAATCTACCACCCGGGCCATGGAAGCTACCATTCATAGGAAACCTACACCAGCTCATCGGCTGTCTACCCCATCACGGACTACGGGACTTGGCCGAGAAATATGGACCCCTTATGCACCTGCTTGGAGAAGTTTCCACCATTGTTGTTTCATCGGCAGAGTTTGCAAAAGAGGTGATGAAAACCCACGATGTTATCTTTGCATCTAGGCCACAGATCCTCGCCGCGAGGATCTTGTCTTACGGTTCTACAAACATTGCCTTTGCACCGTACGGTGATTACTGGAGACAACTACGAAAAATTTGCACACTAGAGCTTTTAAGCACAAAGCGCGTTCAATCTTACCGACCCGTTAGGGAAGAAGAGGTACTGAAGCTGATTAAATCGATTGCTTTACGATCAGGATCAGCTATCAATCTTACTCGGGAAATCTACTCATTGACGTACATCACTTCACGAGCAGCCTTTGGTAAAAAAACCAGAGATCATGAGAAATTCATATATGTTGCTGAGGAAGCTGGGAAAGTAGCGGGGGGCTTCGCTCTTGCAGATCTATATCCCTCTGTTAGCTTGCTTCATTTGGTTAGTGGAATCAGGCCTAAGCTTGAGAGGCTGCGTAAACAAGCCGACAGAATAATAGAAAACATCATCAACGAACATCAGAAAGATCTTGAAACTACAAAAAATGTTGAGGGCGAGACAGTGGAAGATCTTGTACACGTTCTCCTAAAATTTCACGAACATGGCGGTGCGCTTGAATTTTCACTTACTACTAACAACATCAAAGATATCATGCTGTGAGTACACTTTCTGTTCATATCAATGATATCATGCTTTAATAAGTCAAATCAGTTTTCGATTTCAGTTTTATTACCCCATTTCTTGTTTCTTAATATACGACCTCAGAATAATATGAATTCTTGTTTCTGGTTAATTATTAGTCTTTCTGCATTCTAATTCTGCATGAACCTTTTTCAGGATATTTTCTCGGCTGGGAGTCAGACATCAGCTACAACTGTAGATTGGGCAATTTCAGAAATGATGAAAAATCCAAGAGTAATGAAAAAGGCACAGCGTGAGGTGAGGGAAGTGTTTAATCGAAAAGGGAAAGCAGATGAAACAAGCATCAGAGAGATGAAGTATTTAAACGCAGTGATTAAAGAGACGCTGAGATTACACCCTTCTGTTCCCCTATTACTTCCAAGAGAACGCGGAGAGAAGTGCGAGATTGGGTGGATATGATATACCTGTGAAATCCAAGGTAATCGTCAATGCGTGGGCTATCGGTAGAGATCCCAAGTACTGGACTGAGCCTGAGAGGTTTAAACCAGGGAGGTTCCATTACAGCTCCATTGATTACAAGGGAACAAACTTCGAATACATCCCGTTTGGTGCAGGAAGGAGAATATGTCCGGGCATATTATATGGTCTGGCAAACGTGGAGCTCCCGCTCGCATTGTTGCTATACCATTTCGATTGGAAACTTCCCGATGGAACGAAGCACGAAGACTTGGACATGACTGAGACCCTTGGCATCGCGGTCCGAAGAAAACAAGACCTGCATTTAATTCCGATTCCGTATCGTCCTCCGCCTAACTGAAAAATCTCAAGTATAACAAAGTCAAATGCTTTGTATGTTTCTTGTTATTGAAATAATCGTCGTTGTTTTGTTCGTAGTATATATCCCCATTGTTACACAGCTTGTCACATTATAAAGAGCCAAATTCATTTCAGTGGAGAAAAAACACAAACAACTAAGCTGAAACGTTGGAATAATTGTTGCTACGTTCGAATCTGCCAAATGATGAGTTAGATACTAAAAACAGAGGGATATTGAAACCCATCGCAATTTAGTCAAAGTACGTGAAGGGATGATATGGTGGTGTGTGGGGGTATTTTACAAAAAATAAAGTTATTTTCTGATGAATTAATCCTAGATTGTTAATGTTATAAGCATTTGAGGAAGTGAGTGGGATGCGTTATAAAGCTTACAAATTTCGGTGGAAATAGCATCTTAGAGGCGGTGAAGGCGGGGAAGGCGTCGAGGGACATTTGTTGGCAACACAATAAAGCGTTCCTAAGACGCGAAGAGGCAAGGCGAGGCCTCGACAAATCGCCTCAAGGCGGTGCCAGGCGTAACCTATTTGCAAGTCCGGGCAGTACGAGGCGTACGCAATTTGGTAGTGAGGGCGGTGCCAAGCGTTGTACGCGATTTGCAAGTTGAGGCGGTGTGAGGCGCTACCCCATTTGCAAGTCGCGAGGCAGTGGATTAGATGGTTATCTGTGTTGTATTTAGTTTTCTTTTGAAATTTTAACGCAGCATTTTGTTACATTTTTTCTCTCTTCTAAATTTTTTTTCTATCATTTTTTTTTATTTTGTCAAATTTCCCTCTTTCAGCCAAATAGGATGCTATATTAAAAAAAAAAAAAACGTGTGAAAATCAATTTTATAGTCATTTGTCATATATTTATTAACTGTAATGTTTTATCTTAAGATGGATCACCCACTTATATATAGCCCATGTCATGGGCTAGATAAATTGTGTAACCCATTGATCCTATCAACAACCTATAACTGTTAAGTGTGTACTTAGGTTCTTAGGTTTCTGTTGGTGCTATGGCTACTAAGTAGGTCTAGATTCTTTTTCCATTGCTATGGCTGCTAAGTTTTATGGCTAACATGTACCAACATGCTGCTGGATTAAGATGAACACAATGCTTGATGATATAGCGAAAGATTAAAGATAAAAGAGAGAGATTCACAGAAGAAAAATTGTGTTTGTTGTAAAATATACAAATTCGACATGCTTGATGAGTTGATATGGTAAAAAATTTCACTATCTACCATCTACCATTGTGACTGTTACTTGGTTTACAGTGCAGGATTGGTCCTGCTTGCCGGAGGATGAATCTGTTTCAACAGGATTTTTATTCCTTTCGAGGCAAAACCCAGGGTTCTTAGGCTGAGGCATTGTTGCAGTTTCACTACTCAACATCAAAACCACAGAGGCCATTGTAGGCCTATCTTCCGCACGCTCTTGGACGCACAAGAGTCCGACTTGAATGCACCTCAACACCACAGAGGGGGAGTATGAATCCCCAACTGATGGATCAATTATTTCCGACCCCTTTCCTTCTGTCCATAGCTTCGAAGCCTGCAACAATTCCAAGCCATTTCTCTGTCAGTAGTGAATCTAGTTATTTTGTGGAAATTAATTTTATGCGCCCTTTTACTTACATGTCCTAGGAGGTTGAGTTCGTTGTTCGCGTAATAAAATCCCCTGTTCTTTTTACCACTAATAATTTCCAATACCAGAACACCAAAACTAAAGACATCAGACTTGACAGAGAAGAGCCCGTCCATTGCGTACTCTGGAGACATATAGCCACTGCAGAACATCAATGAAGAGAAATTAGCATATGTGGTAAGCAGGAAAATATAGAAACTTTGTCACATGTGCAGGGCGTTGGTACTCACTATGTTCCCACTACCCTTCTGGTATTGGCTTCCGTCTGATCGTTACCAAATATTCTAGCCATTCCAAAGTCCGATATCTTTGGGGTCAATTCACCATCAAGTAGAATGTTGCTTGCCTTGAGATCCCTATGGATGATCCTAAATCTTGAATCCTGGTGAAGATAAAGAAGTCCACGAGCAATCCCACAAATAATATCGAAGCGCTTTGGCCAATCCAGCATAGACCTTTTCGCATTACCTACAACGAACATCATCAACTTCATAAATAATGTCAAAAATCAAAACTGGTTATAGATTTAATTATAGTTATTAAATGAAGATGAAGTTGATGAAGGAACTAACTGAATAGAACAGAATCCAGGCTTTTGTTTTCCATGTATTCGTAAATCAGCATTTTTTCATCCATGTCGACACAGCAACCAAGCAACCGAACAAGGTTTCGGTGCTGAAGCCTTGCGATTAACTTTACTTCGTTCTTGAATTCTTCAGTTCCTTGTCCAGAGTTCTTTGACAGCCTCTTGACAGCAACTAATTGACCTTCTACTGTACCCTGGAATCGGAATAGCCACAAATAACTAAATCTGTCTTATGTTATTTCTCAAATTACTTTAATTTATGCATGATCTAGTAACACTGATTTCTAACAAAATGTGCTTAATTACCTTGTACACACAACCGAAACCGCCTTGCCCCAGTTGATTTTCGTCTGAAAAGTTATCCGTAGCCACTGCTACTGTGTTAAAATCAAGCAATGGCAATTCTAGCTCATCATTGCTCCTTTCACCCGAGTAGTGTTCCCTTTTACTTGAGATAACTACCTCATTTAGCAGAAAATCTTGGCTTCTTTCAAAAGAACCTGTTCAGGCAGAAAACAAAAACTTTGTAACTCAATCTCTATTTTCGCACTCCTTGGTTGTATGGGGAGTGAATTGCTGCCACACCGGAAACAAATCTACAATACATGGTACATTGTCGATGTTTGACAAGAATTCTGTCGACCAATTGTCAATAGGATATCAAAATGGGATTGATTAAACATTGATAATGTACTAGGTACTGAAGATTGGTATCATCGCCGAATCGAAGTTACTTAGTACCTACCTTTTTGTTCTATCCTTCCTTTACGCGTAATACCAGATTTCCTCTTCCATACAAAACAGATAACGAGTGCTGCTAGCAGAATGCCAGTACCAACTGTAATGCCTACAATAATGAGTACTCGTTTCATCTTCCCGTTGCCATCTGAAATGAACGTACAATAGTCAGTAATGTGTTACTGTTATAAAATACATAGCTGTTTACTTTCCTAAGCATAACATTATCTGAACCTTTATATGGAAATGTCATTCTTTCTTAATTGCCACTCGTATTTAGATTTAACTCGTAAAAACATGCGAGAAAACAATTTCTAAGCCAATATGTGTTAAATTATTATTTATAACGAGCGTTACAAGTAAGAAGCAAGCGTTTTGGCATTCTATATAGAATTGTAAGTGCATTGAGAAAATAAAAAAGGTAGTACCGCAATAATCTCTATGTTAAACAATAATCTATACTATTATTAAGAAAACCCTCATTGTCAACTTTTTTTTCTCCTTTTTTCTTATTTTGCACTCATTTTTTATACATACTATTGACAAAAGAAGGGCAAAATAGTAATTTTGTACCTTTTGACAAAATGACAATCATATCCTTATTTTACCTTTTTTTTTTTTTTTGAGATAATGACAATCATATTTTTTTAATTTTACCTTCACATTTGATACATAATATTTACATAAGGAAGACAAAACAGTAATATGTAATATTAAAAAAAAATATACATTTATTAAGATAAATTATTCACGCACACTGCTCTTTGCTAGTATACAATAAAATAAAATAAAACTAATGAAAATGGCTTGAAAACTTTGAGTTTTAATGATAAGGACAAAATAAAGGGTAAAGTGAATAGTACCAGGATTGACTTTTTAGTGTAAAAATGTGATTTTTTGTTAAAGTGAACAGTACCGGATGCTTTTCGTTAAAATTCCCATAAAAAAAACCCTGGTAGTCTGGTAGACTGGAACCATAGATACGATATCAGCATAAACAGTTGTGATTAGAAATTTAATAAAAGTACAATTGAGGAGGGGACCAAGTAGACGCGGATGCGTACCTAACCCACCGGTAAACAGGCCCACGTATTTACTTTCTTTATTTATTTGTTTAATTAGCCCACATTTATTTTATTTTTTTAGGTTCTGCACTTAACTTTTCATTAGTTTTGCAGAGAACCACTCAATTATTTGCTGTGTGAACAATTAAAGGCACATGTCTATTTGCTGCTTTAGTCATAGGTGAACAGCCAAGAGCTTACATGAAATGGAAAGACTGCTACACTTTTGACATGAATTAAGGTAGTGTTATCCACATACTTATTTTTATTTTATGTACTTTTTTTAATTTTTCCTTATCGAATCAAATAAATTGAATAATCTCAATAACAAAAGATTAATATGAATATATGAAAAGTAAAAATAAGTGTAAATGGTACTTAACAATTACTCAGACATAATTTGGTCCTCTAATGGGAATATAGCGCTCACAAATTTACACTTTGCATCATACATGTTAATATTTGTTACTAAGACCTTGTTTGATCTCTAACTGTAATGAATAATTAACTTTCTAAATTCAAGATATACTGAAAGTTGAGGATAATGATTTTTTTGTGCTAAGGAGATTATGATCAAATTTCAAGGGTCAGAATTGATTGATTTGGTGGATTTGATGGAAGGGCTCCAGAGAGGATCCCTTCCCACTTTTACATACAGGGGCGGAGCCACCAAGGGACTAGGGTAGTCCTCGGCCCTTCCTGACTTCATCTGAGATGTGAACCTCATGGAAGAAGATGAAGCAAACGACGTCGTTAAACTGTTTTGATTTTAAATCTTTTCGACAGTTTAATGAAACGATAAGTTTGGTAGGGGAGTTTTAAAAGAGATGTGCAATTTTAAATGGAAAAAGCAACCGCACTTCTGGTTCGATTCTCTCACCTAATAGTAATATACACCCTATAATTTTCTAAAGCAACCCACCTTCTTTATTTGCAGACCTCTCCCCTTTTCCTTCTTTTTATACTTCTTTGTATTTTCTTTAGCCTTCCACAACCTACCTCTTACTTGGTTGTCTGGGTTTTTTTACATTTTTTTCTTCTTAGTATTGAATTTAAGAGAATTTTTTCAGTTTTGTGAGGATTACACAAATTGCATATGTCAACATGTTATGAATTCAACTTTTTATACACACATATATATATAAGTGTGTAAAAGGCCCCTCCTCATTCAGAATTCTGGCTCCGCCACTGTTTACATACCTCATTTAATCTCTCACGCACCTTAAAAATTTATTGAACAATTGAAAGGTTTAGAATTAAGGGTTTAAGGTTTGTGGGAGATGAAATGGAATGTGCAAAAATCACCACTATATATATATATATATATATATATATATATATATACACACCAATTAAAGAGAGTGTGAGTGAAGTAAAATGAAGAGTGTAAAAGGTATGTGTTGTGTTTTGTGTTTTTTGTATAGACATCATCATTAAGTTACTCAATGAAAGCAATTACCGGTCCTTTACCTCAAGTACATAAGAGTCATTACAAAATATTAAGACCAATCGTAAACCTCGCATGAATTAGTCTTGACAATTCATGCTAAAAGACTCACAAAATAAGAACACTCAAAACTAAACCCATGCACGCATGCACAATTAATCCTACTATTTCGTCTACAAGTTAACCTACGAAGAAGACAATACGGTCTTAATCCTGTCTTGATTGACGGATCAAATATGAACATGACTAATAATGTGTTTCCTTTCTAATAATTTAAACTCATGTGCACTTTACTACTTTTAAAATATGAACAAGGTTTCCTGCCATCCACAACGACTACTAAAGGTACTTTCGAGTCCTTTTGTTTTTGGAGATATTTCCACAAGGTCCAATTTCTCTTACTAAAATCTACAGTGGTGCCTACAATATTATATTATCCCGCCTAAATTATTCGGACCGTTTGCCCTGGTATTGGAATTTTAAAGCAAATATTGAAAAGGACCGCTAATTGTAGCTCAAGAAAACCTTACCAAGTCAACAATGACGGCCACTACCCTCTCAATTTGAACAAGCTGCCGAAAGCACCCGTTTCATTAACCTTTTTCTTGTCAAGGTGGGCTAATTCCACCAAATTAAAATGAAATATAATCCCTAGTAGAGTGTCAAATCTAAATTCTAAAAATCAAACGCGAACAAACAGTCTCTATTTAAATTATTACTTAATATTACAGTTTAATAATATTTTTAAATTGTAAGCGAGGAGTTTAGAATTCGATTCTTGTGAATGACAAGTCGATATTAAATAATTATATCAAATTTATTGTGTAACCTAAACCTAATCTACTACTTTTCAGTGTCAATAGCACATTTTATTAACAAACTAATTATTTACACTAAATAGGTGAAAAAGTGGATTAAATCTCATAATAGACTAGCAATAATGTTGTTCAAATTTTAACGAATAAGATCATTTTATTAAAAAAAAAAAGAAAAAAAAACCCATCATATATAGTTGTAAATTTCGACCATCTGTCACGGGAAACATCTGGAAAAACGTTTTATGAGAAAGCATAATTTCAAAGCAAGTTCGCTTTAAATCAACGAGAGTCCAACAAAACGTGATGCACATATTCATGAATCGACATGTGGATAGACACCTCATACCAATGACGCACATTTCCCTTTCATTCCCTCTTTTTTCTTTCGCATGCTATATTTGAAAAGAGGGTATGGTAGAATATAGGTTTAAGGGTGCGTTTGTTGTACCGGATTATCTTGGACTGAACTAGTTTTAGGGACTAAGCTAGACTGGCTTAAACTAGACTAAGCTAGATTAACTTAAGGACGCGTTTGGTGCAGTGTCAGACTAAAAATTAGAATAATTAATAAACTTTAATATTATATTATTTAATAAATATCTATTAATATTTTAATATTAATATATTTATTTATTCTTTTATAATTTCTTCCTTCCTCTTAACCTCTCTTTTTCTCCGTCCATGGTTTTCCTGCCCGTTCCCATTTTTACTCTCTTTTTTCTTTGTCCACTGTCACCCTCCCCACTCTATCTTTTTCGCCATTTTCACTCAAATTACTTTGCTCTATTCTTCTCTTCTTCAAAATATGAAACTCTGAATTTGTTTTGATATTTAAATTTTAGTTCTTTGAGATTACAATTTCAGTTCTTGGCGTTGGATTAAATCCAAAGCAAATCCAGCTAGGTATTCTTTTTTGAAGCAAAGAGGGGAAATTTGGGTTGTGGGTTCGTTGGGTTTTATAAGAGGGAGAGAAATCAATTTGAAGCGAATAGAAGGTTGGGTTCGCGAGACGAAGGAGATTGGCAAGACGGCAAGATTTGGTGATGGGTTTGCAGGGATGATGGAGATCAACAAGACCGCAGGATTTGATGACTGGATTTGGCAACGCATGGTTGCAGATCGCAAACGATGCAGATATTAGAAAGCCGGGATTAGCAATCCCAACCTTTTCGGGGGTCCTAGCTAAGACGAGGTAGAGAAGCCTTTAGTCGGAACGTGTCCGACTTAATCCCATTAAAGACAGTCCCAGATCAAACCAAACACAGACTAATAAGTCAGTCTACTCTAGTGAAACCTAAGGAGCTCAAACAAACACACCCTAAGATTATAACATGTTAATGGTTGAATTCCTTCCAATAATGTAATTTTTATTACGTCACAATCCATTGTCATTGTAACTAACGAATATGAAAACTCTAAATTCTAATCCTAGGCTAACTCAAATATGGTCATATCAAGCTGAAACACGTCTCCTCAATCTTAAAGACGCCAAATTTTGCGTTCTTATACAATTCAAAACCACGTTTCAATATTTCAAAACAGATTTATGGACAATAAACTATACTTTTAAAATTAGATTAATGATATTAATACTAATAATAAAAATAATCAGGGTAATGTTAGGATAAGTAAATTTCGTATACTATATAACATGAAATTTAATGATTAGACTATTATTATTATTTTTAATAATAAACGATATTATCTACATCAAATGGGTGGGAGAGTGCGCTAGGCCTCACGGTGAGACATCCATAATAATATTGTTCAAATTCGACTTTGCCTAGAATCGTACCTAACACCTCTTATTTACAAGTGAAAATGAATACCATTATACCATAATACTAAGTGACGATTAAATTATTATTTTAATATTAATTAACGTGCTTATTTTTTATTAGTAACATATTATGTAGCTTGCAAATTTAATTTACCGAATTACTCCAAAAATAATAGTAGCATAAAAAAAAAAAAACAAAAGAGTAATGCAAAGGAAAAGGTTACCTAGTTCAGAAGCTGCGAATCTGACATAGAGATGTTGTCCACCTTCTGCATATTGCCTAAGGTCCATGAGCTCCCCACTCCAAATCACACAACCAGTCCCTCCGTTCTCAATCCTCGCATTCCCGTAAGCCGTACAAGAACAATTTTCCGAACACTTTTTCCTACACGCCTCAAGATTAATGCCCATGTCCACAAACGCGCCGCCGCTCTCCGGCAGTTTCATGTTCCCCAAACCCAAAAACTTATCCTTCGAACACTCCAACTCCGTCTTCCTCACGCAACCATCGGACCCGTCTCTCAGATTCCACGCCTGCAAATTCTTGGGCTGAAACCCCTTCAAACACTTGCACACCGGCGAAGCGTTTGAGTCACAGACGCCGTAGGGGCCGCACTCTCTGTAACTGTCGCACTGGTCTTTCGGGGCGTACCAGAATTGGTTCCAAATCTTTCTGGATTCAATCCATGTATACCGTTGGAGATACCCATCTTGGCTCACGATCAGTCGTGAATACAACGGTTTCGAATCGTTCTTTATTGAAAAAGTGTAGTACACCTCCTGTGAATTGGAAACGAAACTGAACTGAAGACCATTTGAAACTGTCATCTCAGGCACACCGCTAAACCTCTCCCCATTCCAGGGTCCGCTGCGATACACTACGACCTGTTTGTTTCTCAGGAAAATCTCCGGGAAACCGCGGTAATCCAGCTTGAAAGAATAGTCACCTACAGACGGGTCTTCTGTGCTTTTCCATGAAGTTATGTACCTGTCCAAATTTGAGCTCAAGTTCCATCCCAGCTTCATATCCGGCAGCAGAGTGTTTGTTGGGTAGTCAAAGCTCTGCCAAAGGAACTCGTCTTTCGGGTTGTTTCGGTTTGAATCTTCTTCTCTGAGGACTAGATTTCCCGAATCTAAAAGCTGTACAATTGGGTTCACAGCTTGAGTTTCATTGGAAGACCATGTGACGTTTCCACTTCCTTCATCAACAAGAACAAGATTTCCACGGTCGCCAAATTTGATTGTTGCTGATGACGAATTCGAAAGAGGGCTGTCTCTGTTTGCTACCCAAACAACTGTTTGAGGTTGGATATTCTTGTACCATATTCCCAAGTACCAACCGGAAGACCCCGGCTGGAACAACCCCAACTCAAATACGTTGCCGGAGGAGACGAGGGTTTGGCTGTTTCGGAGGGATTGAACTGAAGACAAGGAGTCGCTGGAGGTGGCGATTGGGAGGAAAGGGAGTAGAACGAGGCAGAGAAGGGTGGAGAAATATTGGTCGAGTTTTGTTGGAGCTCTCATTTTTTTTTCTTTTTCTATGAGGATGATTTTCTTGTTGAAAGCATATGAAGCATTGGGTTTGTAGGTGGGTGATGTTTTAGCCATTGATAGGTGAAGGAGAAATTAAAAGGCCTTTTATTTTACTTTTGGCAAGACTGTACAGTGCACGTTCTATTGGCTTTCTTGACTAGGGAGGCCGTCGGCGATCTTTGGATTCTTTAGTATAATTTGATTAACTTTCCCAAATTTGCATGCTTTGATTGCCTTAATCAAATCTTCCCCAATTTTACCTACGTTTAGCTTGATTATTTACCTGTAAGGGAATTTACTGTAGAGAAAATTTGATACGGGTGTTGTAGCCTATTTTATCTGACAAACAGAATAGGACTGGTGGCAAGGGTAGAGAAATTGAGAAATATGTGTTTATAGAATTGTAGGGGAATATGTATGTTATCCCTCCTATATTGTACCTTTATTTATAGTAGTAAAAAGAGAGAAGATATTCCTCCGTCCCCAAGTAATACAAGTTGTAATAGGAAATGATAACTAGAATCCAATCTAATCTAGGATTTACACAATCACACTTAAACTAGGAAAGTTTACAACACTCCCCCTTGAGTGTGTAAATACTCAAGGTAGATTCAGCATCATGCAAAAGTTGAGGAATTTGACTCGTCGGTACTTGATTCTAAGGAACAACGCATGTAACACCCCACCCCGAAAATATTTATTTTCGGCAATAATTATCGGTGATAGGCTCAAAAATTTAAACTTTCGTTTATTTAGCTACCAATCTTCACGACACTTTAATTAAGTTCCTTAATTCCACACGTTCTGTAACATTAATTCTCTTAACAAAGCATAATATAATTTATTTATCAATTTACTATCTTTACTGCACTTAAATAAATTTACGATCTAAGAATAATTCTCAACTAAAATAAAATTCTCGATTATTTAAGACTGCATCTAACACTGTTAGACTGCCTACGTACCCTTGAGCGGGATCAAGCCTCTCGTAGTTCACATACAATTCCCAATTCATTAACTTTAACATCTTAGTGACTAACAATCACAAATTCAGTCCAAACATTTTCATCACACCATGTGAACATAAATTATGGATTCAAAACATCAAAATTAGCATGAAAAATGGCAGAGTCAGCCCACTGGCCAGGCGCCGCCACATGCGCCGCCGCGGGTGGCGGTCGGTCGCCCTGACTCGCCGGAAAAATCAACTTTTTTCCAAAAATTTCCAAATTTTACAGTTAAGTAGATCTTAATGAGTAGAACAACTTTCATACCTGTGGCTAAAGCCAATTTGGCTGGGAAACACCTCAAATTGCCCACGAACCGTCGGAACCCTTATTTTTGGGTGTTCTTGATTCGGCTCCAAATAAACTCTGACGCCCTAACCAAATCATGGGCTTTGTTCCTGGGTTTAGGGAGAGTGTTTTGGTGGTGGAAATGGGAGGAGTTAGTTTCAGATTGTGGCGAATTGAAGCCCAACCCGTGCACCCCTCTGTACTGTTTTCACCAAAATCCACCCAATTTTCCTACATTTTCGAATGAAAATGGAAGTGAGATCGATTATTCTCGAGGTAAGGATTATTTTGACACCAACCTTGTCATCAACGGTGACCGGAGTTGGGAGATTACGCCGGGCCAGGTCACGGGTTGGGGAAAACCCGATTTCCCCATCTTTCTCCCTTTCTCTCCTTTCCCTCCCGATCTTCTCCCTCATTGGCCCCCCCTTCCCTCCTTATTCCTCCTCGACTTTTAATCTCGGACGTCCATGTGGCTGATCAGATTTCTCCAGAAATCTGGAGCCTTCCAAATTAATGACCAATTTACCATTTTGTCCCCAACTTTAAACATTAATAACTCTTTCGTTATAACTCCGTTTCACGAACGGTTTGCGCCCACGTGTTCGTGAGGTCAAGCTCTATTTTCAAATATAAATTGTGACCTAAAAAAGTTGACGGATTTTAAATAATTAATTTCCAACTTCAAACTTCGTAACTAGTTTAATTTAAAACTAGATTCAAATAAATTAATATAATTTGTCAATGAATAACATAAAATCTCGATAACACTTTATGTAACTTATAATAATTTTCGGAAACAAAACTTTAAAATTTCCCAATTCTATTTCCATAATCATAAATCGATTTATTTTCTATTTTCCCCACATATTCATAATTATGAATAACTATTTCATATATTTAAATTTTTTAGGGTATTACAACGCATATTCTCAATAAGGTATGAACTTGCATAAGTAGTAAGTCTCGCTAAAAAACCTTAAGGCTACGGCAAAAACCCAAGTAGGGACAAAATCTTTAGTCTAAGGAAAAATGCGTGAGAAATGCAAAGTTAAAAGAAACGTCTACGGGATGTCATCAGGGATATGACCAACCCTACAGGATGTCATCAGGGATATGACCAGCCCAAGGTGGGTGCCTTGTTGAAACCTAGTTAGGTAGCAAAAATACAGTGGGAAAAATGCTTCTAATCGTAGGAGAAAATAGTACATTAAGATCAAACAAGTATTCTCTAGGTTACTCTCCTTGAGTTTGACACAATTCCAAAGAGAAATAGCAATGTTACAACTCAGAAAGTTTACACATACCAATACCATGAACAAGCTTTTGAAACGTCTTCTTCGGCAGTGATTTGGTGAAGACGTCGGCCTAATTGTCTTGTGAACGGATTTGCGTGACTTCAATCTTCTAATGTTCTTGTTGTTGATGTGAAAAGAAGAACTTCAGCGCAATGTGCTTGGTGTTGCCTCCTTTGATGTAATCCTTCTTGAGCTGTTCGATGCATGTTGCATTGTCTTAAAAAATCGTCATCGGGACATCAACGACAGGATGAAGATCATATGAACTGTGAATATGGCCCACTACTACTCTCAACCAAAAGCATTCTCAAGTTGCTTCATGTAAGGCGAGAATTTCAGCATGGTTAGACGAAGTGGTAACTAAGGTCTATTTAGTTGATCTCCAAGAGATTGTGGTGCCTTTAATGGTAAAGACATAACCCATTTGAGAACGTGCCTTGTGCAAATTAGATAAGTATCATGCATCAGCATAACCAACAAGGCGAGAATCGACTCGAGAAACAAGGGGTGTGGCATCATTTGAGGATCCATAGGGATAGAACAAGCCTAAATTCGTAGTACCCTTAAGGTAACGGAAAATGTCTTTCACGCCAGTCCAGTGTCTACGTGTAGGTGCATTACTGTATCTTGCCAAAAGATTAATAGCGAAGGAGATGTTAGGTCTAGTGCATTGAGCTAAGTACAATAAAACCCTTTGGTTGTGAGGATCCTCAAAACCCTTTGGTTGTTCCACATAGACTTCTTCATTAAGATACCCATTAAGGAATGCTTTAATATCCATTTGAAATAGCTTGAATTTTAAATGGCATGTAATAACACAAAGAATTCTAATAGATTCAAGATGAGCAACAGGAGCGAAGGTTTCATTAAAATCAACACATTCAAGCTGAGAGTATCCTTGAGCAACACGCCTGACCTTATTTCTAATCACATTTCCTGACTCATCAAACTTGTCCTTGTAAATCCATTTGCTGCCAATAACATTAGTATTCGAATGATGATTAACAAGGGACCAGACTTCATTCCTTTCAAACTGATTTAGCTCTTCCTGCATGGCTAAAATCAATTCCTTATCAGTTAAGGCATCTTTAAAATTTCGATTTAGGACACATAGCACACATAATCAATTTCATCAGCAACTTGCCATCGAGTTCTACACATTTGTGAACAAGACCCACTATTTCATCATCTCGATCAGTATTAGATTCATTCTTTGAGATCTAGGTAGATCAATGGCCACAAACTGACCACCAGCAAAAGGGTGCCAGCCAGCCTATGTGGGTTGTCTTAATTTGTGTGCCTAAACCACTGGAAGTCAGCACGCAAAACTAACTAAACAATCAAATTAGACATAATGCAACAAATATAGACATGAAATGCACATGCATGAACAAACCTTTTGAGGTGAAAAGTGCCACATCTTGAACATTTACTCCAGCAGCAACAACTCATAATCAAAGTATAGCTTAAAACTATATTGAGCATGTGTGCGGTTCAATTACAATATTTGACAAGGAAAGCCAAAGCTAAAAGTCTTGACTTCACAGTTCTATAGACATGTATTGGTTTAATTTAAACACGAAAGCTTCAGATTTCATGGTAAGTTTTGAATTGAAAACTTTGGGTTTCAAATGCACTAAATTCGAAACTACATATTCGATTTAGTATAAACTTGTGGTTCATAAAAGAGGTACCTACAAGAACACATAATACAATATATATAACTAACTGTAGTGAATTTGGGGTTTCCCTCAAGAACCCAAATGTGAGTTCATCAGGACTACGAAAAAGAGTTAACGGTGCAAAGAAAAAAAAATTATTGAATCGTTAATGCAAAAAAGTGGACTTCAGGGCAATAATTTTAAATTTCTTTTAGATTAATGTACTGATGGTAACTTTAATTACTTCAATAGATAATAACCATTCAAGTTTGATTGTTGAAGTAAAATAATGACATTCGAGTCATATTAGTTTCAATTGGCTTCGGGCCAAGCGATTAAGATAATATAGCCTAGTATGGGCTTAACCAAAAAGACAAATCCGAAAGTGCATATTTATTTCCCCAAATACTAACTCACCGACAGTTTCACGTGCAAGACACGTGTGGGTTTCAAGTAATTCCGAGTAACGATTTACCACTTGTTATCCAACTTTAAACAGACGTAGTTTCTTTCTTACAAGTCTGAAATGGGTCTAGTTTGCGCTCAAGTGAAGCGGGTAAATGGTATGGTTGTTATATTTACAAATTTTATTCTATACATATATTTGTATATACATTTTTTTTAATGAGACAATGGTTGTATTATTTTATTAACCAATCAAGATTTCAAATAATACTGTTAGTGTAAATAGATCGATGTGTTTGACAATCATCACTACATTCTCCATCTATTTATTTGATTTGAGTTAGGTACTCTTGTCATTACCGATTTAGATGGTTTTACAAGGTTGTGTTTGTAAGGATATTTTCTTATGTAGCAATATACTTGGCTAACTTACACAACCCTTTGCCATAATAAATTGGTTTCGAACATACCATCCATAAAATTTAACTTTAAGACCCCCAATTTTAAGTGAAGATGAATATTATGAGACTGTATTACTTTTTTACTACAACCAATATTATTAATCGAAGCCACGTTAAAAAGAGGGAATAGGGTTTGAAGGCTTGAAACTATAACACAACATATTGAAGAGAAAGCCTTATCCACCGACTAGATCAATCTATCATTTGCTCGATACTATCCACTACTCCTGGGTAAATCGAAAGATTGTTATATGTACAAATGTTATTCAATATATATTTGTAAACACATTTTTTTATACGGGACGATGTTGGTATTATTTGAATCATCAAGCAAGATTTCAATCCTCAAGCACTCTAGATTAAATTTGGAGTAGCCTTAAACTAACAAAATCAACATAATAATACCAGGCCAAATTGACCAATTTTTGAGCCACCGCATTAGCATATACGACGAGCACAAGATGTTGTGAAACTTCGTACCCAACTGTAATGTCCTCCGCCACCCACCAACCTCAAGGCAGAATATAATCAAACACTTACAGAAATTATGAATTTTAAGCTAAATTGGTTTCATTTCCAAAACTTTAGGAAATGTGTTGATGAACAAACGAAAACAAAGGTCAGGTGGAATTGTGAATGATACTTTTTATCAATTTCCGATCTGTTCTTTAGTTTTCCAAACTAAATAAATTCACTGTTAAATAGCTTTTATTTTTCCTTTTACCTAAGATCTTCCCATACATGCATGAAAAGAAAAGGGAAAGTTTTGGAAAGTAAAATGATATGATTTGTAGTATGAAATAAGAACATTGTTAGTAACAATTTGTTACATTAGATTCAGACGTTTATCAAAAAAGTAACATATATATTTTTGTACATAAAAAGGGACTTGTAAACAATATTAGTTACCAACCAAATCATACTTTATCACTATATCTACAAAAAGAAACTTAACTAAGAACTGCGGCAGGTTGAACCATATTATTCCAAAGGTCGTCCAAGACTATCATGATGTCATCACCGTCAACTTCATAAAATTGTGAGTAGTCAAAATTGAGAAGCGGATGCTGATTCTTATCTCTCATGACCGGATGATTCTGATCTATATTGGCTTGACTAGCAAGTGAAGAACCCACGGTGGGATCGGCAACAAAGTAGTTTGGCTGGTCTTGTGTAACAATGTGGTGTGGCTGATTAGCAAACCCAGTCGTAGCAGTCTGCGGCGGATCATAATGACAGAAATCAGTACCATTACTTGGGTCTTGTGTACTGGAGTAGTCATACTGTGGCAAGTCCATCCCGTTATTCACAAAACCATTGTGCTGAAGATGCTCTTCTTGGTTAGCCATACCTAGTGAAGAGGGCATTGTTGGACATGCTGCTTCTGCAACGAAATCATCTGGCCTCGCCATTGGTTCTTGTGAATCATTGTAGTATTGTGGAAACTCGGTAACATTACAAAGCTCTAGCTGCTGCTGATTATAGTATGAATCAACAATAACCTCAACAACCACTGAAGATATGGGACTAACGTGACTATTCTGTGGCTCATAGTATTTTGGCTGATCCTCATAGTAGTCGTATTTTCGCTGATCCACATTAGTCACACCAATACTACTACTTGTACTATTGGCATTAAGATTAGTCTGTTGCTCTTGTTGCGGCTGTTGCTTCTGAGGGCAATGATCGGTATTAACCTTGTCAACAACCTCAGAAGACAGGGGAGTAGCATAAGATTCATCAATATTTTCAAATTGCCTTTGAATCTTGTTTCTTTGGGATTCTACTACTCGAGTCTCCTCATGATCATCCACATTTCTTTTTCTATCATAATTCTTTTGAACCCAGCAGACGACATATTCATCACCATCACTAGTTCT
Source organism: Malus sylvestris (assembly GCF_916048215.2). NCBI lineage: Eukaryota > Viridiplantae > Streptophyta > Magnoliopsida > Rosales > Rosaceae > Malus > Malus sylvestris. The sequence continues at coordinate 24,705,975 of NC_062262.1, forward strand.
TGAATTTGATTTAATGCGCATGGCCAGTTTACGGTCAAGGCGAAACTCGTGCATAATCCAGCAACCGTTTTCTTGACGATATTTTGTATTCGCATATGTAAACCTTTTCCACCAACCTATCGCCTAGTCTTCGGATCTTTGACTTCACTCCCTCTGTTCTGTCCATGCCAGGTCCCAGACCCTATAGTTGCGAGCCACGCGCGAACCCGTACCCTTGGTGCTCGCTGGCTTCAGTTTGGTAAAGAAGTAAAGGTCTTCATCGTCTCCTAAATCTTGTCCGCGATTGTTATTCCATATATCTCTCGCCTCCATGCTACCATAAAGATCGATATCGGGGATAACATTTTCATCCCTAAACCTAAAGGGTGGGCCGCGAACCTTGTTGTGAAGATAATATCCCACTGACTCCTCGTCTCTTGGATGAAACTTGTAGCCTACTGGAATGTCATTAGCAGGTGCCATATAATTTCTTGCTTCCGCTTTCCTGAGAATATGAGATTTAAGAATCTGGAGAGAAAAAAAACGAGTAGGGCAGGAGGCTGCGGAGATAGAGGTTTTTTCTTGGTTAGCGTTTCAGTGCTCAAAATCGATGTGTTTCTCTGAAGTGGGTTTGATGATTGCCTTTAGTCCTTCCACTCCAAATGCTAATATATAGCAACACCCTCAAATCACGCTCAAATCACGCTCAAAACACGCCACCGTGGTGTGGTAAAATAAGAGTTCTATTAGGTTTCAAATTACCACTGCGGTAAATCAAAAAATAAAATCCCATGCTATTTTCTTGGTAGTGATTTCATTTATACGTTTTTTAATTAGTTGCTAATTATAGTCTTAGTCCTTATTCGAAATACTCGTAAACAACGTCGTAAACTTGTGCTCTATAAAATGTGCTGCCTAATCCCAACTCTGTCGGAAATCTAAACACATGGTATGGTTATTTGGTTTTAAGAAGTTTTTCAACCGACTATGCTTAGACACTGCGTAGTGTTTCAGAGCATCCAATAGGTGAAAAACTTGTATTGCTTGTCATTGATTTATGCTGAATTGCACTAAAATTCACTTAATTAAAATTTGACGTGTTAATATAATTATTATTTCTTATTTATAATTTAAACTAAAATATTTCAGAATAAAAACATTAGTTCTAAATAAGAAAAATAAACAATTAAATTATAAACTTATCTCCTTCAGAATTCCATGAAAAAGATTAAGGACATTCAGATTCGTCAGCAAGTTCTTCCGTTCTATATGATCCAATAATTTTCTTATTATTATCGAATTATGATTAAATTAATCGAAGAGATGCTTGGTTCTTGACGGATCTAAAATAAGTTTAAATTGTTGACGAATATGATAGCGTTTACAATACTAAGTAGAACCGTAGCATCCGTAGGTTAAATAATCGGAAGTTAAGATTGCATTTCCATAGCTTCCTAGTCTCCATTTTCCTGGTAAAGGTTGAAAGAAAATTATGCAACTAATCAAACAGATAAATGTGTTAAATAAACCAAGTATGGCAAAATGTGTCGGACTGATTTGAATGCAGTATAATTGACTATATATGCAGGCTAAGAAGTTTAAATTTTTCTCTTTTAATTTAGAATTTGGTACTAAAATGCATTGAATATGAATATAAACCCTAAACAAACAAATATTGAATCATATTTCTTTTCTTGTATATTAGGGTAAATACAAAGAACTTGTTGTATGTCCTTAATCTATTCTCAAGGATTTAAGTTTATAATTTATTTACTCCTATATTAGAACTAATGTGTTTATTGTGAAATCTTTTAATTTAATCATAAATAAGAAATAATACTTAAAAATTAACATGTGTCAAGTTTTGAGTGGGTTATAGCTAGTGTCACTCAGCATAATCCAATGGCAAGTTAAGCCTTACACAAGTCTTTCTCCTCCAAAGCGGTTTTGGAAAGCAAACACCTCTTGATTCTTCAAAGTGAATTCACACTACAACGTAGTGTCACTAGTTTTAAAAATATATTTTTTTACTGAAAAAATAAGGCTTGCAAAGCCATCCTCGGAAGACAAGACTTCCGAACATGTAAATTTTTGTAGAATTATCAAAGAGACCGGCTTAGAGCCTACATCTAACAACACTGATATTGTCCCTAACTTGGTAGTGAGCAAGTGCAGAATCCGTCACGTATGGGGTTTTATCACAAAAGGTCTCGGCATTAGATTGAGAGGGATTGAGATATGTAAACTCTTCTTTTCTTAGGGATACGGTTGATATGAGATATTTCAACAATTTTGAACATCCCTACCAATAGAAATCCACCATCCTTCTGACATCCTCAAGAATAATCTTAACCCTCCACGGCACTTCACAAAACCCCTGAAGCCTTGATGATTAGTTTGGAGTCTCCTTCCACAATAATGTGCATCATCTTCTTACGCTTTGCCGAGCACAGCCTCGCTAAGAGCCAAAGCTTCGGCGACCGTAATTGTGTTATCTCCCAGATTAAGAGCACCTGCAATCTTGGGGTTCCCATCCTCATCTCGAATAACAAAACCCGCACTGTTTGCCAGGCTAAATTGCGAAAATGGTCCCTAAGATTTGCTTAACTCCTCATTTTGGTTCCTAAGATTTCAAATCAATAGAAGTGGTCCCTGAGATTGTCCACCACCCATCATTTTGGTCATTCCGTTAAAAACTCCATTAAGTGTCCCGGAGCTCTTGGTTGGAAGTTTGGGCAATTTTCAAAGCTTCGTAACTCAATCGTTTCTTAACCAAATTCGACCCATAATATATCAAAATGAAGACATGAAAGTGTAGAATAAGATTATACCTATTTGGAAGCTCAATTGTTGCCGGAGATGGTCGGAAAAGTTGATTGGTCCGAGAGAACATTGGAAAATTCACAAAAAACTGGGTAAACTTTAAACGTTCATAACTTTTTCAATACTCAACGAAATCAAGTGATTCAAAAACTAAAATCATACTTCTTGACCGAAGAGAATGGTACCTTTTTTGACGGCTAACTCGTTGTGGTTTGACCGAAAAACAGCTCGAAAATGGATAACTTGAGACCATGACAGCCACTTTCAAGCCGTTTTCCAGTCAAACCATGGCAAGTTAGCCGTAAAAAAGATACCATTCTCTTCTTCTCATTGAGAAGTATGATTTTTCTTTTTGAATCATTTGATTTCGTTGAGTATTGAAGAAGTTATGAACGTTTAAAGTTTACCCAGTTTCCGGTTAGTTTTTTAGTTTTTCGTTAGACCAGTCAACTTTGAGGCTATTTTCCGACCATCTCTGGCAACCATTGGGCTTCCATATAATCTTATTCTACACTTTCCTATCTTCATTTTGATATATTATAGGTCTAATTTGGTTAAGAAACGATTGAGTTATGAAGCTTTGAAAATTGTCCAAACTTCCAACCAAGAGCACCGGGACACTTAACGAAGTTTTCAACAGAAGGACTAAAATGATGGGTGGTGGATAATCTCAGGGACCACTTCTATTGATTTGAAATCTTAGGGACCAAAGTGATGTGTTATACAAATCTCAGGGACTTTCGCAATTTAGCCTTATTTGCCATTGAACCATCAAAATTTATTTTTACAAAAGGGGCATTTGGTTTAGACCAGTTAATCATCTTTTCCACCTTCATGGACCTACCATCGTAGTTTTTGTTATTAGCCCTGAAATAAGAAATCCCACTCGCTAAAGCAGTCACTACAACTCTGTTAGGGGTTGTTCCAGCAGTTATGAAAACAATTTCATTCCTATCATTCCAAATTTGCCTACATGTTAGTAAACCTCTGCTTAAATAACACAGCTCAGACTTCTCCTTGGTGTCCAATGAGTTCTCCTTTAAAAATATACTATCCTTCTTGCATGCGCTCACGTGTGTGCGAAAGATATTTTTTTAATCACGGTGTGATACGCGCGACTTACCCATTTTAGATATATTATATGTGAGGATTGGTTCAATGTATAGAAACATAAAATAAAAACGATTATCATCTGTAATAATACAACCAGGAATTTAAAGTATTTTGTCTAGAATATGTAAAAAAAAAGTATTAAATAGCAGAGAAGATCCTTATAATTTAGTTGCAACTAAAAACTAAATAAAAAGTATAAAAACAATCCAAGAACTTCAATTGACCTTGATACACTTGACACCAAAACATATCATGAACTCATATCGTTCTGTCCTATTGAAAATTGAATGCGTTTGGTTAAAATCAAATATTAGCATTATTTGTAATTCAATTGCATTAAAAGTTGAAAAAGGGAATTAAACATTAAAAGAAAGAATCTAACCTTATGTTGAATTCGAGGGAAGCAAAATATCTTTGTACACAACATTTCTTGTGAAGACTCCTTCGTGACAAATGTTTAATTTTTCTACCTATTTACTCTTTGGTAAGAAAATATATAACATGAAATGAAGAGTATTCACAATAAATAAGTAAGGATGCTTGTGTAGCTTGAGGAACATATGAGTACCAAATAGAAAACAGAACAATAAAGACACATTTAAGCTGAGCACCTTTGAATATGAGTCGATGAGTGCCTAATAAACATTCAGGCGTAACATTTTTCTTCTTAGACAAAATCTAAGATAGAAAAGAACAAAGTGTCATTTGATAGCCAAATAAATTAATAAAACGCAGAAGAAATAGATAGAGAAATACTTTCGAAGTACCATCTCCCAGCACGCCAGCTCTTCACGTCTAATGCATTGAACCACTTATACACACGGGACGGCTGTACAGGTGAAGAGTGAGAAAGAGAAGAATATGAATTAAAAATTATTAAAAATGAAATGGGAAAATTGAATAACAATCATCGTCATAAAATAAAGCACAGATCATCGTCGAACTTCACAACGGCTCTACAGGTGAAGCGTTTGAATTGAAAGTGATGAAACAAAATTGAACATATAGAATAAATAAATTAATTCATAACAAAATCATGGAGATAACATAAACCAAAAGTGATGAAACTATGTTACCAAAAACAAAACAAAAAAAAGATGATTCAACTATTTCTCTTCCCTCTTCTTCCGTTGTAGCACTACTACTTTTCTTACTCTAATCATACTCAAGCAACAACTCAACTACATAAAAGTTAAGCTAAATATGCAGAACATGATAATCAGCATTTGGGCCTTTTGTTTAAGCCATAAGCAAGTAAACCGTCGTCGCCCATATGCCAAACCATCCTTGCCTTCTCTCTCTACACACACACTCTCTCTCTCTTGGGTCGAGAATCAAATTGAAAACCCCACCTGCCAGATTAAAGAAAGAGGGAGCAAGGAATTTACTCTTTGAATCATCAAGACAATGTTAGGAAGATAAACCATGCGTGTTATATAAATTATCAGCAATGACAAATAAAAAATGTCAAAGTAAGAGTCAATACAATCAAATAGGCTACTCATGAGGCGAGAAAGAAGTTGGAACAAAGTAGAATGGTGAGCCAAAAGTATAGATATTTAAGAAAATGCGTAATCCACAATTAAATGGAACAAATAAACGATGACAGAAATCACTTACCATGGTCATAGTTATCTGTTTAGTACTGTCTTCAAGGTCCTTTCAAATGCGAACAGTCTGGTCATTAACTCTTTTATAGATTAATTTCTACTAAACAATCATTAACTCTCTCTCTCTCTCTCTCTCTCTCTCTCTCTCTCTCTCTCGTGCCTTTTTCACACTATACAACCCCCGTCTCATGGCCAACCTCTCCATCCCCTCACAGTCACACGAAACAACCCAACCTGCTCCGCCTCGGCCAACCTCCCCTAGCATAAACCCCACGAGCACAAAATAACTAATACCAGTTTAATTGAAGCAATTAAGAAATGACCAATGAAACATCATCATAAAGTTTTCAATGAAAGGTGAAAAAGGCACCAATTGTATTAGGAGGAAAATATATTAGAAAGTGCAACTGTGAAATAGAGAAAAGAAAGAGAGTAATATACCTCTGAAAATGGTGACAAAAGACCCATGCATGACCCTGCCTCGTCTTCACCATCCCTTTAGATTTTGTTGTGATTCACTTGTATCCATGGCGTGGAATGAAAAACCACGCACTGATTTTTCAATTATGTAAGATGAGGGTGGCTGGTAGTTTTACACCTAATGTGGAGTACGGGTGGTTTCTTTTCCTCTACAGTGGGTTCTTCACGTTCAATTTTTATTCTGATTTTGATAGTCACTGTTTTATAATTTGTTTACAGTAATACCCTTGCTAACTTCTTGTCTTCTATCCCTGCATTGCCGACCTAAACAACGTCAAACCAAGTGCAATACAATCCAATCCAATATAATACTCAGATAAACAAAAGAGAGACCAACGTCCCTCCACCAACTACCCATTACAAAATATGCATAAAAAATGATGCTAATCAAAAGTCCAAGCAACAATGAGAAAATTTTCGAGCAGTGCAACCGGGTAAATGAAGAAGGAAAAAGACCATGATCAGTTACTCTGGTGCTCCCTTTTTGTGATCCACATAATTTTTCAGAGCCTCAACTTTGTAGTCTTAATCCTTTTCATAAATATGAAGGGAAAAAGAAAATGAAATGAGTGAAAAATCAGAACTGGACTTGGGGATTTTCCGTGGCTTTATAGATGCCCAATCTCTTTTAACACACACAATCTCATCCATTGCGTAGTATAGTCACCATTCCCAAATTAATGACAAGAACAAAAAAAAAAAACCTAATTTTTCTATTGAGAAGTTGGGTACTTGGAGAAGATGCAATGAAGGCGCTGGGGCGTAGGTAGAGGAGAGAGAATTGCTAATATCGCTTCTTGTTTTGGGTAGCAATATCACAAAAACATCAAATTTTGCATCCAAAATATAATTTCCTGCATGAAAACAAAAGGATGAAAATTTAGTGGACAGGAAATCTAGCAATGAAAGTAAACACAGACTCACAACTACACATTTCTCATTTAACCAAACATCTACTGTGCGACAGAGTAAGCAATTTGTGTGATAGTCGACCTTCTCAATTCAATTAGTGTGATAGTTGACCTTCTCAATTCATCGAGCTTCTTCAATTTTCCCACAACAAAACTATTTCAGTTCGTTCAATTGAAAAAAAAAAATTCACCAATCAAATGTCCAAAACCCCATTTCCGAAACCAAATTCCAACAAACCTCCCTCCATCCTTACAATCAAAATTAGGGTTTTGCTTTCTCCCAGTTCGCTCGCAGATCTGATTGAAATTGCTATTCTTTTCTTTTGATCAATTGATAACCGCAGATCTTGGTTGCGTAGTTTCTTCTATTTCATCCGGTCGGGTTCTTCGGATTGCGAATCCAACGATAATTAATTTGCATAAAATCAGTGGCAGATTGCCATAAAATATTAAAGGAAAAAAAAGAAGTAAAGCAGTTACCCGTGACCCGAACAGCAAAAGTAAGAATGAATGAATGTAAAACTATCATCTGATTTTCAATTGTGCGAGACAACGACGATTTCTTTTCCTTCCATTAGTCATTCTCGTAAGATAGTGGGAAGAAAACTGCTTCTACTATTTTGTTAATTTTTTTTTTTATGACAGAATTATCCATGTTATTTTGTTTTTATTATTTTCAGCTAGTTGTGGATTTTTTTTTGTTTAAGAGGGCTTTATAGTCCATATTTTTTTAATGAAACCTTGAGACACCAAACTCTTCTTCTAACTTTCTAATATTAATGATTAAATATTAAAATCCGTAGTGACTATCAATTTTGATTTTTGCATAACAAACACAATAATTCCAGATAATTGAAAGGAGAAAAAAAAAACTACCTAACGTATTAGTAATTATAGACTCTTTTGATCAAATTGGCGATTTCAATAACAATAACACACTAATAATACCAAGTGTAATCTTATTATTTGTCATCAACGAAAAGATATTTTCCCAATATGGTATCACCCGCTTTTGTCTCGCAACCCTATCCGAAAAACGCTTCCCACCTTCTTCCTCTTTGAATCTTCATCTTCCTTGCGACAATGGCGAGCTCTGCTTCTCCCTCCTCTGAGTTCGATTCTCAAATTCATTCTCCTTGCATCATGAATTCTAGACCTAATCCTTCAATTTCTTCAATCACAATCCCAAATATTGGATCTATCAAGCTTACTACCACCAATTACCTTACCTGGAGTACTCTGTTCACTCTGATCTTTCGCCAATACAACCACACCGGAATTGTTGATGGAATGCTGACTCATCCGTCCAAATTTCTTCTCGATGCCTCTTGAAATCGCATAGTGACTCTGAAAATTCAGAGTTCGTTACTTGGTACGAAAATGACCAGAACATTCTCATTTGGCTCAACTCTACACTCTCTAACTCTCTGATTCCTTACACGGTTGGTGTAACATATGCTCGTTAGCTTTGAGCAAAATTGGAATCACAACTTGCGACGGCTTCGCAGTCACATGTTCATGAACTTCGATCTCGTCTTCGCAGCATTACAAAAATCGATTCCACTGCTGCACTCTATCTCCAACAGATTGAAGAGATCGCAGATGCTCTTGCTAGTGCTAGATCTCCAATTGATAATGCTGAACTCATCTCAGTTACTCTTCATGGCCTTCCTCCTGAGTATGAATTGTTTATGGATGTGATTCAATTTCGTCTTGGATCAACTACTATCAATGAGCTTTATGGCCTACTTCTTAGCAAGGAGATTCAGTTGACAAACAGGAAGAAAGCTTCTTCTTCTTCCAATTTTTAGGCCTTTAATTCACCAGCAATTTCTCCCAATTCTCAAGCATTTGTGGCTTAAAATGCTCCTAATTTCAGTCAACAACAAGGCCATGGAAATTTCTCAAACCCTAGAAACAATCAAAATTCTCCAACTATCGAGGTAACAACAACAATCAGCGATCCAATCAAAGGTACAATCGTGGTGGCCATAGTGGATTCAACAATTCTGCAAGAAGGCTTACTTGTCAGATTTGTCGACGGTTTGATCATGAGGCTTATGACTGTCCACAACGCTGAATCCTATCTATGGTACCAAGAATGGTCATTCTTCTATGTGTGCTACCACTTCATCTGCACAACCTACTTGGCTGCTGAATTCTTATGCTAGTTCTCATATGGCAAACTCCATGGCGAATCAGCAAAATCCAGAGCCTTATACTGAACTTGAGCAAGTCTCATTGGTGAAGGCAAAGGTTTGCCTATTTTACATTCTGGTTCTTCTACCATCTCTACTCCTACTCATCAATTTGCTCTTAAGAATGTCTTGCATGTGCCTCATTTAAATCAAAATTTGCTTTTTGCAAATGAGTTTAGTCTTGATAATTGTTGTTCAATTCACCTATATCATTTTCACTTCACTATGAACGATCTTTCTTCAAAGAGGATACTTGTGAAATCCCGTTCCTAGATTTCACTGTTATTATCTCCGTAAATTGTACTTTTGAGATTTTATATTATTTTTCGGGAATTTATATTAATTTATTTGAATTTAGATTTTAATTAAACTAATTACGAAGTTTGAAATTTGGAAATTAATTATTTAAAATTAGTAGACCGTTTAAGGTCATAATTTATATTTTCGAATATCGCTCGATCTCAAGAACGCATAGGCGCAAACCGTTCGTGAAACAGAGCTATAACAAAGAAGTTATTAACGTTTAAAGTTAAGGACATTTTGGTAATTTAATTATTAATATGGAAGGCTCCAGATTTGTTAGAGAGTTGATATGTCCCACGTGTGTGGTTGAGATTGAAGGAGAAAGTGAGACAAACGGAGGAAAGGAAGGGGGAAAGAGAGAAAAGGAGGGAAGGTTGCCTAAGGGGAATGAGAGCAAGGAGGGAAAGGAGGGTAGGAAAAGAAAAGAAAAAAAAACGAAAGAACAGGTGTTCTTCCCAACTTGACCCGGCGACAAGCAAACCGACACCATTTGCGGCATTTGACTGTGAATCGCCGCCACCCATCACTTGGAAACACCTACCCAACCTCCCCTCTACCATTTCCACCCAAAATTAGAAGAAATTTAGTTGAAGTTTGGTGGAAAACCCACCATGGGTGCCGCGGGAAACATTGGCTGAAACCCTCGAATTTTGAAACGATTTCCTTCAATCACCACCACCAAAACACTTCTCTTGAGGCCTGGAACAAATCCCAAACAACTATAGGGGCGGCGGAGCACCGGAGGTGAAGGATCGAAGCCACCCATTTCTAGGGTTCCGACGGGTCTGAGGAAAATTGGAGTTTTTCCCGGTGAAATTGGACTTGGCCACAGAGATAAAACTTTCTCTACTCATAGAGATCTTCATTTCTATAATTTTTGGTAATTTTTGAACCTAGTATGAAGTACACCAGTTGATCATTTTATGATTAAACAATCCGACCGTTGGATCGTCACCAAACTTTAATATGTTATAGTACATAATATTTGAGGACATTAGAAACTTACAGATCGAGAATCTGAACTATGGATCTTACCAAATTGGATTTGTAAGTTCGTAAAATAAAACGTTGATCACTTCTCGAATTTGTGATCGGTGAAGATTGGACCGTTAAATCGCAATGAGATTTTAGTATGTTGTTCTAGGAGCATAATGTAGACCCTAGGAAGTTATAGGTTTGAAATAAGATGTGTGGATCTTCCGGATTAAATTACTAAGGTGTGGATCTCGCCGTTGACTAAGAGTTGACTTTTGGTCAATAGGTCTTGAACCATTTGAATTACTAAAATTAGTATTACTAAAGACTCAATGAGGCTTTGCGGACTTCTTTCGGTGGGTGACTTTAATATATGTGATATGGTTATTACCCTGTTTTCTTATATTAGTATCCTTTGTGGATATGACTTGGTTTTATAAATGTGTTTTCTATTAAAATGTGATTTTTATAAATGGCCATCGATCTATTTTTATTAAATGTGATTTGATTCATGGATTGGAAATATTTGTGAAAAGGTGATTTGAAGTGCATATTGAAATGTTTGTTAAATTGAGGGCTAGTATGGGACCGTTACTCTAGTGTCACGGGGTTAGGTGACACCGAGTATGCACCATGTAGCAATGGTACATGGATGGTCCTGCTTGGTTAATCTGTGATAGAGGACCATACTATTTATGGATCGCGCTTGGTTAATCCGCGATGGGTGATAACAGTTTTGTAGTTGTGACTCTGCTTGGTTAATCCGCGATGAGGGTCACTACCTACTTGGTTATCTTGACCCTGCTTGGTTAATCCGCGATAGGGGGTCACTAGTAGTCCTGCTTGGTTAATCCACAATGGGGGACCATATTATTTATGGATCGTGCTTGGTTAATCCACGATGGGCGATCCTTTAAGGCTATACATATTTAGGGGTGATCATGCTTGGTTAATCCGCGATCACTGCCTAATAAATTCGTGGGAGTGACTCTGCTTGGTTAATCCACGATGGGAGGTCACTACCTACATGGTTACTCAGCTCTGCTTGGTTAATCCGTTATGGGGGGCCACTTCCTGTTTGGTTACTTTTGTAGGCTTCGGCCGAACTAAGTCCTTCTAGCCCTAGATTTTAGTGTATTTATGAATGATAGTTTTTGAGAATCTTTGTAGTTTGAATTGGAAATGTCGTTGGATCTCTGGGTGACTCATTCGGAGTTTTAGAGACTTGACTATGTTTTCATAATTATGAACTTATGTTTGAGGTTTATAAACTGTGATCGATGGTCTTTCTTTTTATTGAATATCATGTACTTGTATTATTGTCACTCATCCGAGCTTTGCAGCTTAACCGAGTTTTGATTTGTCAGTGCACCATTCCCATGATGTAGGCACTTATTTTACATATGACAGGTCTGGGAAGATTACGAGAAACCGCTTGATATTTTGGTTCCGTTGAATGGTCCGGAACCTGATGTTGTTGGATTTCATTGAGTGGTCTGAAATCCTTACTCTCGCTCATTCCCATAAGATTAGTCTAGAACCCTAGATTCAAGTGAATGGGAATTACCCACAATAAATCTTGTGGATACAAATTAGAATTACCACGTTTATTACTCATAATCCAAGTGGGGAATTATATAGAGTTCCTTGGTTAAATTAAACGTGAAATGATATGTTATCGCATTGATTGATTAACGTAATTAAACACTAAGATCGTGCATCTTTGATTCTTGAATTGATTAATTGACAGGATTGTGGAATGACGCTGAATATGAGTGTTGTTATTATGATTATTTTAGTTGATCAATGTTTCTAGAGAATAATATTGTGCTTTGTTGATTCTTTAATATGTTACACGCTATGAATTGTGATTTTATATGGGAAACATGATGATTTATGTGATGATGAAGTGGAAATGTTAATCGTCATGTGGGATTGTTATGTAGTCCCGAACCTAGTAATTTCATGCTTGTCAAGTTCTAATAATTGATTGATGAATGCTACGATTTTCCACTTAAAAGTATTGTCATAAAAGTCGAGTGTAGTGTTTAATGAACTACTAATGACTTGATCCCTATTTAGGGTACGTAGGCAGTTGAACGAGGAGGTTAGATGCAGCCATAAAACATACGAAAATTTCTATGAAATTCGAGTCTTGATCTATGCTTGTACGTATCCTAGAGGCAGGGTATGTTAGATATACGGATACTTGGTGACGTGTTGGTCCTGGACTTATGTCGGGATCAGGGCGTGACAACTTTTAGTGGTATCAGAGCTTAGGTATTAAGTACAAGTACATTTACCTTTTGATGTTGAAAATTGTGTCATGGAAGAGAAAAATATATCTAATTGATTTTCATCACTCAAATCCTGATTATTGAGGATTGTGATTTAAATTATTTGTGTATTGATGAATTCTTGTTAGTATTGACATTCCTTGTGTTTGTACAACGATTGGTATTGAGGTCGTGTTGAGACAATGATAATTATATTTATGACATTGTGGTTCGATGTTGTCGAGCTTGAATTTAGCTAAATTCGAGTATGATTAAGGTGTGAATGCCATTTGTGCATCATTATCTGTTTGTTTGCTAGGTGGCATTGGCAGTTATGGAATTGATACTGAATTTTGAGGATGAAATTTTTTTAGGGGGGAAGAATGTAAAATCCTGTTCCTGGATTTCACTATTATAATCTACGTAAATTGTACTTTCGAGATTTTATATTATTTTTCAGGAATTTATATTAATTTATTTGAATTTAGATTTTAATTAAACTAGTTACAAAGTTTTAAGTTTGGAAATTAATTATTTAAAATTAGTAGACTATTTGAGGTCACAATTTATATTCTCGAATAGAGCTCAATCTCATGAACGTGTAGGCGCAAATCATTTGTGAAATGGAGCTATAACAAAGAAGTTATTAACGTTTAAACTTAAGGACATTTTGGTAATTTAATTATAAATCCGGAAGGCTCCAGATTTGTTGGAGAGTTGTTATGTGCCACATGTGTGGCTGAGATTAAAGGAGGAAGTGAGATGGATGGAGTAGAGGAAGGGGGAAGGAGAGAAAATGAGGGAAGGTTGCCCAATGGGAAGGGATAGCAAGGAGGGAAAGGAGGGAAGGAAAAGAAAAGAAAAAAAAAAGGGAAGGATGGGTGTTATTCCCGATCCGACCCGACGGCAAGCAAACCGACACCATTCGCATTGTTTCACGGTGAATCGCCACCACCCATCACTTGGAAACACCTACCCAAGCTCCCCTCTACCATTTCCACCTAAAATTAGAAGAAATTTAGATGAAGTTTGGTGGAAAACCCACCATGGGTACCGCGAGAAACATTGGCCGAAATCCTCCAATTTTGAAATGATTCCCTTTAATCACCACCACCAAAACACTTCTCTTGAGGCCTGGAACAAAGCCCAAACAACTATAGGGGCGGTGGAGCATCGGAGGTGAAAGATCGAAGCCATCCATTTCTAGGGTTCCGGCGGGTTCGAGGGAAATTGGAGCTTTTCCCGGCCAAATTGGACTTGGCCACAGGGATAAAACTTGCTCTACTAATTGAGATCTTCATTTCTGTAAATTTTTGTAATTTTTGGAAATAGTTGATTTTCCGACGAACCGGGGCGGCCGGCCATCACATGTGGCGGTGCGTGCGGCGGCACATGGCTAGCAGGCCGATGTTGTCTTTTTAATTGAATTCAATGTTCTAATTTCAAAATTGATAATCGTTTGATATAGTTTGATAGTTTGAACCTAGTATGGTGAAGTACGCCACTTGATCATTTTATGATTCGATGATTCGACCGTTGGATCGTCACCAAATTTTAATATGCTATAGTACGTAATATTTGAGGACATTAGAAATTTATGGATAGGGAATCCGACTTATGGATCTTACCGAATTAGATTTGTAAGTTTGTAAATTAAAACGTTGATCATTTCTCGAATTTATGATTGGCGAAGATCCGACCGTCAGATCGCGATGAGATTTTAGTATGTTGTTCTGGGAGCATAATGTGGACCCTAGGAAGTTACGGGTCCAAAATATGATGTGCAGATCTTTTGGATGAAATTACTAGGGTGTGGACCCCGTCGTTGACTGAGAGTTGACTTTTGGTCAATAGGTCTTGAACCATTTGAATTACTAAAATTAGTATTACTAGAGACTCAGTGAGGCTTTGTGGACTTGTTTCAGTGAGTGAATTTAATATATGTGATATGGTTATTACCCTGTTTTCTTATATTAGTATCCTTTATGGGTATGACTTGGTTTTATAAATGTGTTTTTTGTTAAAATGTGATTTTTATAATTGGCCATCGATCTATTTTTATTAAATGTAATTTGATTCATGGATTGGAAATGTGATTTGAAGTACATATTGAAATGTTTGTTAAAGTGAGGGCTAGTAGGGGACCGTTACCCTAGTGTCATGGGGTTAGGTGACACCGAGTCTGCACCATGTAGCAGTGGTACATGGATGGTCCTGCTTAGTTAATCTGCGATAGGGGACCATACTATTTATGGATCGTGCTTGGTTAATCTGCGATGGGTCATCCTTATGGCCATGTATACTTAGGAGTGATCATGCTTGGTTAATCCGCGATGGATGATCATTGCCTAACAGTTATGTAGGTGTGATTCTGCTGGGTTAATCCGCGACGGGGGGTCACTACCTACTTGGTTATCTTGACCCTGCTTGGTTAATCCGCGATGGGGGGTCACTAGTGGTCTTGCTTGGTTAATCCATGATGGGAGACCATATTATTTATGGATCGTGTTTGGTTAATCCGCAATGGGCGATCCTTAAGGCCATACATACTTAGGGGTGATCATGCTTGGTTAATCTGCGATGGGTGATTACTACCTACATGGTTACTCAAGGGTGGCTCTGCTTGGTTAATCCATTATGGGGGGCAACTTCCTATTTGGTTAATTATGTTGGCTTCAGTCGAACTACGTCCCTCTATCCCTAGAATTTAGTGTATTTATGAACGATAGTTTTTGAGAATCTTTATGGTTTGAATTGGAAAAGCTGTTGGATGTTTGGGTGACTCCTTCGGAGTTTTAGAGACTTGACTATGTTTTCATAATTAGGAACTTATATTTGAGGTTTATAAACTGTGATCGATGGTCTTTCTTTTTATTGAGTAGCACATACTTGTAGTATTGTCACTCACCCGAGCTCCGCAACTTAACCGAGTTTTGATTTGCTAATGCACAACTCCCATAATGTAGGCACTGATTTTACATATGACAGGTATGGGTAAATTACGATAAACCGCTTGATATTTTGGTTCCGTTGAGTGGTCAAGAACCCGACGTTGTTGGATTCCGTTGAGAAATGGTTTATATCCTTTTTCTACTTCTCTTCCCTCTACTGGACATCATCGTCTCTATGCTTCATCTACTACAACATCTTCAGAGGTTTGGCATCATATATTAGGCTATCCTTCTTTAAAGATTTTAAATAAGCTAACTTCTAAGTCATGTATTCCAGTTATGATAAGTACTGTGAAATCTTTCTGTTCTAGTTGTGCACTAGGCAAAAGCTCCAAGCTTTCCTTTGTATCTGTTTCCAGTACAACTTGTAAACCTCTAGAGCTATTACTTACAAATGTATGGGGACCTTCACCTATCTCATCTCTCACTGGTTATAGATACCATATAATCTTTGTAGATGATTACACCAAGTATTGTTGGTTCTTCCCTCTAAAGTGTAAATCAGAAATGTTAAAAACCTTTGTTCATTTCAAATCTGTTGTTGAAAATATGTTGAGTACCCAGATTGATACTATTTGTTCTAATTATGGTGGTGAGTTTATCAATCATACAATGTGTCAATTCTTGAAAGACCATGGTATTCAACACCAACTGAGCTGCCCTCACACCCCTGAACAAAATGGGTGTGCTGAGCGCAAGCACAGACATTTGGTAGAGACTTCTAGGACACTTTAAGCAGCTTTTGGGGTTCCTCATGCGTACTGGGTAGAAGTATTCACTATTGCTATATATTTGATTAACATGATGCTTACAATGTCAAAACCTTCTCCTTGGGAATCTCTTTTTAAGAAATCACCAGATTACTCAACTCTTAGGGTTTTGGGATGTAGTTGTTTTCCCTGGCTAAAACTCGATACCACATCAAAGCTTGAACCAAGGAGCAAGCCTTGTGTCTTTGTTGGTTACAGCTTAAATCACAGGGATTATAGGTGTCTTGATCCCCAAACCAATAGAGTTTACATATCTAGGCATGTTGTTTTTCATGAACAAACATTCCCATTTAAACAACTTGGTTCCCTAATCTCTGTCCCTAGCCAACCCCCTACCTATGTTCCCACCTCCACTCTCACTACACTAACTGTTTTCCATAGTCATTAACCAACTCCATCCCTGTCTTCAACTCAATTGCCTACAAAACATTCCAATCCATAACAAGCATCTGCATTACCCTATGTGTCTTCTAATCAATCTTCAGGATTACATGTTATCCCTCCATCACCTTCCCTAGCTCTAATTCAATATTAAAATGTATCCCATGAAAACAAGGTCAAAATATGGTATTTCTAAACCTAAAGCTTTCACAACTACCAAACATCATATTCCACAACATCTCATTGAGGAAATTATGTCCTAACTACTTATCTCCAAGCATCTAAGAATGCTCACTGGAGATAGGCAATGCAAGAAGAGTATAATGCTTTTCTAAACACTGGTACATGGTTTTTTTTTCCTTCCTCCCCCTCTCAGAATCTTGTAGGTTGCAAATGGGTGTTTAGAATTAAGAGAAAACCTTATGGGACTATTGATATTTACAAAGCTCGTTTAGTTGCAAAGGGTTTTCATCAGCAAGAAGGGTTAGACTACATAGAGACTTTCAACCATGTTGCCAAACCAGTTACTATCAGACTTCTACTCACATTGGCAATTCAACATGATTGGTTTTTAAACCAATTGGATGTTAGTAATGCCTTTCTACATGGCAATCTCTTGGAAAATGCCTTTATAAAGCAACCATCTGGTTTTGAAGATATCACAAGGCATCACCATGTCTGTCAATTGCATAAATCACTCTATGGTCTAAAACGAGTGCTCAAAGCTTGGTATGAAAAATTATATGCAGCCCTACACTTTTTTGGATTCATAGGTTCTTAGAATGATCATTCTTTGTTTGTCAAAAAATGACCAATCACTGGTCTTTGTTTTAGTCTATGTGGATGACATTATTGTGACTGG